>NC_042532.1:21265756-21616880 GCF_900963305.1 Echeneis naucrates
ATAGCTCATGTTCCCTAAATCCCTATCTAATAGACAACTCATACATAATCAGGAGCAGCCGAAAGGCGTCGGCAGCAGCCGCTCCCGGTTGTTTTGCAGATACAGAGCGTCACTATCACCGCCGTCCGGGAGCCAGCCGAGCATCACCCCAAACTTCAGCCTCCTCTCGGTGAATAGCTCCGCTGGAACGCTTTATCTTATTAGTTTTAAATTATTCCTAATTATGGGATTCTAAATGCAGCAGTGTAGAATATAATACTGCCTTTAACTGAGTCCACTGAGTCAAACACAGCTTCTGTTCCTCCTCAAACAGAATCAGCTGATCACATCTGACTCCTTCTGTGTGTTCATCCGTCCGTTCTCACCCTCCATCTTTGAATGTGACATCCAGAGTCACGTCTCTACGTTGGACGCTCCTATTGGCTCCGCTGGGTGATGTCACAGCCAATCAGAGCGTCTCCTTCAGCTGCTGGTATATCTGAAGGATTTGATTGAGGACTATTTTCTGTGGCGGATTAATCCACATTTGGTCCACTAGAGACCAAATGTGTGTGTGTGTGTGTGTGTTCATGGAGATGAAGCAACATGTGACCTGCTGTGACTGTTTGAGTCACTGATGTTAATCGTTTTTGTGACAACAAAACATTGTGTTTCAAAGTGTTGTGGGCTTGACTGACAGCAGGAGAGGTCAACCTGTGTGTGTTGTGTTTTACTGGTTGTTTGATGTTCAGTTTTGGAGGCTTCCTGACTCACTAACACAGACAGACAGGTGAGTTGCAGCAATCTGCACTGCAGTGTGTTTGTTTGTGCGTCCATCTGGAGTATTGTGTATGAGTTCTCTCTCTGAAAAGCCCGTTTGTGTTTGTGCGGAGCGACGGAGAGCTGAACAGAGATATTAAAGAACGGGAGGGAAAAATAAAGATGAAGACTGAGGAAGAGGAAGAGCGCCATTAAAGAAACTTAATAAGAGAGAGAGAGATCGAGGTAGAGAAACAAAGAGAGAGAGAGCAGCAGTTTGTGTTGTTCTTGTCAAGGTCACAGCTGAATGTGGAGATCCTGAGGGAACTCCACTGCATGAGTGTGTGTCTGTGTGTGTGTATGCTGTGACATGGCTCAATGTTTTCCTGTGTGTTCTAGCATTTGTGTGTGTGTGTGTTTGTCTGCATTTAAAGCCCTGTAGGGGCTCACAACGGGCTGCAGCGACGCATTCCAATCGCTGCTCAATTAATTGCCCTGTAGACACACACACACACACACACACACACACACACACACACACACACACACACAGAGCTGTCCACAGAGTCCACAGAAAACAGTATCAACACGTGAGTAGCAGACAAACACACACATTCCCATTTATAGAAAATTAAAGCCAAATAAAAAAAAGACAGCTGAATCCTGAGCAAACACGCACACACACACACACACACACACACACACACACACACACAGGCCCTTGTTGGTAACTGTGTATTGATGATGCTCTGACTTCTCTCATCTTTGATGCTGGAGATGTTTTAATGAGTTATTTGGTGTGTATGCACACACACACAACAACAAACACACACGCTGTCTGGTGCAGCATGAAAGTTGTCGGTCTTGTGTTTTTTAATCAGTATGTCTGATGTTGAATTAATATTGATTCCTCTGCAGTCTTTTACAAAACTTCTCTCCATCTGTACATCCTCGGCTGCTCCCTCACATCTCTGATTTTTTTACTCTTCCGTGACGCTGAAACGTTTACCTGAAAACTTCATGGCTGACCTCTGACCCGGCAGGCTTTCATTTAGTGATTTCATCACCCCATTTTTTAACACTCATTTCCTGTCACAGCTTTTTAATCCAAGCTGAACACTCCCTACATCTCTTTCACATTAAAAGTCGAAGGATTTTATTTACCCCAAGTGAAAAATAACTGAGGCCTGGTGCTTCAAAACAAAAGCCTTCATGGTGAATTAGTCGTTAAATGACGGTTGTACATTTTAGCTAAAGTAAATTTTTACTATTTATTTTTAGAATTGATCAAATACAGTTAACCAGCAGCAGTTATGTTTCTAAATGTGTTTGGCCGCTAAAGTGCCACCTCTGAATACACAAATGTGACATTTTTCATTTTAATTTGAAGCGTATTAATTGGCAAAATTTAAGTTACAGAATAAAAGGCCAAAACAGCTGCTTCATCTGAGGACGGTGAAATAAGAAGTGACACTGACGGTAAAAATGTGAGGTTCAGTATGAGAGCAGGAGCTGCTGTTGTTTTCTTCTCACAACAGGAGGAGTTTTATTTGCCTCTATTTCAGCAGCCACACTCGAAGTAAACGCTCCCGTTCAGAGCGACGCGGTCCTTCAGCTGAGAAATGTTCAGAGCGGCGCTGCAGCATTAACACGGCTGTAAACGCTGCTGGAAAAATGAATGGAGGATATTTATAATAAATACACTTTTATTACAGCTGCAGGCTCGTATATTAGTCTTTAGTAGAGAGGAGCTCGCCGCCCCGTCTCTCTCCACAGAGCCGACTCTCACCGAGGCAGCTGATACACGTGTGATGCATTCCACTGACTGACTCCAGACCTGGACCTGCACTGTCCGGGTCCAGAGGACACGTTTCTCATTTTATTCACAGCTGAGTCAGCTGACAGTTTGCACTGACTTTATATCTGATGTGCACAACAAGAAGCATGTTGTTATTACAGTGATATGAACACACACACACACTGCTATGCCTTCAGGTGCCTGTCACAAACATGCATAAAGCAAAGCGGCCTCAAGATTCAGACACACACTTGGTGTAACCTCAGGGACTATGTACTGTAAGTGTGTGTGTGTGTGTGTGTGTGTGGACAAGCTCCAGGCTAAATCTCATTCACAAGGCAGAACAGACCTCAGGGCAAACACACACACACACAGACACACACCTGAAGCTCTGTATGAGTCATTAACACTCCAAACAAATGAAATCTCCCAATAAAAGGAATAAGCAGCAGTGAAGGAATTAGCATGAGGAACGTGATGAAAGTGCTCCTCCATTGTGTCCTTATCACGCTCCCATAATGCACTGGGAGGCAGGGATTGGCCCCGGCGTTTGGACGTTCGACACCGGGCTTATCAGTGTCTGGGGCCCCTCGTGCCAAACGTTCAAAGACCGCCATTGTTGTGAGATTTGGGCAGAACAGAGGAGCGATTTCCAGGGTCTTTAGAAATGCACAGTGGATTTGGTGAGCGGGGCGAGAGACTTTGAAAATACATAGCAGAGAGAGAGCGAGAGAGGGAAAGGGAAGAAATCTGATAAAACAGATAAAAACAGAAAAAAGAACAGAGGGGAGACAAATAAATCAGCTGGATGTCTAAAATCTGTGTGTGTTGTTTGTTTGTTAAAAAAAAATCACAACACGACACTTTTGTCTTTCTCAGTGTGAAATTTAGATGTTTACGTTAAAATCAGGCGTTTAACATCCACTAAGCTGCAGAAGAATGAGTCATCAAACCCCGAAACACCAGCAGGAGCTTCAGGAAATGATCTGTGTGTCTGTGTGTGTCTGTGTGTGTCTGTGTGCGTCTGTGTGCGTCTGTGTGCGTCTGTCTGTCCTCTGAGTCCCTTCATCTGTCAGGCTGTAAATTTCTGCTGAACCGACACCGAGACGAACCCCAGCAGACTGATTTAAGCCTCTGTGTGTGTGTGTGTGTGTGTGTGTGTGTGTGTGTGTGTGTGTGTGTGTGTTGAAAACGTACACCTGTCCCATCCTCTCCACCGGCTTAAGTGTGTGATTTAATGTGTGTGTCCATTCTATAACTCCATGAAATACCCAGAATGCATCTCACCTACACTCATTGCTCCACCAACTCAGAGAGCGAGAGAGAGAGAGAGAGAGAGAGAGAGAGAGAGAGAGAGAGAGAGAGAGAGAGAGAGAGAGAGAGAGAGAGAGAGAGAGAGAGAGAGAGGGAAGAACAGATGATGAACGACAAAACATGACACACACACACACAAAGTGTAGAAGTTAGTGTGTGGGTCTTTTCCTTTAACAAGTCAGCAGGTTGAAGAAGCTTTAGTGATTTGGGACACTGGGACATGAGGGGTGTGTGTGTGTGTGTGTGTGTGTGTGTGTGTGTGTGTGTATTGATCGAGCTGAAGGATCTCTTACTTTCTGTGCCTCTTGGGGCTTAAACACACACACACACACACACACACACACACACACGCTCCTTTGTGTCCAGTGATATGTGATAGATTTGTTCAGGTCTGTCTCTCCCTTTGCCTCATTGTGTGCGCGCGCACACACACACACACACACACTCAGAGTTGTGGTGAGCCCTCTGTGTCACTAATCAGCGGGACCTGCAGACGTTTCCGGCCCAAACAGCCGGAGTCAGACATTCTGTTCACTTTGAATCTGTTGCCGTGGTAACGGTTTGTCGGACTCCACATCTGGACCGGTCCCGGTTCACTCGGTCCAGATGTCATCGTCGGGTTTGGTTGCTAGGTGACGCCCGGTGGTCGTAGTGATGAGGACAGGAACGAAGAGAAGAGTGACGTGACAAACAGCAGATCCTGTTGTTGTAACCATGACAACGGCGGTTGTTTAGGAAGAAATCTCTAACCCAAATGAACCCGAACCAAACCAAGTCCATGTGTTTGTTGTTGTCACCATGACAACCACGGCAGAAATACCGACGTCAGGATCATAGTTGAATAGAACCTGAAAACTTCCTCCATCACTCCATTTAAAGTCATCCTCTCTCTCTCTCTCTCTCTCTCTCTCTCTCTGTTTTGTTTTGTTTCGCCTAATAAATCACCATTTATCAGAGCCAGGCTGACACACACACACAGACACACACACAAACACACACACAGACACACACACTGTGGCAAACAGTTCATAATGGACCATTCATTTGTCATCCTCTGAGCTGCTGACAAGGAAAGTGTCCGTGTGTGTGTGTGTGTGTGTGTGTTCATGCTACTTTACTGACAACAGAGATTCGTCCCCGTTCATCTGACTGATAACACACTAGTGCTGTCAACTGGTGACTCGCTCCATCGTCACACACACAAACCCTTGAGCAACATGTAACACAAAGACACACACACAGGTCACAGGCACTTTGTTTGACACTTTCGTCACTTGTACACATCATTGTTCACACAGTTAACTCACATCAACAATGTGAACAATGTGGATGCTCTTTATTTCATTTCCATTCAGTCTGTAAACAACAGCAGTAACACAATCAGATAAAACACACAATCTGAAAACACAACAGTTTTTAGTCATAAACGTCGTTTTAAAGTGGTTTGAAGAAGAATAAACATCCAAACCACGTTATGTTGTATTCAGAATGTTTGGAACACACTTTACAGACATTTATCGTGTTTATGTTCACACTTACTTCACATTCAAACCAAAATCCTTCAAGGTTAGCGGGTGGATCCAGGTGGGTGTGGCCTTTTGTTGTGACATCACAAACTTCCAGAAGTCCCGACGGCTGGTTTTAAG
Organism: Echeneis naucrates; assembly: GCF_900963305.1. Taxonomy (NCBI): domain Eukaryota; kingdom Metazoa; phylum Chordata; class Actinopteri; order Carangiformes; family Echeneidae; genus Echeneis; species Echeneis naucrates. The sequence continues at coordinate 21,271,253 of NC_042532.1, forward strand.
ACTGTATGGACCTCTGAGGTCCAGTCCAGTAGAACTGTGATGTTATATTTTCTTTTAATTACCAAATTCAAGTAAAGATTTCAGGAAGCGTCTCGTCGTTTAACGAGGAAATGAAGTTTTTCTGCAGAGGATTTTTACGCTTGTGTCCGTGGTTTCTCCTCCGTCGTCGGCTTTAATGGAGGCCGCACCGCCGCCGCCCCGTGAATCATTAACAGCAGAGTAATTATGCACTATCAAACTTGGAATATTACCCCACTTAGCTAATGTTTAATGCTGTAATTAATTCTGAACCCCGCGAGCCAACATCAATTTATTTGATTAGTACTTTGCAAAGTCACACAGAGGTTTTTTACTGTTTTGAGGTGTGTGTGAATGTGTGTGTGTGTGTGTGTGTGTGTGTGTGTGTGTGTGTGTCTTTAAACATTTTCATATTAATTAAAGTGAGATCCAGAGAGTGAGAGTGTGATAAATGAGAATTCAACGCTTCAGTTTTTTCCTCTTTTATTTGTTATTTTGATTTTCATGACTTAATTGTTCCGTTCTCGTAGGAAGAGATATCTGTAATCTGATTGGGCCTCGATCTTGGTCACATGACCCGGTTCCTCCGATCACTTCATGAAAACTTCACTGAAGCTGGCAGATGTGGTCAGTGGAGGATTTCCCATTCACTTCAGGCTGCTGCGAAGTGACGCCTTAACAGGAAGTGTGCGTCTGTCCTGTTGTGCTCAGCTGAGCAGTAATTACAGCTGACAGCCGCTCTCGCTCGCTCGTCCTAAAAGATATGAGCAGAGACGCACACTATGATTCACACGAACACACACTTGGTCCCAGAAAACACACTCTCTCTCTGGACGCTGGTTATCGCCGCCACTCTCGCTGTCTTTTGTCACTCAGTGTCCTTGTCTCGGAGGGCAAGAGGAGCGATAAAGCCTCCGTCTGTGTTGTGTTTTTAATAAGTTTTATCTCCTAACAAACAACGTCAAAACTCAAACTGAGTCGTCTGCAGAGGTCACTCAGCTTCCTGTTGAGGAGCAGGCGGAAACAGCGAGTCGATGCTCTAATTGTGACGTTTTCACAACCCGACTCAGATGAGAGACGCACAAAATCAACAGCAAACAGCAGAGAGAGACCAGGTGATCTGGATCTTCACCCACCAGGCAGCTGAATTACTTCCATTAATGCCTCATTATGTACGTTCCTGGAGGGGAACAAATGTAATTAGCTCATAGTTTATGACGCATCGTTAAAGATGAAACTGTACGGCACATTTCAGTGATTCAGTGCTGTCGATTTAAAAAGGACCAGAGGCCGAGACGTTCCGACTCTGAAGGCTCCAAAGACTGCACGGCCTACATTTCCCAGCATGCAGCGCGGCGGTACTTTACGTGACAGACCACGCAGCTGTCTGTTTTTTCTTGTTAAGTGTTCATGTCAGCAGGTTCTAAACTGTAGAAAGAATCATTTGGACTCAGCAGACTGGAAGTTCTGACATTTGAAAAGAGGCCGACCTTCATCGTCCTCTCACTTCAGTCTGCTTCATGATGGAAAGGTCTGTGACCTGGACCTTGGTTGTCATGGTTACAATAACAATCTACCACCCCTCCCCCAGCGCACGCGTCTTCGCTACGACCATCAGATGTCGCCTAGCAACAGATCCTGACAATGATGTCACACTGACCCGCTGACAGACGACCCCGTTTCTTAGAGGGGAGGAGCCTCTCAGACTCTCAGAGTTCCCATTGAGGTTTTATCACTGCATGGTTAGGGTTAGTCACATGGTCTGATCCTGTCCTGCTCCAAACGAGCCAGACTGAAATCACCAGAGTCGGCGTTGAAGACGTTGTGTTTGCAGAAGCCTGAATGGAGGCCAAACTGACACGTCGTCTGAAGTGCTGCAGCTCTTCTCTGTCGTGTGATAATTCTCTTAAAGTGCCGCTGCAGCAAGTCGCTGAATGTCTGCATTGTTCCGTCTGTGTAATTAGCTCCACCAGTGACTTTATGTAAAATAGTTCTGCCAAGTTTTAATTGATTAAAAGTCGGCGTGTTATTGCGAGGAGGAACAATGTAGATCCAATTAGCACTGTAACGTGTAAACATGAACACTAACTCCCATGGTGCACCAGGGCGTGTGTGTGTGTGTGTGTGTGTGTGTGTGTGATTCAGTGATGAGTCTCATTTCTTAATCATCACTTTCTGCTCAAGATGAGACTTTATGAGGGGACTAAATTGCCTTAAAGGGATTTCTTATTAAAGGGATTACACCCATGTAATCCCCTTTTTCCCAGTGGACCCCAAAAAACCTGAACACACACAAACACACGCACAAACGCACCCACATTACCAGATTAGCACGTGCAATTAAACGTGCACGATGTTTTGTTAGGCCACAAATGAAAACACACACGTTAAACGTCACATGACGGCATTGAAAATTGTGCACTTACTGTTCATTACACAAAAACTTAAAGTGTGTATTTATAACCTTGACATGAATCTGTTTGTGTTTGTTAGGTGTGTGTGTGTAGCGTAACGCCGTGGTTTTGGCGGCGCTCCCTCGTCTCATCCCCAATTAACAAAGACAAATCCGCTTCTATCGCTGCTAATGAGAGTCTTTAAGGTGAAGGGACTCTGTATTTATTTAATAAGAAGAAGATTATTTATTCCATTTCCATGAGAAAGAAAAACCGCCGCTGATTCTCCACGGCTGCTGAGGGAGGGATTAGAGGAGGAAAGGGATGAGAGGTGAGAGGAGGAGAAGACGGGTGAGGAGGTGGAGACGATGCACGGGGGGGACGAGGGTGACGAAAGGAGGGATTAGAGGAGGACAAGGACAACTTCAGGGAGGATGATGAAGGTGAAGAAGAGGGAGAGAGACGGAAAACAATGAGTTCTGTGTCCTCTCTGCAGGTGGAGCTGACCGGCAGCAGCGTGTTCGACTACATCCACCCGGGCGACCACGTGGAGATGGCGGAGCAGCTCGGCATGAAGCTTCCTCCGGGCCGGGGGATGTCTCTGTCCCAGGGAAACGTCAACGAGGACGGGGCGTCCTCGGCGTCATCGTCGTCGCACTCTGAGACTCCGGAGCCAGGTAGGAAAGGAGGAAACATCCGGGAGACAGACTTCAATGTGTGAAAGACTTTAAGTTGATACCGCTGTCAGGTGATTAGTCAGTGGGCGGGGTCAACAGTCCTGTTGTCTCCCTGACCGGCCTGAAGGTACAAACTTATCAACAAAACACAATAAATCAAAATAAAAACCAAACGATCTTTAAATCACTCCTCTAATGAGCACGTACGCTGATTAAAAAGTTGGATTCGGGATGCTGAAGTGTTTGGAACTGTTGAGTCGAGGTTCCTAAAGGTTTCCTCTCTTATTCTTACTGGACCTGAGACATAAATGAGATTTAACATCGGAGAAATAATTAGCTTTATAGGAGCCTTTGCTCTAAAAGAACTTAACTTCCTGCACATTCAGTGCAGATAAAAGTCTTATTGATGTTTTCATCTGAGCGTTTTGGGGCCGAATCGACGTTGATTCAAACATTCGTAGTCGTTTCTGTTTCTGCGGCTTCCTTCAGTTTGAACAGAATCAGTCCGACACATTTGCTGCTGTAAACCGTCTCTTTAAGAATTTACACCTTCCAAATGCTTTTCATTGTACTTCTCTCTCGCTCTCTCTCATGCTGATGATAATTTAAGTATTAGGGGGAAAAATCCATTTATAAATTAAACAAAATGACTTGATATCCATCGAGTCCCTTAGTTCATCAGTCTGTTCAAACAAGGAGGGGAAGATTGGCTTTGCGACGGCCGAAGTCTTTGGAGACAGTGCAGTAATTAGATCTGCTGTGGATTTATTCTTGGCTGATTGGTGCTGGTGATGGGTGTGTGTGAGTATTGGGGGGGTTAAATTAATTGGAGTTCCACATTTCAGGTTTTCTTTGACTTTCTGCAAAACCCCAAACAGCCTCCCTGAGCACCAAACCGGGGCAGGAAGGGCGGCCGGAGGATGGGGGGGCTATCTGTGGTTGTCAGTGTCAATTTGTCTGGAGAGAAAGAAAAAGAAAGGGAGCGCTAAAACATCCAGGGGGGCTCCCCCAATGCTAATTCACCCTAAAGACATAACGATATGAAGACATTGAAGGAGACACAGAAAGCCTGAGCAGTTCGTATTAATGTCTCGGTGCGTCCCAAAGTTAATTTGACCAGAGAAGAAAAAAAAGTCAGAGAGCGGCGGGCGCCACGAAGACAGAGGTTTGTCCTCTCGTGTTAATTTTCCCAGAAAGAGAGGGGGGGTGTTGGGACGGGTTTGAATGTGCATGAGTGCTCAGCAATGTTAATTCGTCCACAGAAGGGGGGGTTCAGACGGACATGTATGAATGTGAACGAGAGAGAGAGATCATGTGACCGGAGGGGGGGGCTGGGGCAGATCTCAGGTGTCCGGGGTAATTCTTCACGCTCTGCTGTAACATAATGACCACTGACAGGTCATTACCCACCATGGATACCTGTGAGTGGGCGGGGTCTATCAGGCAGCAGGAAGTGGATGACAGCTCTGAGGGGTGATTCTGGTCTGCCGGGACCAGGACTGACCAGAAGGAGAACCACTGGAGGACAGGGTCAGGGGTCAAAGGTCACTGCTGAAGTGGTACCTGCTGGTCAGGGGGTCCGTCGTTCGTTCTCGTGCCAACGCTGGGCCGCCAAACCGTTCCAGTTGAGCTTCTCCATTTGTTTACCCTTCTCCGCCCTCGATGTGTCTTCCTCTGTCCCTCAGCTGCCTCCTCGCTCTGCAGCAGCGTCCGATCGATGGCTGCTGACTCCGCTCCTCTGTGGAGTTTCTCCGTATGCTAATGTCCTGTACTGAGGAGATTTCATGGCTGCTTGGTTGTGTTTTTGTCTGCCTGTAGACATCTGATTATTTTCTTGGTTGGGTCGCATAATTCATGACAAGTCGAAGGTGCGCATGAGAAAAAACAGCCTTTTCTCCAGAAACACTTCATATTCCAGATCCTTTTACAATGAGACTCACAGCTTTTGTTTCACTTTTATACAAGAAAAGGTTTAGAAGGTGGAGCTGAAATGAAAAGTTTGACAAATTTATGTTTTGCAATCTTCCCCAAATCCTTCAGAGAGCCGCAGGGATCACGGACTTTAACAGGAAACCTGCTCTGGTTCCTTCAGAAAATCAACCTAAAAAGTTTATGATACGTGATTTTATTTGGAGCTCAAATAAAATCGCCTGACGTAAACAGCTGCTGTTGGGCTGTAAACAGTCTAATTAATATCACGTCTCGACCGCTCCGCTGTCTCTCCTCCAAAAGCTCCGCGTCGTTCAGCATGTTTGAACAAAAACGGGCTGTAAAGGTCGACTGTGAGCGGGCCGCTTTGTAACACACACAAAAGTTTAAACAAAGTCAGAATGGCAGCTCCCAAAATCATTCACACTTGGCTGTAGATGTTCACCCAGAAGCCCAAAGACTTAATGTTCTGGAGCAGCGACAGATTTGGACTGATTCACGCTCTGGTTCTGGTACAGTGTGGCGTTGGCCTGAGCTTTAGGCCTTACTTCCATGAGTGGCCCTTCAGACTCTGACTCTGATAATTTGGCATCATCTCTGTGGACCACTTGATTTTCAGCCCCGTTAACGAACCCCACCCAGCCGAGTCCAACAAGCCCAAAGCTGCTTGGTTCCCCTGTGAAGTTCAGCAGGCTGTGCCGTCATAATATATCAAGCTGACCCCATCCTTTTAATTGCAGTCACGCTCATAAAGTATTGAGATTGGAGTTAAAACTTGAGATGACCTTGGAGGAGAGAGATCTTCCTTTGAAGCCGACGCTCCGTTCGGCTCCCTCTTTCAGTTGAGGAGAGTCATCTTTAAAAGCACATGACGCAATTTGACTAATATCAGTCAAGCTGAGGCGGAGAGGCTGCACGTCTCTCACTGTTCTGAAGGGTGAGTGGCTCAAAATTATTACTCATAAGTGTAATTCAGAATCTGACTGAGGAGGGAACACTCTGCCCGCCGCTCTTATGCTCCCTCACTTCAGCGTCTTCATTACATATCATCAGCTGAGGGCCACCGGAACATGTCTAATGCAGCCGACGTCTGATGGCTCTTGACTTTGACCTTTGACCTCCTCACTGGAGGTGACTTGCAGAGCTGAAGATGCTCCCCTCTGGAGCTGAAAACTTTTTCTGGCTGCAGCATTTCCTGTTTTTGGTTTTAAATTGAAGTCAGTCTCATTTGTAAGCGTCCGACACAATCTGAACGCAAACTGTCATCAGTGACATCAAAGTGTGCCGCTCAACTTAACTGTTCATGGACACATTTTAAAGAAGAGCCTCACCGCTGAGAAATCACAGGTCGCCATCTTGAAAGGCGATGAGTTGCTCCGGTTATTTGCACTTCAGGATTTCATTTAAGAAGTGATGCAAACACAATGAAAGGTGAAGAAAGACGTGAGTGTGTGCGTGTTTATCCCGCCAGATCTGACCTTTGCCTCCTGGCGTGGAGTGCAAGTGACATTTCAAATGCAAATAGAAACCCGCTCCGGCAGCACGAGCACACACACTCGGAGGGTTCGTCCTTGGGCAGCAGCCGCCGCCGATGGCCGCTCCAAATGACATTAAATGTAGGTGACTGTAAACTTGGCTAATTATGATAAATGTGAGCGATTATGACGAATTATTCCCCTCCATTGTGCTAATAGCGTAATTAGCAACAATAATCAAAGACTTATGATGTTGAAATAAGGCGACGCTGCGGCCAATTAGACCGCAAGGAGCTAATAATGAAGAACTTATGGTGTTTTCCTGGAGGGCAGAATAGCTGCTACTTCCAGAAGGACTTTGAAATGTGGGTGTTTTTCTGACTCACTCCGCCGTCTGATGTGAGAAAATTGAAATAAATAGTCATTTTAATTCAGACTTTTCTTTTTGATGAAATAAATGAAACTGGGTACAAACAGAAGGCAGCTGGTTCAAAGGAACCCCCCTGCAGGTCCTTTAAAGGGCCAGACGGTCTGAAGACAGACCTCCATGTGGTCTTCAATCAGGTCCAGCTTCTGTATTAATCCAGTTAAAGTCTCAAAGCTCTCAGTTCTCAGAAATACAGAAACTGAACCTTAAAACCGGCCTTCAGGACTTCTGGGACTTTGTGACGTCACTGAAGGACAGAGGAAGAGTCAAGTTGAACAGGAAGTGGAAGAAAACCTCATAACTCCTCCTGCTGTCTTTCTGCTGGAGGTGTCATCATGGCTAGGACATTTTCCCATAGACTTCAACACAACCTGATGGTTATTAGGTAAAATTCAGGTTTAGGCTCTTCAGCTCTGGACTAAGAAAGTCAAGAACTAAAGTGTTTTGTGCAACAGATGAATTCAGACTTTAGTTAGTAGGGAGTGATTTTGTGTTTTGTGTTGTGTTGTTGTGCGTCGATCAGAATTTAACTCTACACAACTGTGAGCTGAAACATGAAGTGTGTTATTTTTTTGTTTTGTTTTTTTTTTTGGTCAGACCTGCTAAATGATTTCCACTCAGCAGATCGTCTGAAGTCCAAACTCACCGGGAGAATTAGTCACAATGGATTCAGCAAAAGCGCTCAAATTAATTAAATCTGTGTCATGAGTGTGTTTTTTTAAGAAAAGCAATAAAACCACTTGAGGCAAACAAAGAACTTTTCAGAGACGAAGGATTATTACTAAAGCAAAATTATCCGTTTGGTTAAGTTTTATTAAACCGCCACCGCACTAAATGGAATCTTTAGAGTACACAATGGCCAATCACAGGCCATTATTATTAGAGCTTTCTAATTAGTGTTCCTAACGAGGACGGGCTGTTTACAATGGGAGCAGAGCTGCTCTGATAAGGACAGCCGAGGACAGGGCGGCGCCAGACCACAAATAAAACGCTCCTCTCTGATATCTGCCTGTCACAGCACCGATAAGGCGGGAACTTCTCAAGGTCCAGGACTCAACTTTTAATTTGTGGAGTGTGTGTGTGTGTGTGTGTGCGCTCAGTCAAACAGGCTTAAAGAGAACCACAGTGTGTTGATGAGAGAACGAGGACGAAGAACAGAACTATTCAAAGTTAAATAAAAGGAGGGGGAACATTAAAAATCATCCCTGTCCTTCAGGTAAATGAAGTAAAATAAACAGATGCTTAATTTAACATAAACGCAGCAGCAGAAGGAGCTCCACCTCAGATTCTCCTCAGGTCGGTGGTTTGTGCTCATCAGAAGCCGAAGTGGCTCTTCGCAGACGTGTTTGTAAAAACCAGTTAGCAGCTCGAAGAAAATGGCCGCCGCGTCTATTCGTCCTCGCGCCTTCCTCTGATTCGAGCTAATCTGCTCAGTCCGTCCACCTGTCCCTCTCTGCCAACCCTGCCACCAAACACACTCCTCGCCCTCTCTCTTTTTCCTGTCAGCTGTCTTTTATCTGGGGACGCCGTCGTCTTCTGGCCAAACACAAACACAGAGAGGAAAGAGAGAGACTGAAATTATAAGAGGAAATAAAGACGGACGGGCTCAGAGACACAAAGGAGGGAAGAGGAATAAAATGAGCGGACTGTTCCTGTTTGGAGGTTCAATCCAACTTATTTCTCCTCCGGAAAAAAAACCATTCCTGTCCCGAACACTCAGATCAACAAGTTGAGGAGCCTGTATGAGTGACATTTCCCATCATGCAACTCTGCTGCTAGTCTACGGAGGGTTTCAGCTGTTTGCACTTTAATGAAAACCTGCGATTTAACGAGCTTTATGTTTGAAACGCCACCTTTGTTGGAGTCGTCATTGTGCTTCGTTCCCACTCTGACTTCCTGTCCAGTCTGCCGTTTGTGTCTTCGGCCTCCTGTGGCGGCGGACGGACGGCGGCGGACGACGTGGCAGACACACACGTTGACGTTACAGAGCGACGGCTCGGTGTTTGTCCTGCGGTCGAGCTGTTTTCAGTGTAAATGCCACCGCAGAGGCAACTGGACGCTGCGTTCAGGCGTCTGTCCTCTCTCCGGGAAATCTGATATTTGTAGTGTTTGTTTTTATTTGTTTTTTTCTCAAACATCACACACAGTCTTGAGTTTACCTGTTCAGATCTGCATATCCCATCTGAATCTGTGTGTGTGTGTTTTGTTTCCTAATTCTTTGGTTGTGGTTTTATTTGATTGTTTCTTTTGCGCGTCCTCCTGAGGTGTTTGATTTGTTCTCATCTTTTATCTTATTTTATCAATTTGTTTTTCTCCTTTGTTTATGTTGGAGCTTTATTATGTTCATGTTTTCTGGATAAGATTTTGTTTCTATTTTTTAAAACAACCTTTTTCACTTAATCTTTTATTTCTCTGGAGAACAATTTAAATAATTGACTTTATTTCAGTAAGATGAAGTTTAAACACAGTTAGCACAGCGCTACATGCTACAGGTTGTGTGTTTGTGTGTGTTGAATCAGATTGTCTCAGGGTGGGGTTCCCTCCTCTCAGCGTCTCCTCAGCATCATTTGATTGGTTATCAATTAATCATTCAAATTTTATTTCTTCCAGTTAGTGTCATTCAAAGCGCTTCATATTCGACTGATCGGATGAAGACAGAGACAAAAAACAACTACACAATAATTAGAGATCAGAAATAATAGAATGACATCAGAGAAATATAAAAACCTGATTATATTCAAATAAGTGACTTCTGACCCAAAAAACTGGAGACAGGAGATCTTTGTTTTGAGGTTTCACTTCCTGTTTCCACAACTCAAATCTTAAAAACTAAAAGCTGCTTCGTCAAACTGTTCGTCAAAGTGATTTAAATTTAAAAACAGGAAAAAGACGGAGCGTCCACAAACCTTTGGCCACTTATCCTCCCTTTGTTTTAGTCTCTTTCGCTCTTCCTCTCCTCTGTCTTCCTTTCATAGGCAGATCCGTTCCCAGAGGAGGAAGACGAGAAGCTAAAGACAGATTAGAAAAGCCTTCAAGTCCCGACTCAGGGAGATCACTGAGGGGGAGGAGGGGGAGGAGGGGGAGGAGGAAGATGAGATGGAGGGGAAGGGGAAGTGTCTCTATGGAGGAAAGACAGGAAGAAAAAGGGCTCGAAAGAAAGACAAAGCCGGGGTGAAGGCGTCTCCAGACTATTAGAGCGCTGTTTGATTTGAGCTCATTGTTCTGATGAGACTGTCAAAATAAAAGTCTTTTCTTACCTTCGGTTCCCAGGCTTCTGTATTGTGGGAAAAAGCTTTGAGGAAATCTGGAACACACTCACACACACAGATCGAAACTCCATTTTGGAATCTGATTCGAATCGGATGTTTCACTTCCTGTCTCCCTTTTCCTCCTTCTTCCTTGTTCCTCATTTCCTGACATCTCTCGTTCTCTTCCTCTTTCCTTCCCTTCCTCCACCCCTTTGACCCCCCCTTCCCCTCTCCACCTTCAGTAAACTGAAAAATTATCACCTGGGCTTTTCTTCCTGACACAATTTGTCAAATCCTCCCTGATAGGAAACACATTCTATTCACAAAGCGAGCCCCCCCCCCCCCCCCCCCCCCCCCCCCTCCCCCTCCTCCCCCCTCTCCCTCCTGACGGTAGCAATTCAATTACAGCCGTGGAGGCGATAGTGAGCCGGAGAGGCAGGAATATGACAGGACAGTTACAGAGTGTTTGCACAATTAAACTTTCCCTGACAATACTGTGTGTGTGTGTGTGTGTGTGTGTGTGTGTGTGTGTGTGTGTGAGAGCCAGCCACAGCACATTTGTCATGATTCCCTCTCACCTGTCAACTCCACTGATCTCCCTCGGCTCCTGCTGTTGCATTGTGGGTAGTACGGAGAAGAAGGCAGGAGGAAGTGAAGGAAACGTGGGAGGGTGTCACAGGGACAGTTAGCTTAGCTTAGCATAAAGACTGAGAGCAGGTGGAAACAGTTAGCCTCACTGACTGAGAGAGAGAGCTTAGCTTGGTAATATATTAACATAAACATATTTGTATTCATTAATGTTTAATTGTTTTAATTGTATTGATCGGAAATGAAGTCTATGGGAAAATGTCCCTCCTCCTCCCTGATGAGTTTACAATATGATGTTCATTTTTTAAATGAAGCTCCATTTAGAGGGGAACAGATCAGGAGGGGGTGGGGCTGCTGAGTGACTGACAGACTGTACCGTCCAATCAGGACAGAGCACACAGAAGGTCAGATCCACCCTCTCCTCCGAGGTCAGTTTCTGTTAAAAATCAAGATGGCCGACAGATGAATGACAGCAGGTGATGTCATGTTGAGTTGACACTTGCTTGGAAAAGGTCAGGAACGCTGAGGTCAGAGGTCGAGACAGACACGAGGAACAGGAAATGATTTTTCATGACTTCAGAGTAACGGTTGAATCTTCTCTCCTTCATTGATAGATTTCTGTAGAACATTCAAACCTTCTAGCCTTTATTGTTTTGTTATGAGGTAACAAGAAATGGATCACTCTCGGCACCAAAGCCACCATTCTGCCGATTTCACTCTGCTTTCAGCCCGTCATGGCGGCGCCGCCGGCTGGTGGAGGTTGCGGTGACCTTGCTGTAGCTCTCTTTGTTTCAGCGCTGTTAGCTAGTTATCAGTCGGACACAACGAGCTCCCTGAACCAGGCAGCGCTATTAGACTCTGACAATGATACACCGTCCCGCTGAGACTTCACACGCACACGCTCACATGTGGAAAGAAACCCAGGGCACTCTGGGTATTGTCCAAAGATCACAGGCGTAGGTGAGTTGTTCTTTTTAATTAATCATTTGTCCTTCAAACGGGGGAAAGTTTCCTCGCTGTAGATAATTAGGTCCCAGAGTCGGGCGGCGGCGGAGCCGGCAGCCACCTGCTGCCTTTGTAGCGCTAATCTTTGTCTTGTAGGAGCGTCGTCCCCAAAGACGCCACGGCAACGCACGCCGAACGAGCAGAATGAGAAAACACCTCTGAATCCCCACATGATCCTCCTCCTCCCTCTTCCTCCTCTTCTTCTGTATTTGGTCCATCTGGCATAAACTGAACTCGAAGGTCAAAGGTCAACACAACCTCTCAAAACTAGCTGAGCACAAAATCTGAAGAGGAGGAGATGAGGTGAGTTTATCCCAATAAAGGTCAAAGGTCAGCGTCACTGTTACATCATTGTCTAAACTTTCTGGAGGTCCCTCCCACAGCTACTCCTCCACTTCCTCTTCTCCTTTCCTTCCTCCTCCTCCCTCTCTCCTCGCCCTTCCATCTGTCCATCCTTTTCTTTTTTACTCTTCTGTCTTCCTGCTCTGCGCTTCTCATCTTCTCGTCTTCCATCTGTTCTCACTTGGAATGTACAAAAATGAGAGAGGTGTGTGTGGTTGTGTGTGTATGACAATGAAAGTGATATTGTGTGTGTGTAAAACTAATCCCATTAATTCAAAGTGTGTAACAAAGAGAGAAAGAAGGTCCAGCTCCCCCGTCGTTCGTCCGTCCTCCCTCCATCATCATTATTCCTCCGTCGGATCGGCGGATGATTTCCTGGAGGACCGAGTGAGCCGCCGCCTGACGGAGGGAAGGAGGAGGCAGATTTTCCCTTCTGGGATCCTTGTGTTGTTTCCCTCCTTGGCTCCTTGTCTCCTCTGTCCTACTCTCATACTTCCATCAACTTTTTCCTCCCTCTTCTTTCATTCTTTCATTTTCTCCTCCTCTTCCCTCTTTCATCTCTCCGTTCGTTTTTATTTCTTTCCTGGTTTTCCTACTTCACCTCCATCTTTCATTTAACTCTCTTTATTCTCCATCTGCTCCTCCGCCCTTACTTTGATTTTTCCCTCCTCCTCTTCTTCTTTCCCTCTTTCATCTGACTCCTCCTCACATTCACGTTTATTGTCTCTCCTCCTTCCTTCTTTCCTCCCTCGTCTCCTTTATTCCTCTCCCTCTCTCGCCTTTTCCGTCTCTCTCTCTCGCTCTTCAAGGACATTTATATTATAAAGGATGAATTAGCATATTAATTCATTTCTTTCAATTTTCTCAGATTAGACGTTGTCAACACGTATCAGCGCTGATCAAACCAGCAAGTCCACCAGAGACCTGTGTGAGTGTGTGTCTGTGTGTGTGTGTCAGTGTGTGTGTTGGGGGAATTGAGGGAAAAAAGGAATGAATGCAACCAGCTTCAGTGTTCATACACACTAAAATACGCACACACACATTCACACAAACGTGTTAAGAGATGAATGAAACGGCGTCATTAAAGGAACAGTGTGTGTCGTTTGTTCCGACGTGTTTAGTCCACCTGAAAAACTGGCGCTGAGTGATGATGTCATCAGAAACACTGTGACATCAGACCGGAAGGTGTCAGCCAACAGAGTTTCCGCTGTGGCCTCATCGATGGTTTTTATCGCTAGGCAACATCAGGTGGTCGTAGCGACGGCGCTGACGTAGATTATGGAGCACCAAAGTCCACGTCAGGACGGACGGGTCAGCCGTGTTCGATTCCCTCGTGGCAGCAGCAGTTTATTATCCCCGACATTCATTGTTGTAGTAACCATGACAACAGAGCTCGTGTAATGATGAGGAAGTATTTGTTTTAAGTCTTTAAGAGTTTTGAGTCTCCTCCTCAGGGACGTGAATTTTTCAGATTAATATAACCCTGAGAGTGTGTGTTTGACCTTTGACCTAAAAAAGGTAAACTTATTATTATTGATGGAAATGACGTGCGTCCTCCCCTCAGTCCCTCTAATGGATGGAGAAGTTGTGAATGAAAAATAAAGACGATGAAATCAAACTTTATTTTTTATTTTAAAATAAAGCCAAATAAAGAGAACATCATTAAACAGCACGACAAACGCACAAGACAAAATGAAAAACTGCGCTGATGCTGATTCCGCTCGCTGTTAACTTATTGGACATTTAGGAGAAATGAACGTTATTTTTCTTTCCCATACAAATATTGTTCTGTTGTTTAACAGAAGAGAAGTTTTCCGTAGTGAAGAAAGTTTCATCTCTAATTTATGTTTTTTCATTTGAGTTGAGTTGGAGGAGGGAAACTTTTATTTTGACAGGAGAAGATTTCAGCTTTCAAACAGCTTGAATGTTTTTTTTGTGGCTGGACTTCCTGTTTGCTCGTCTCCTCTGACGTGTTTTGACGTTTCGCTGTTGGACTGTCACAAGCTGCTTCCGGCTGATTGGCGGTTTGACAGCAGCTGTGATTGGTCGACTCGTCCTGCTGACATGATGAATCTGTTTATTATAATAAACGCTCCTCTGCCGTTGAATCTGAAAACATGTTGCTGGATAAACAGTGTGCGGGATTATTTTGGGGTTTGAAATCCGATGAATGAATGAATTTCTCCTGTTTGTGTTTCCTGTTTCCTGCTCCTCAGTGGAGTCCAGCAGTCCCAGCCTCCTGGCTCCTGACAACTCTCTGGAACGATCCTTCTTCATCCGGATGAAGTCGACGCTCACGAAGAGAGGCGTCCACATCAAGTCCTCAGGATATAAGGTCAGGAGTCTGGTTTGTTATCGTTAGACAAACAGTAGATGTTCTTATGACACAGCTCATGCTTTTACTTTGACGTTTCACACAACACACTTCCTCTGTTCCTGCAGTGGAAACAGACAGGTGTGTGTGTGTGTGTGTGTGGAAGTGTACCACGTTCCACCTGGTAGACTCAGATCAGATGCAAATCACAGTGGAGACAGAAGCACATAAATATTCACACATACATACATATATTACACACACACACACACACACACACACACACACAGCGCTACAGTTGGTAGTTTGGACCTGAAGCTGCAGGAAGCTGATTCCTTCCCTGCAGCTTCTTCCTTTTCCTCCTAGAGCTGCTCCCTGTCTGTCAATCACACGTTAGCCCCGCCCACATCCAGCCCCATAATAATTCACAATTTCCAACATTTACAAAATGAACATCAGAGAGAGTCTGCTGGTTGGTCCTGTTGGTCCTGGTCCTGTTGGTCCTGGTCCTGGTCCTGGTCCTGTCAGGTCCTGGTCCTGATCCTGTTGGTCCTGTTGGTCCTGTCAGGTCCTGGTCCTGGTCCTGGTCCTGTTGGTCCTGTCAGGTCCTGGTTCTGGTCCTGTTGGTCCTGTCAGGTCCTGGTCCTGGTCCTGTCAGGTCCTGGTCCTGATCCGGTTGGTCCTGGTCCTGTTGGTCCTGTCAGGTCCTGGTCCTGGTCCTGGTCCTGTCAGGTCCTGGTCCTGTTGGTCCTGGTCCTGGTCCTGGTCCTGTTGGTCCTGTCAGGTCCTGGTTCTGGTCCTGTTGGTCCTGTCAGGTCCTGGTCCTGGTCCTGTTGGTCCTGGTCCTGTTGGTCCTGGTCCTGGTCCTGGTCCTGTCAGGTCCTGGTTCTGGTCCTGTTGGTCCTGTCAGGTCCTGGTCCTGGTCCTGTTGGTCCTGGTCCTGGTTCTGGTCCTGTTGGTCCTGTCAGGTCCTGGTCCTGGTCCTGGTCCTGGTCCTGTTGGTCCTGGTCCTGGTCCTGGTCCTGTCAGGTCCTGGTCCTGGTCCTGTTGGTCCTGTTGGTCCTGTACCCGTAGACAGGTGACTGCTGCTGATGAAGTTTAGAGTTCTGGATAATTCCATTGAGCAGGACCAGAGAAAGAGAGAGAGGCTGGACTCCAGCCAGGTGGCCCTGACTCGACCTTTATCTGCTTCCAAATTGAATCTGTGATCGCTGCGACTCCTTTCAGGAGGTTCACTGTTTCAAACTGCTCATCACGGCCCGATTAAGGAATTAATCAGAATGAATCCTTTAATGACTCAAACAAACTCTCTTCCTGCCTGACCTCGTTTTTCCCGTCCAGGTGATCCACATCACGGGGCGTCTGCGGATCCGGATGGCTCTGACTCACAGCCGCTCGGTGCCCAATCAGATCATGGGGATGGTCGTTGTGGCTCACGCTCTCCCGCCGCCAACAATCAACGAAGTTCGCATCGACTGTCAAATGTTCGTCACCCGAGTCAACATGGACCTGAAGATCGTGTACTGTGAGAACAGGTGAGGAAAACAATTCAATAACAAAACTCCTATCTCTGAATTATTAGTCCAAAGAAAACAAGAAAATTATGTAAAAAGTGAGAGTTTCTGTCCAAACTCAGCAGATTAAATGTTGTAAAGTTTTTGCTGCCGTGCTGAAAATGAAAGTGTTTTTTTTTTTTGTGCAATTAATTGATGAATTATTTCATTTTCATTTCTGCTTTAATTTTTTTGACAATTATATGAACACATTTAACTTCATTTTACCAATAAACCAAAAAGGTTTATTGTAAATCCAAATATTTTTAGTATGAACTCTTATTTCATTCGGTCGTGATAATACACCTCCACATATCCAAGTTAAATAAAGTTTCATGACTTTATTCAATTTAAATTGAAGACTTTTGGACCGCTGTCTCTCCGACACAGTTCTCACTCATCAGTTTGATTGAAGACGTAAAAGAACACAAAAAGTAAAATTTTAAGTTCTAAGTAAAAAAAACTTTTTTGTGACTATAAGATGATTTCTCTTTTGAAAGAAATTAATTTCTTATTCATGAAGACAAAAATGTGTCTGAGGTAGAATCTGAAATCTGTAGATGAATCTACAGAATGCTCCTCCTGTTTTTAAAAAGTGTCAAATTTTCGATCATTTAATCTTTTTAAACCTGTCGTCTTTTGTTTTTTTTGCCCAGCAGCAGTTTCTCAACAACAACTCCATTTAACGGCCCGTTATCTGCATTCATGTTTCATCGCTGCTGTTCACGGGAAATAAAAAAAGAAAAAGTTGTCTCCGCCGTTGGAGCTTCTTATTCATGAGGAAGTGTGACCCAATCCTCCTGGTTTAACAGTGAAATGTGTCACTGATGGATCTATCTGCTCCGCTCTGTCCAGATAAAGCAGATAGGCATCAGGATCCGGCTCAGGAGTTAACCGGCCGACCACAGAGATTCATATCAAGGAAAAAAAAAACCTTCATGTTTTATTATAAAAAGAGAGCGGGAAAAAATGATAGTAGACAGATTGCTTTTTTTTTTTGTGGGTGGAAAAAGAGACACAATGCGCGGCAGATGATGATATTCAATGCGTAGCGACGGAAAGCGAACAGACAAACCTCACTCCCATTACAGCCCCATTTTGAGGATGAGTTTCTAAGAGAATGAGAAAATGGGAGGATGGATTTTTCTAAAGAACAGAGTGTGCTGTTATCTGCCTGCCAGACATTAGTCCCCCCCCCCACCGCCGCTGCCATCCCACCTCAACCCTCCCTGCCCGCCCTCTATCAGGATGATACCGGGGAAATTGTTCTGTCTGTCCTGTGGCAAATTTGTTCAAATTAAACCTTTTAAAGCGGATGTGTGTTACCTTCACAAAAGACAGACGGGCTTCTCTCTCTGTTGTCGGGTTATTAGCCCTTTTTTCCCGCCTCCTCTTCCCAGATCAGGCTTTTTAATTGTCGACTTCCAGAAGAACCCAGAAAAGAGTTCCACATTTCAACAGTTTCACGACCAGCCGGACAAATTGTCCTCCATCAGACAGGAAACATCTAAAAGTTAGATCAACTCCAAATGCTGATGGTGAGCTGATTGTGACGGACTAAGACGGGACCACAGACCGGACCAGAGACAAGGACACAGACGGGACCAGAGACCGGACCGCAGACCGGACCAGAGACAGGGACACAGACGGGACCACAGACTGGACCGCAGACTGGACCAGAGACAAGGACACAGACGGGACCACAGACTGGACCGCAGACTGGACCAGAGACAGGGACACAGACGGGACCACAGACTGGACCGCAGACTGGACCAGAGACAGGGACTCAGACGGGACCACAGATGGGACCACAGATGGGACCACAGAGTGGACCAGAGACAGGGACACAGACCGGACTGCAGACCGGACCAGAGGCAGAGGGACAAAGTCCTTGAAGCAGTAATTTCTTAAGGCAACTTTTACAGCGTTTGCTTCTGTTCCCCTCTAAATGGAGCTTCATTTAAAAAATGAACATCGTGTTGTATTGAAGACTGTAAACTAGAGACTGAGACCAGAAACTCATCAGGAAAATGCTTACTGAGGAGGAGGAGGGACATTTTCACATAGACTTCAATAGTTTCCGTGGAGTTGACAGAATGTTACCTGAATGTTCAAGTTCACCTCATGTTAAAGTCTTTTTGTTTTGAGTGTTGTGTTTGTGTGTCTGTGTGATGCAGCTCTGATGTTTGTGTTTGTGTGTCTGTGTTCCAGAATCAGTGACTACATGGACCTGACTCCGGTGGACATTGTGGGGAAAAGATGCTACCAGTTCATCCACGCCGAGGATGTGGAGGGAATCAGACAGAGTCACCTGGACTGTGAGTCCCCGCCCACCTGACCACATGCTCTCTGATTGGACGACTCATTCGTCATTGATACAAACAAACCAAAAGAGTCTGGAATCCGTCGGCTGCTTGTTTCCATCTTTAGCTCAGTTTCCGTCTTGTGGCCGACTGATGCTCCTGCACTGAACCTTTAGAGACCGGATTAGCGGAGTGTGTGTTGTCGTGCTTTGGTTGAAAGTTGCAGTTTGGGAACCGATGAGAGATTAAAGCAGATTACAGTGAAAATATCCAACGATGTCACTTCAAACTTTATTTTTCAGCCTCTGAATGAGACATGAAATAAAAACCGAGTGGAACTTTAAACATTTAACTTCAACTGTCGCGTTTTGTTATGTAAAATTTTCATCATTATGAAAAAAAAAAAAGATGAAAATGGTGACACCTTTTTTTTTCCTGCTGCGTTAAATTTGAGGATTGATGACCTCCTGATTATTGAGGTTGACGGTTTCAGATGTTTTCTTTTTATTTTTCATTTAATGTCTCGGTTTGTTTCAGAGGCTGGAAAATTAAAGTTTCAGCGAACGTCCTTCAGGTTTTATTTGGATCTGAACGGGTTCAGCAGAATATAATATTTAAAGAAAAGTCAGTTCTGCAGACTGAACCCAGAGAGCTAAGATCCGTTTGGAGAATCTCTGCTGTGTTGGAAAGATTTCTCACAACAGAAAACTCCACAATCTTATTACCCTTATCATAACGCACACAGACACACACTGCCGTCCTGTTTAGTGGCTGCCCTGATGATTTGCGGCTTGCTGTTTGTAGATGCAGTCAGAGTTTTACTGTGGCGGTAAAAACTGAGGAAGCGTTCAGCATTTCATGGTGTCGGCTGCAGCGAGGCCGTTTAGGCAGAACGGCGGAGGAAGGGAGTCGGACCATCAGATACTTTAAGACTTTCCCTCCAAACTGAATTCCTGGAGAAGATTTTTCCACCCTGTGCCGGTCCAGACTCTCAGCTGAAACAGACGTGTTTTATTTAAAGACAGAAGACGCTCACAAACTGCTGTGACATCACATCAGGAATGTTTACGTTTCACTTCCTTAAAGTAGAGAGAAATCATCACGTCGTCGTCAAATCTAAAGATCTCTGCTTCTCCTCCGCTGGACGTATTGTAGAGAAAACACGTTCGCCTGCTGTTCTAACAAGTCACACGACACAACTCATCGCACAAAAGATCGAGCTCCCTTGAAACTTTTTCAATTACCTGCTCTGAAAGTTCCCGGCTCTGAATATCCAGAGTGGCAATCAGGAAGTGACTTCAGTGGCCCGGTGGGGTCAGATGGAACAAGGAGGGGAGCGGGGGTTAGGATGTGTAAGACACAAAAGAAAGGATGTGAAATACGGACGGAGATTATTCCTCGCCGTCTGCGGCGACGATGGGAGGTCAGGGAGGCGAGCCGGCAGCCGGCGGTCTAAATGACTTGGTTTTAGTCGGACGTAGTCTAATACAGCCCCTTCGGTCACCTCGCCTGCTCGTTTTATTCTTCCTCTTTCAAAATTAATTTCCTCTTTGAAAGGGGGGCTTTCAGAAATGGATGGCTACGAGGCGCTGGAGGTGCTCTGTGTCTTCTCTCTCTTTTCTCTTCATCCTCCCCATCATTTGGAGCGCGGTCAGATTGTTCTGAAATCTGCCTTTCTTTGGGGCGCTTTAATTTGGTGGCTTTATGAACTCGCTGCTGATTGTGTGGAAGCTGATTTCAGAGTGGCGGTCTAATGATTCTCACATTTTTCTTCCAGCAGATGTGTTGAGGCTCTTTTATCTAATTGGATGGCGACAGATGCTGCTTGTGTCGTGGCTATGATGGGATTTGGGTTTGTAGTTGTGTTCAGCTGTGTGTTTGGGTTCAATTGCCCCCTTTTAATGCCCCAAGGAGTGTTTTCAGTTCCAAACCAGGAGCTTCCTAAAGCTGGACAGTCTGTTAGCACGTGCTGGCTCCTTTTGTCTCCCTTCTTTCAGTTGAGCGAGCGCTCCAACAGCGAGGGGTCATCAGATGATTAACGGACTGAAACGGAAGAAAAAGGAAAAGTTTTCTGCACAATTTTATGAAAATTTCAGTAATTATATATATATATATATTTTTTTTTTTTTTCATTTTATTCCAAATTGACCACGACAGAAGTTTAAAAAGGAACTTTCTGAAACAAAAAGACAGCAGATGTGTTTTCTTTTCTTATCAAAGACTTATATCAAAAAGCACTCTGATCAGCAGTCTGATCCGAACAGACATCGAAGGTGTGTGAAGTTAAAATGGGAAAAAAACAAGATGAAACAAGATTAAATAAAATAAAATGTATGATGAAATAAAAACAAAGGAAATCCTTTATAAGCCTCACAGATGGGAACTTTTAAGTTTTTCAGCAACAAAGTTCACCATTATAGAAAAAGAGAGATAAAATGTATTAGAATTCAAAGTCAATAAAATATAAAAAATAGAAATATGAATGAAACAGAATAATGCTTTAATCCGTACAATAAACCAACAAAGAGCTCAAATCTGTTTCCTGTTTGAGCTGCAGGAAGTTAGTGACAGTCAGTTTTCTGTTTGTCCGGTGAATTTAAATAAAAGGAGACTTTCTGCGGGATTCTTTTTCCTGTTTTTGTAGAACAGCGGCGTCTCGCAGGTGCTTTTTTTGGGGGGAGCGGGATTTATCCTCACGCCTGCTCTCGGTTCCCCCGCTGCTGCAGGAGTCGGATAGTTAGGGAATCGATCAAGGTGTATTTTAGAGGGATAGCCTGTTCTCTCAACAGGGATCTAAATTTTAAAAGGGTTCTTTTTAAGTGGAGGACGAGGTGTGATCCCTCCCTGTGAAGAGGCATCACTCTCTAAGTCTCCATCATTACCTGCTGACAGCCGGTCTTAGCCCGGGTCAGATCTCAAAGTCAATCTGTCCTCGTTTCCACTCCGAGAACAGAGAGAAGGAGCGAGGCAAGATTCAGCCTGAACTTGTTTTGTTCAGAACGATGGGGAGAGTGATTTGTAGGCAGAGAAATACAGGACTGAAGGGATGAAGACAGAAATTTGCCTTTTCTCAAAAGAAAGAGAAGAACTGGGGACGACTGATTTGTAGTCGGAGAAATGAAACTTTTCACACGGAGAGAATTGGAGGATGAGGCGGAGACGGTTAAGAAATTATGGTAGAGAGAAAAGGAAGAGAGAGAAGGGGCTCCTGCAGTTTCATAGAAATAAAGGAGAATTTTAAAACTAGTTAAAAAAAAAAAAAGCTGCAGTTCTCAGAAGAGATCTCTGAGGTTCAGGGTCAGAGCTGTTGGTTCGGAGCCTCCAGGCTGGAATGGGTCTATCGGCCATCTTGGTTTTTGCCTCTTCACTCACTGCTGGTTGTTCACTTTCATGTTCAATTCATCTGACCTTTAATACACCAATGAACTATCTGAGCAATGAAGTCTGGACCTGGACTCTGGCTGTAGTCAGAAGTCAAGACAGTACTCAAGTCTATGAGGAGATGTTCCTCGTCCTCCCTGATTTATCAGCTCAGCAAACGTTTTCCTGATGAGTTTCTGGTCTCAGTCTCTAGTTTCTAAACAAAAAATAAATTTAATCAGAACTCTAAAGATCCCCTGACTTTGTCCAGCGGTTTGTGTGTGTGTGTATCTCTGAGGTCACTGAGGTTGTCCATCTTTCTCTCATCCTGGATTTTTCTTTATTTGTGTGTTTTACGAACATATCTGTGTAGATAGGGCTGCAGAAGTGT
Source organism: Echeneis naucrates (assembly GCF_900963305.1). NCBI lineage: Eukaryota > Metazoa > Chordata > Actinopteri > Carangiformes > Echeneidae > Echeneis > Echeneis naucrates. The sequence goes on from NC_042532.1 coordinate 21,293,276, forward strand.
GTGTGTGTGTATTTTGTCTACAGACAGAAAAAAATCTGCCTTTTCCGTGTGTGTGTGTGTGTGTGTGTGTGGATTCATTAAAGCCGGTGTTGGTCCAGAGAGACGAGCTCTGCTAAAACGCCTGCAGGCTTAAATCCACCAAGCTTTCACTTGTGTGCAAGTGTCTGCTCTCTTTTTCGTTTGCTGCTGAACGTGGATGTCTCTCTCTCTCTCTCGTCCTGTGTCTCTTGGCCGTTGTCTCCTATCGGTAATTCTCCATCTTTCCTCCGTCTCCATGTGACTAAATGTCTTTGTCTTTTTTTAGTCTTGTTGAAAAACAAAATTAATATTTCTTCCTGTGGTTATTCGTCTCCTCTCTGAGAAGCTCTCATTCATCTCCTTCCTCTCTCTGTCTTATAGCAGATGTGTGTGTTCTTCCTGTTGCCTTGTTGACGCTCCTCTTCCTCAGTCACTGAACTTTCCTTCTCTGGCTCATGATGATGATCCTGCTCCAAAGTCTGACCCAGTCCAGGTCCAATCCGGCCCAGATGGACTCCAGCTCAGGGCATGGTCAGATGATCCAGATTATAACCATGTGATTTATTTGGTGTGTCGTCGGGGTTCTTTGAGGGCAGATAGGAAACAAAATGCTGCAGCGTAGATGAACCTTCGTTGATTGTTTCCCATCAGCCGCCCAGAGCCTGACGCTCTGAGACGCCATCTTTGATCAGGTCACATCCTCACGTCAGACTTTGTGTCCAAATCAGATCTCAGCTAAAAAGGCTGCATATCTTTCCCTGAGTGTTTACCTGTCCCTGCACATGCTCATCTATAGGCCCCTGGTTACTATGGTTACTACTGATGGGAGCGGGGCAACCATACCTGAAGTAAACAATGAACCGCCGCGTACAATGAAGAGACTGTGTGGTTTAATGATGCAGGAAGAAATATCTGAAGAAAAAACTGGAGCCTCACCCTGTTTGAGCTGAAGGTGTAAAAGATCCGTCGTGTCGTGGAGTGGCTGGCCCACAGAGGGCGAGAGGGACGGCCTTCATCCGTCCATCCTCTGGCAAAGAGCCGCACCAACACGGAGGGGAAGACCTCGTCAAAATCTGCGACATTGACTGAAAGAGAGGAAGAAGAGGGAGAAAAAAAGTGAGCATGAGAGACTTTAAAAGGGAATAGAGCTCCTTTAATCTATTGGTCTCTCCTCTGCAGCCTCAGGCGAGCCTCCAGCACTCCCTCTCCCCTCCTTTATTTCTCCCTCACTCTCTTCCTCTCCTTCATTAGCGGCCAATCGGAGAGCGAGTGATTTAATGGAGGAAGAGGAGAGGGTGAACGTGGACGAAGGCCGAATGGACAGACTGAGCGTCAGGATTCCCCATCTCTAAATCAGGAAACTAAAAACCGAGTGCAGGTCAAGTCTGAATCCAAGACTGGTCCTGAACATCTGAGACCGCCCAGCACTACAAACTGGATTCTGCAGGCTTCCTGTACACAGCGAGCAGAGCAGATCGCTTTGATTCCTCCGTGCTCAGAAGGAAGTGGCGCTCCGGAGCTTGTTAGCCTGTAGAAATTATCCTGCTGCCTGCTGGGCCGCTGAATCGCTGCTGCTGCTCCCAACACTTCCGTCTTTGCGGGAATAATACGACTCAATCTGGTTCATTACGAGCAGCAGCGTTTCTACGGTCGAGGCCGTCGGCTAAAAGTTACTGTTGAACTTTTCTTTGGTTATTCTGCATTACACAGTTTTTATCAGCGAAATGAGGAAACATGTAGAGTGTGTTTTCTCAGCTTCTCTCCCCGATTACAGAGACTCCTCATAGCAGCAGGATATAAGGAGACTTTTTAAGAAAGATGACTCACTCACATGAAAAAACAGACGTGCTAATGTGTCCTGTTGTAAGGCTTTGTGTGTGAGAACAGCTTATTTGTTTTTTCCTTTACTCCACAAACTCAGATAAACCAAACATCAATATGCTGTATTTTGTTAAAAGGATCTCAAATTCTGTATCGATTATCTTTTTGTCTTTCATTTATTGAATATTCGTTTTAAATGTGGCCTGGAGAGCAGACAACAGGAGTGTGTGTGTGTGTGTGTGTGTGTGTGTGTGTGTGTGTCTCTCCTCTTCTATTGGACATGCTGATACACTGAGCTGCTCTCTGAGGACCTGCAGTCATCGGAACAGGCAGCACTGCACTGTGTGTGTGTGTGTCTGTGTGTGCATTCATTGTGTCGTTATTTACTCTGCCGTACAAACAAAGCAAGGTCACATTCAAGGTGACGTGATCTCACCATCTCTGCCTTAACATGCAAACAAGTTATTTTCCCCTCCATCTCTCTCTCTCGCCCCCCCCTCCCAGAACAGGCAAACAGAGAACCAATGAGCACCGACCGCACGACCAAAGTCAATTATAGCAGCCCTGGGGATGTCGTCTTAAACAATGCTATTAGTTTCTAATAGTTTTTAATTACTGGCCTTCTTTTTATATAAATCACCCTCCACTTTCTTTCTCTTTCTTCTCTGTCGTGGAAAAACCTATTTGTGGCCATAATTAAATGGAGGAGAGGGATATGAATTTAGTGGCCCCCGCTTCTCGTCCCTGACTGATTAATGCCAATACATATTGCTTGAGATAACCATTTAGTGGTTAATTTAGCCAAATTTATTGCCGGCGTGCCTTCGCAGGGCGGAGCAGGGGGTAGGGTGGGGGTTGGTGGTGGTGGCGGTTGGGGTTGGAGGGAGGTTACCGCCCTGTGAGGCTGGGGGGGGGGGCTTCTGTCGCAGTGACACAGCACTATCTGGTGGAAAGAGGCAGGAACTGCAGCTCCCTCAGATCCGTTGGAATTGTCCTTTATAGATACAAACAATCTAAAGAAGTAAATCAGAATTTCATCAAATCTGAAGTCGAATGAGTTGAATATTGCAGAATGAAAACAATCACACACAAACAACACAAGTCTGAAGTCAGGACCATTCTGAGGGTTAACCCTGATCACTCAAATTCTCAGGATTATTGTGATAATCATGATCAAAGATTGGACACGTCTCCTAAACACAATCAAATAGTCTTACATTGTGAATAAAGTAACAAATAGAAAAGCATCAGTGTGTCACGTATTTCCCATCTCTATTTTTCTATTTTACAAGAATTATTATTATTCTTTATTTTAAGTTTCCCCAGGAGAGAGCGAAGAGGCAAACTTTGGTCCTTCACTGAGGATTTTAAGCACTGACCCAAATTCACCTGATGAAAATCCACCAAGATCAATTTAACTCCATAAAATCATATATTATCTCGTAGTAAGAGATTTGATGTTTCTGTCAGAAAACAAGCTCACTCTGGGGGAATGTAATTTTGAGGAGCAAACAAACTGGAGCTCTGTACTCATAGAATAAGAAAACATAAAAACTAACCTGAAGAAAGAAAGACTGCTATTCCTTTCAAGTAGACCTGAAACTAGAGACAGACTGTTAATTAATCAGGATAACATTTACTGATAAATCAGGGAGGAGGAGCGACATTTTCCCATAGACTTCAACACAGCCTGACCCAGATGGTCAGTAGATAGAATGAAGGTTTGTGATTTCCATGAAGGATCTTAAGATCAGCTTCCTCCAGCTGATTGGAATATTATGGAAAGTACACCCTGGGATCCACATCTTGTCGCACAACACACACACACACACACACACACACACTCACACTCACACTCTTGGGCTGGCAGTGTGTGTTGGTCTGATTAATGGCGGCAGCAACAGAGCAGCTCTCAGCCAGCTGTCACATGACATCTGATGACTGCCTCTCTCTCCCCCTCTCTCCATATCTCTGCTGGTCTCTCGCCCTCGGCCCATGTTGCCTCTTTTCTTTCTCCTGTGATGAACAAGCTGCTGTTCGGTCACTGTGAGGCCACCTCAGACAAAATATCAAACCAAATTCACCATGAAATGACAAACCTCCTCTCTCTCCCTCCCTCAGTGATGAATAAGGGTCAGTGCGTGACGAAGTACTACCGCTGGATCCAGAAGAACGGCGGCTACATCTGGATCCAGTCCAGTGCCACCATTGCCGTCAACGCCAAGAACGCCAGCGAGAAGAACATCATCTGGGTCAACTATGTCCTCAGGTCAGAGGTTGAACCGTCGCTGTTGTCATACCTGCACGGTTCATACACACATTATTTATCAAACCAACAAAATGACACACATGAATTCACAAATGAATGAATTTATGCAACCAATTATTGAGTTAAATGAATGTTTAAAATGGGAAATAAACAACACAATCACACAAATGCATTTTAAATAGAAGGAGCTGTTTTCACACTGAGCAGGTATTTTAATTTGGGAGGAAGAGGAAATAAATCAGTGAAGGTATAATATATCATATTTAGGTTCAATACTAAAAGACTACTGAACAAATCTTATAGGTTCTATTTTCTGTGCATCAAGATGTTGAAGCCTTTTTAAAGCTTTATGATTTATTCTTCACTGACGTAATATCAAAACAGTAGAAGTAAAAATACAGACCTTAGGTTGAATACAACATTAGGTAGTTGTGTTTTTGTCTTCTAACCAGAATGTGTGTTCTCTGTTCGCAGTAATCCGGAGTACAAAGACACGCCCATGGACATCGCTCAGCTGCCAAACCTGCCCGAGAAAACCTCAGAGTCCTCCGAAACCTCTGACTCAGAGTCCGAGTCCAAAGAAAACTCAGGTAGGAAATAAAGGGAGGACAGATGAAAATAACCCTCATGTATTTAGTCCTACTTGTTTTTTCACTGTTTGTATACAATAAAGAGATTTGAAGCAGAATGAGGCAGAAAAACCTGCATGATACCTTATGAGCACCTCTTCAAGTGTCAGCAGGCGAATCCCCAGCAGGAAAAGATGCAGCCTGAATAAGAGAAGCCAAAGATATTTTATCAGTTGGTGCCAGAGTGCCGTCTGAGCCGGGCCAGGTGGGGACCAACGCCAGCAGCTGCAGGGCTGCAAAACCACAAAATGACATAAAACATGGCATAACTCGACAGACTGCCACAAGACACCCCTTCTCTCCCTGCAAAAAGGCCACAAATCAGCCTCCAAAAAAAAAAAAAAAACAGGAAGAGCTCAGGCTACTTCTTTAATTTAAAAACTTGTTGAAATTTGTGCATGTAGAGGGTGAGCATTGCATTTGGCAAGTTTTTGACTGTTTGGTTTGCTTCAGTTTGAATTAGCATGCTAAGCTAACTAGCGCACCATCAAGAGAAGTCATTTTAAGACAAAGGAATCACGTGCTACACGGCGAAAAATAACAGAATAAAATAGGAAAAAGTTGCCACCCTTCTCCGAACATCAGAGGTCGACCTTAACGTTCTGTACTTTGGCCACATGCTCATTTTTCATTGGGCCTGATCTATGTCTGGTTTCTTGGCTCGAGTCTGGCCCACATACAGCATCACTGTCAGATCCCCCTCCACATCCGGACCAGTTCTGGCAAATGCAAAAGACATCTTCCGGCTGTCGGCCAACGTCGGAGGAATACCAGTGGGAATCTGGCCAGATGTGGAAGCACGAAGGAGTTTTTCCTCCTCACTGTCGCCAAGAGCATCTCTTTGTTGGAGCTGTTAGGTTTTCTCTCTTTTTATAGTGTCTTCAACTGACCCTGTAAAGGCCTGGAGATGAGGATTATTATGATCTGATTATATGCAAATAAAATCAAATTGAAAGTTAGAGCGAGAAAACTGATATTCATCGGCCTACAAGCTTCCAAACCCAGTTTTACCATAAAAGAATGCTTTTTTTTTTTCGTAAATACCATGTATCCATCAAAAGCAGGTTTTTGGGGAAACTGGAGTAGCAATAGTGGACTTTTCGCAGATACTAGCTAAAAATAAGAAGCTGCTGCCTGAGATAGGACAGACTTTACTGTAAGACATCTGACACAAGGACCAAGATATTCTTCATTACTGGACATAAACACTGAGAATTGTAATTATTTCCATCTAAACAAAAAAAATCTCTGCAGGGACCTGAGCCTGATGTGAGAATCCATACAGACGACTAAATCAGATGTTTCTGGTGTCTTCATTCAAATTTAAAAGCACAAATCAAAGATTAACATTGTGTGTCACCAACATTTAAAGCAGCCAAAACTGATGGAGACAAAGCTCACTGTGCCAGTATCGTTAAATTTAAACCAATACAGGTCCTCCACCTTCAGCATAATATTATCAAGTCCTGCAGCCTGTGTTGGCATGATGAGAATCAGTGCCAGCTGTTATTCTTGCTGGAGGAGAATGATGCTGGCACGCTGTCGCCTGTAAACTGATGCCAGCTGCTACAGGAGGCGGCCAGCGTTAGCCGAGATCCAACAGGCCCGAGGTGCTCAGGCTCCACAGAGTCCTAAAATGAGATATCGGCCCTTTCACCTTCGTTCAGTTGGGACCAGAGAGGACGTGTGGACGCAAGGTTTTGTGTTTATTGAGTAGTACATCTGGAACACAAGATCATATATATCACATAAACATAACACACAAAGGTGTGTGTTTGAGAAAAATGTGGACAAATCCCCCACTGAATATAGACCCCAACAAATGAGTTTCCTCTTTGTCTACTGAAACTGGCAGTAATGAACACACCATACAAAAAAAAACTATCTTTCTGAGGTGTTTTTAAAGAGTTGGCTCTTCAGTGAGAACCAATGTGTTTGGAGAGGAGAGCAACAGATAAAACAATCCAATCCAGTATTAACCCAAACTGTGCCACAGAAAGACAGAGACATGAGACAACCACAAAAAGATGCACCGGAAAAGTAATATATAAACATGTAAATCAGAAACTGTACATGATGTAAGAGCATCAATGAAAACCAAGGAGATAGAAAATGTGTGCATTATTTTCAATAGTGAAACTGGTTATTTAATAATGTTGGGTGCCTTCAAAGATGAAAAAAACAACAACAAACCCAGCTCTACAGGAAGTAAGACATGTTTTGTTTCAAATGATTTTGTTTCCTGTTTTATTCCTGTTCGATCCTGGTATTTGGGGTTTCATTATAGACAAACAAAAACCCCTCCCTGACTTCCAGCCTGAGAATATATGTTTGTTTTTTTTTTGCATGGAAACCACACTTAATGGAGATACAAGGTTTTCCCCAGACAGAGCAATCAAGTCGACATTTCAGGTGCCATGAGGGAGTCCGAGCACTGCCAGCTGGACAGCCACTGGCCTCTGTGTGCGCTGGCAGCGTTTAAAGTGTGTGTGTGTGTGTGTGTGTAATGGGCTGGACAGAGCCAGCAGCAGCCACAGATACTGAACACACATCAGTGCAGCCACAACATAACACAACGCAGAGATATCCTGTCCACAAAATCAGGATCAACACCTGAGAACCAGGTCAAGTGAGGATGCTTTTTGTGTCTCACAACTACACAGATGTTTTTAGACATGACTGGCCTTTTTTTATCCTTATTAAACAAGAATGTCTGAAGAAAGTTTCATGTGAGTCCATCAAATATTTGTTCAGATCATAGAGCTTGAACAGCCTGCCAAAACTCTTCATCTTGCCTAAAGCTACGTTACCTCCGTGTGGTTTAATTTTCCGTGGTAAAGCCAACAGGTTGTTGTGACTAAATGAATCGATGAATGAATGAATGGCTCACACTAAATGCTCCCATTTGTCTTAGATTATTCAGATTCTTAATATTGTGGTCTTAAATTCAACTCACCTCCTTTGTCTCACCAGACAATGAGAACGCCAAGTCCGAGGGGAAGCCAGGCCACCAATCAGAACGCAGCGAGGACCCGGAGACAGACAGCAAACGCCAACAGCAACCCGGCCAATCACACTGCTCCTCTGAACAGGAAATGAAACGTCAGGAAGAAGGAGACAGCTCCAGTAACCCGGAGAGCCAGGACAGCGACGACAGTCTGGAACCTTCAGATGGTGACGGGGAGGAGCCAGAGGAGGCCAGGGGGGTAGGAGCGGGAGGAGGAGGAGGAGGAAGGCTTGGGAGGTTAACAGGATTGGGAGGGTTAGGGGGACTGGGCGCCATTGGGGGACTTGGTAACCTTGGGGGGCTTCATATTAAGGTAGAGCATTATGGAGAGGGAGAAGAAGTACAGCTGCACAACTCGCAAACTTCTTCGTCGGAGGAGGAGGAAGAGGAAGATGAGGATGACGAGGAGGAGGACGGAAGCCTGCAAGATTGCGACAGTGCCAATGCAGGAAGCAAGCACCAAAAGAGGCGGAAGAGGAGGAAATTGCAGAAATGGGACGGATCACGAAGCAGGAGGCTCCGTCTGTCCTCAACTACGCCAAGTCCAGTCGCCATGGGAGATACCACGCCACTGGTCGACCCCTCCCAGGCCACATCTACCACCTCCTCCCACCTCCTCACCTCCTCCGGCTCCCCAAACAGCGTAGGTGCAACGTCCTCAGTCCTGAAGATCAAGACCGAGATGGCAGAACCCATCAACTTCGACAATGATAGTAGCATCTGGAACTACCCGCCGAACAGGGAGATTTCCAGAAACGAGTCTCCGTACAGCATGACCTCCAAACCGGCGGCTCCAGGAACCCTCGAGGCCTTCCCATCCCCCCAGGGAGGATCCCTCCAGGTGTCCATCCCAGATTCTGTCCTCACCCCTCCTGGAACTGAGGGAGGAGCTGGAGGAGTGAGAAAGCCTCCGTACAACGGAAGCTCCGCCCCATCTTCGGCTTCCAGTGCTGCGAGTTTAGCTCCTCCCTCCAGCGCCTCCTCGGCAGACCCACTGTCTCCACCCCTCTCCGCCTCCCCACGGGACAAGCAGCAAGGCACTCCCACCACGTCTTCTTCTTCCTCATCCTCATCCTCTTCCTCTTCCTCGTCAACCTCCTCCTCTTCACTGCTGTACTCTGGTGACCTTGAGGCTCTTCAGCGTCTTCAGGCTGGCAACGTGGTGCTCCCACTGGTCCACCGGGTCACAGGGACTCTGGCCCCCACCAGCACGACAGCTCCACGGGTCTACACTACCGGGACGATCAGGTACGCGCCGGCAGACGTCACCCTGGCCATGGCGCAAGGGAACCTCCTTCCCAACGCTGCCATGAACTTTGTCGACAGCTCGGGGTTCGGCCTTGACCCGAAGACGCCCATGGAGATGCTCTACCACCACGTCCACAGGCTCAATATGTCGGCAGCGGCAGCCGCTGGCCCATTTGTCGGATCTCCCGCGGCCACGGGTGGGAACGGCGCCCTGGGAGGCCAGATGCCGACAGCAGCCAACGTTTTTACGACGGCAGAGGGACTTTTCTCAACGCTACCTTTCCCAGTGTACAGCAACGGGATCCACACCACGCAGACAACCCTGGAGAGGAAGGAGGATTAATGCAAAACATTCAAGACCGCATTACTGTGTTTCTGGAATCAACAACTGTGTCAAAGACTGCTCACTAGTCAAAAAGAAAAAACAAACAAAAAAAGGACTATTTACCTGCTATCTTTTATCAACACGGTGCAGCACTGTGTTTCAGAGAGGGGAGAAAGAACAGGAAAGGATGACAAATGTACTCTAGCACTTTGAATCTGAGCAACTGAGCTTGTGTAATAGACATGAATGACCCTCAAATATGATCCTTTTCTATCTTTTTCTCTCTCCTCTTCATCTTCTCCTCCTCTCTCAGCTCCTCTCTTTGCTCCTGTTTCTTGCAATCAGCGAAATTTTTTCTCCTGAACAAATGAAATAACAAAACAAAACAAAAAAAAAAAAAAAGACTTCTTTATTGTAAAGAATTCCTTTTTTTGCCTACAGAGAATTCATATTGCTGAAGGACTCCACTGGAGCCTGACGGGGATAATTTTTATTATTTGACTTTTTTTTTTGTTTTTGCATCTTTATGAAGATGCTGATCGTACGTATTTAACGGAGGACGGTACAGGGATTTGTAATGGACAGAAACCTCTTCGTGGCGCTCCTCTATATGTATCTTGATGTGATCAAGGCTTGAAAAGAAAGTTTTTAAACCAAGAAGAGGGGTCTCTCTCCGCCCGACAAAGGTCTCAGAGATAATCTTTTGAAAAAAGGTTTTTGAGGACGTTTCTCGATTGAGGGAATAGTTTTGACTTACTTTCTTTCTTTTTTTAAAATAAATATTCTAGCTCAGATTTAACTTACAAATCAAGCATTAAGAAGAAAAACAAAAAAAGCAATTCCAGCCGGGTAATGACCTGTGAATTATCGAATGTTACTACTTCCTCTTTTATCCCAGGAGTTTACCGACAGGTCTCGCACCAAACATAACCTCCTTTACATCTCTTCCCATCTCAATCTGTCGCTCTCGCTCTTCTCTTTCACTACCTGATCATTAAATCGTTCTGTCCACATTTCTACCTTTCGATCTACAGACTCATGGTGCTACCGACCATCCAGTAACCCTGATTCAGCTGGCTGATGTGGGTGCTGTAAACGAACCCACAGCTTGTTGACAGACTGATCGTTCTTTTCTTTCTCTCTTTCTTTTGGAGGGGGAGCAATTTTCTTTTTTTTTTTTTTTTTTTAATCTCTTCTGACCTTCAGGAAAGTCAGAAACGTGGCAAGAACCTCCAAGTCACCAAGATCACATCTATGTTACGACTGACATGTCCCTCCTCCTTGTCTAAAAACAAACAAAAATGCTCAATCTGATTGGGCCACGAGGGACAGCTCCATGGAGCTGATTGGTTGAATTTAAGGCTACTTAGTGTTGTTTTTAATTCTTATGTGCTTTGTAACAGAATCTTTTAATTCTCAGTGACACTGAGGCTAATTAGTTAGCGTCACTAACTTGAAAAATGAATGTTGAAAACCTCGACCGGCTCCTGTTTGATCACTGTTTTCTTTTGTTTTTGAATGACTACAGCTACTTCTGACTTTATTTCCTCCTCCTCCTCCCTTTCTTCGTCTTCTTCCTAAACCGGAATCACCTCCACAAGATTTTCCGCAAAACAATCCACTCTCTTCCATCTCATCGCCGGACCCTGTGATAAAGAAAAAACAAACAAACAAACAAACAAAAAAAAAAAAAAACATATCAACAAGGAGATTGTAATAAAGACATGCATTTTCAATCAATCAATCAATCTATCAAACAATCAATCCAATAACTACAATATGAATTTTTTCTTTTGAGGAAGAGAAAAAAAAAAAAAAAAAAAAAAAATCACATTCCTTTAAACAACGTTGTCTATGTCGTTGTTCTTCCGTTTTGTGTTTATTCTTCCCCAGCCTCCTTTGCCAAAAAAAAAAAAAAAAAAAAAAAAAGGAATGTTAATCTCACAAGTTTGGTGTTTTAAAAAGCACTGTGATTCTTGTTCATTTGTAATGTTTTGGGTTTTTTTCTTCTGATGTTTTTGGTAAAAAGAGGAAAAAAAAGATGAGAATAAGTAATAATTAAAATGGTATAAAAATTGTCACGATGTCCATCTTTTTAAAGTTGACAGCCCCGTCTTTACCATCCCGTCATCCTTATTACCCAGTGTGATTAAGCCGTAAAAACGTGTTACCGATGTGTTTAGTGTCACTGGCTGTCAAAAAGTCTTTCATGGCGACTTCTCTCTCTGTGTGTGTTGACTATATGCAGTATATACTGAGCTACTGTAGCTGTTTTTGTCCTTTGTCTTCTCTGTGCTCTATCTCTAGTGTGGGGGAGAGGATGGGGCGGGGCTTAGAGCAAAAGAGGCGGGGTCTGTGGGAACGATTGAAATCCCCCCACCCTCCCAAAAAATGGCGACCCTCTTTCTCTCTTTCCCGGTCTCTTTCTCCGTCTCCCTCTATCTGCAGTCTTAGTGAAACCAGTGGAGGTTCGTGGAATTTCGTGTTTGGTGGCCTTTGCAAAAAATGGAAAAAAAATTTGTAGAGTCCACCTTTTTTTTCGCTGCTTCCTTTTTGTCTTTGTAAAACCTCTTTTTTCTCTTTTCTGTTTGTTTTCTAATCCTCTCTTTCTCCCTCTGCTATTGCTTTTTGCTGTTGTGTAGTCTTATACAAACCTCTTTATCTCGCTGTCTTTTCTCTCAGAGATGAAAAGATTCTTTAAACTAGCTCAAAGGTTTATGGAGCCATGTTTTTGCCACTAAGGAATTCTGGGAATCGCAGTTTCCAGCTCTTGAATAAAAAGTATTGAAGAACTAATAAATATTTACACTCTATAGAGATAAATTATGATGAGGAAAAAGCATAAAGCAGCATTGTAGATGTAGTCCTGGAAGAAAAACCATAAATGTCTTGGTTGTGAAACATTTCCCAGAGTCCCTTGGGGCTTCTTGTGTGCATTGGGTGTATTTCATTGGTTCCCACCGAAACTTGTTGACTTCCTGCGCAACCTTCTCTCACGGGACAAACAAAGTTAAACAAGTGGTTCAAGGGGGGAGTGTAAAAAAATAAATAAATAAATAAATAAAAAAAATAAAAAAATCACAGTAGAATTTCAGGACAAATAATAACAATAAAAAAACAATTTTAAAGATTTCTAAAGAAATTAAAAGAAGAAAAAAATATTTCGCACTATAAATCTATTTTTATAGGTGTTTTGGAAAACTGAACTGCATGTTTAGTAAGTTCGTCCGATGCGTTTCACGTGGTTGATCCCTCGTTTCTCTTTTGGTTCTGTTAGGTTTTGTTCTTGGTCCAGCAGTTTTTGTGTTTTTTAAGTCTGTCGAGCCCAAACGGGGACGCGGTGGAGGTCCGTTGGCAGAACAAACCGACACAGGCCTCTAACCCCCCCCCCAAACCCCTCACATCAGGAAAAACAATCTGTGGCATCTGTGCTTTCTGTGAAAAATCAATGTCTTGTTACTGCGATTAACATATAAACAATGACAATGAAAAACACACACACACACACACACACAAAAGCAGGTTATAAAATTTAACAGTGTATTTTTTGTTTTTGTTTTTGTTTTTTCCTTTTCGTTGAATAAGGAGAATGTGATCCAGGCCACTCAACCTGTCAACTGATTGGTGGGTCGTTTGTGGTTGAATGTTAAATTTGTCGTTTTTAAAGGAGCATTTTGTTTCCGTGCTCCTCTTGGATTTTAGCATTTTCTACTTTTGGTGGTTTTTGCGTGAAAAACCGAGGTGGGGGGGCAGGGGGCGGGGCACAAACGAGAGCCTGAGCCCCATTTGGTAGAGAAAGGGAGATTTGTAAAGGGGGGAGGGGCACATTACTCAGACGAAACCAGGAAATACACCCACATGTAACAAAAACCAAACAGCCGGTCCAAGCTGTTTCAATGTTTTTTCTGTGTTTTATGTCAAAAATGAAAACTTTGCTGGTGATTTTAAAAACTTAAAAACCTTAATCACAGCTGCTGTCAAAAATACATAGTGTTTAAGAATTACAATTATTGAAAAATCACTTCATTTACCTGTGAAGAAACTGTGTCTGTGTTTTTAACTATTTCTTGTACAATTATACAGATTCTTTTATGAGGAACTTGGTGCCAAGTAGCTGAAATACGGGAGAGAGGGAATCTCTTATTATCAATGTTAACAGTGTTATAAAATTCTAAATACAAACAAATTAAAATATTAAAAAAGAGAAAACTATGGTACATTTCTATTTTTTGTTTGAATTTTTTTTCCTCGCAGAAGAGGGGAAACACATGACTAACTGATGCTAACTTTGAGTGCCTGGCTTATTTTTTATTATTATTATTATTATTATTATTATTTTCAAAAGACATCTTTTTAAGTTCATTTATCATGAATAATGCTGCAAATCCGAAAATGTACATACTTCATTTAGCGGTTGTTCTTTTATAAGTTTACTAGGTTCTCATCCGTTCAGATACATGGTTGTCTTTCTGTAACCCGGTTTTGACCATCTGACAGGTGCCATATTCATAATAAAAATTTCTCTCGAATTTGTTACCAGATTGCATCATTTCTTCTGTTTGACACATTCAGACCATCTTCGCCCCCCAAGTGCTGCCACATTTCAGTAAGCTTGTCGTTTTTCTGTCCTCTTCTTCCTCTTCCTTTCTTTTCTCACTCTTTTCTTCCTCTCAGAACATTTGTGAAATGAAATTTGGTTTTGAAGCCTTACAAATATAGAGTCCTGGCTTGATTCATATTTAAATTTAGAGGAGAATTCATAGTAGTTCCTCTAAAACATGCATTTACTTTCTTCTTACGTCGTCTCCTTGACCTTCCTCTCAGCGTCCTGTTGGAACGATCAGAGGAAGTACCGCAGAGCGAAATGAGGCCCGGGGCACTTTAAACTCCTCCAGTCAGCCACTCAGATGAGTTTATCTGTAGCACTTAGGTGACTAGTCATTCAGCCATTGATCTACACTTTGGGGGGATTTGGGATTTTCTTCACCTTAAAGTCTCTCTGCTGGTGCAGTCAAAGGTTATGATTTCATCTTGTCACTGTGATGTCACTTAATTGTGTACTTTGAGCAGAATATTCACTGACAAAATAAATATTGTGGCTTCAGTGTGTGTTAGTAGTTAGCTCTTGTTTTCTGAGCTTCTCTACCTGATTACAGAGAACAGAGTCTGACCTGAGTCAGACAGAATCAGCTGATTCTGCACATGTGGAGATTTAGAGGTATTTTTAAAAATCACAACTTTATTAGGAAAAATACAAAGGGGTGAAAAACATACCTTCATTGAGTTTTCCTCGTCTGCACAGAAACACCCAGACGTTTCTCTTCAGAGTTACACTCTGGGGGCCTTTTCGGAAAAAGGAAAAAACACTATTTGAGAAAGAAACAGAGAAAAGGAGACATTTGTAAATTTAACCAGGTTGATTCAGATACACTTTGAATAATGAAGGCAGCCAAAATGGCAATTCAGACCTGAAGCTCATATTAGTCAATTTCTTCAGCCAATATTCCTCTTTCTCTCCATTTTCATTATGTTTGTTGCGCCTTCTTTCTCGCCTGGATCATTGCACCCCTCCTCTTTTTCCTCTTCCTCCTCACAGTAATAAGAGCAGAGAGGTCAGTCCGTCAACCCTCTAAGGCCAACCAGCCAACTTTAAATATTTCACACTATTTTAAATGAGCGCACATGAATCATAGATCACAGGCAGTGCTGGTCTGTGTGTGTGTGTGTGTGTGTGTGTGTGTGTGTGTTGTGAGGCTTGAACCTGAACCTCCTTCTAATAACCTCTGGCTGTCCATCTCAGTGAAGAGGTCTGATGTGGAATTTAGATCTGACAGCCTCAGTCGTTCACTGGGGGGGGGGGGGGGGGGTGTAAGCAGCGGCCTTTCATCACCGGCCGTGATGGACAGATGATGAAACAAAGTGTTTGAGATGAAAATGACGACCTTTTTTTGATCCGTGCTCTCACAGGGGCCGATCTCACTAATGCCCAACATGCACCAGAAGTCAAAACTTCACAAAAATCTGTAGAAGTATTTTGGAGACACACCGTCGCTACTGGAGACATGATGTGATGTTTAAGTTCCTGGGGAAAAAAAAAAAAAAGTCATCTAACGTTCCTGCAGGGAGTACTTTCTGCTTAAAAGATAATTTATATTAAATTCACTATATTCATCAATGACCAGCACTTGGTCTGAGTTTCATGGTACATTGTTGGATAATTTGATTCAACTACAGTACATACAGAATGATGGCTCTCAGCACACCAGTCATGTTGGGATAAATCTAAGCCGCTGAAAGGGATGGAATGATGTTTGATTTTTCTTCTGAATACTTTCTCTGTTGTGTGGCTTAATTCACGTGTCAGGAAGCTGCAGCTGATGATGAGGGTTTGCAAGTGGACGGCACAAAGTTCCTTCATTTGGGTTTGTCAGCTTTGATACACTCAGCCGCAGTCACAGGTGTCCAATAAAGAAAACCTGCAGAAAAACCAAATGAACAAATATTAGATCAAAATTTATGCTCTAAGATTTACAACATGCAGAACGACTTCTAATTGGGAAAAAAAAACAGCTGAAGAGGAACAGATATTTGATAAATCAATCAAATCAGAGGCCACATGGAGGTCTACCCTTCCACCGCATAGACCTTTAACATCTACCTTTAGACCATACGGACTTTTAATTTTAATCTTTTCTGGACTTTATGGGACCTTTAAAGTAAAATTCATTTAGGCGAAATTTGAAGTATACCAAAATTTTCCTTTTTCCTTTCGTAAAATAAAGCTCCTGGGTGTTACACACTATTAAAAAAATATCAAAAAGGAAAGTTAATTGTGATGACTGATCATGTTTGAGAGGTCATAAAAAAAATCTGAGGCGTTCATTAACATTCGTCCTCAGATCTCCCTGTCCAAAAACTGACAGGATCAGTATGATGTTCGTTATCGCTGCAGCAGTCAATTACCGCTGATGACTCACATCCATTTACCATGAAGACTCTCAGAATAAAGACTGGACTTTCACCAAGACACACACCGACTCCACGGGAAAGTTATTTTATTAGTTTTTTTGATAGAGTTAAATGAAAAGAGGCGTGATGTTACTGCAGAGTCAACAAACCAACCAATATTCAAATTCAAATGTCAAATTGAGAGTTTGGGAGGAAAACTGTGACTTCTAATCAAGTTTAATGCATTAACTTTTTTGTGTTCTATTAGTCAGCCACGACTCTTTGGATATACAATGTTGGAAATTCAGAAACACTGCCTTTACAGATACATCAACCTTTTCTTGCTTCTGAATGTTTTATTTTCCAGTAAAGTGTTTGTGGGTATCTTGAATGGCAATACTACATAAAATGTGTTATCATAATTATTTCTATGTGTCAAAAGGTTCTTCCAAGAATTAAACATTCAAAAAGACATTAGAATAATACACTTTGGTTCATGTATTGATATTTCTTGATTCTTTTTTCCCCCAGGTTATCACCTTTACTATAGCACTTTAATGTCAATGTCACTTTGTGCAAAAAAATTAAATTAAATCCATTAATGAATAAACAAAGTCAATTTAAAAAGGACAAAATAAAGAGCCATTATTGTTGACTTGGTATGCATGTAATTGTCTAAGATATTTATTTCCTCCTTTTAAGGATTGACTGTGAAGTTTTTGATTTTACGTTTATAATGCTCCACTTTTATAAACTCAACTCAACTTTTCCAGCTCTGCCATCATCTCTTGGCGTTCAAATGGGTTAACTGATGAATAGGGAAGGGACCGTATTCATGTATTTGACTTAAAATACATACATAAAAAAGTATTCACTTGAACACATCGTCACCCAGAGCTGCTGTTTTCACCAAAGTGGAGCAACAGAGACACCTGGTGGACCAACACCAGAGCTGCTGCTGAACAGGTGAGCTCACATCGCTCCTTGGTTAGTTTGAAAAATGTTTGATTTTCTTAAATTTATAAAAACAACAGCATTTTAAATTGGAAACAATGGGTTAATTAATCATTTAGCAAATTCATGTATTTTTTTTAAATATGTGCAACTCTTTGTATTGAGGTTCATTCACATTTGCTATCAAATTCTGATTAATTGCTAAATTCTTGACTTATAATGGTAACAATGCAGCGAAACCCCAATTTTATTTTATTTCCTTATTAAATTACTGTCAGTTCATCCTTGAGTCCAAATTTGACACTGCAAAATTTGAAGGAGTTAAAGATAATGCTCAGGAGAATTGGACAGACAGATATCAGCCTGAGAAAAGACTGTCTTTAGTGGTCCCTCCAACACCGCTGCTTCAACCTGCTGACACTGAAGGTGAGTTTGACCAAAACCTGGAGACTCAGAGTCAAAGTGAAACCTCAGTGGAGTCAGTAGAGAGGGAGGGGAGCCATGACTGACTGCACTTCCTGTCTGCTCTTTCCAGCTTCACTCACAGAGGAGGATCTCTGCTGTTTGGTCTGTCAGGAGGTCTTCAGACATCCTGTTCTTCTGTCCTGCAGCCACAGCTTCTGTAAAGATTGTCTGAAGGGCTGGTGCAGAGAGAACACAGATCGACTGTGTCCAGTTTGTAAGAGAAGATCTTCAAAGGAAGCTCCACCTGTTAACTTGGCGTTGAAGAACCTGTGTGAGACCTTTTTACAGCGTAGAGACCAGAGACCTTCAGAATCTCTCTGCAGTCGGCACTCTGAGAAACTCAGACTCTTCTGTCTGGACCATCAGCAGCCAGTGTGTGTCATCTGCAGAGATTCAGAGAAACACACCGACCACACATTCAGACCCATCGATGAAGCTGCTCAACAACACAAGAAGAACCTCGAGGAAAGTCTGGAGCCTTTAAAGGAGAAGTTAAGGGCTTTGAAACAAGTTCAAGTGGAGTTTGGTCAAACAGCTGAACACATTAAGGTCCAGGCCCGACACACAGAGAGGCAGATTAAGGAGCAGTTTGAGAAGCTTCAGCAGTTTCTAAAGGAGGAAGAGGAGGCCAGGATGGCTGCACTGAGGGAGGAAGAGGAGCAGAAGAGTCGGAGGATGAAGGAGAAGATGGAGGCTCTGAGCAGACAGATAGCAGCTCTTTCAGACACAGTCAGAGCCACAGAGGACGAGCTGAGAGCTGAAGACGTCTCATTCCTGCTCAACTACAAGGCTGCAGTGGAAAGAGTCCAGCAGCCCCCCCTGCTGGAGGATCCTCATCTGGACCCAGGAGCTCTGATAGACCAGGCCAAACATCTGGGCAACCTGACCTTCAACATCTGGAACAACATGAAGGACGTGGTCTCCTACAGTCCTCTGCTTCTGGACCCAAACTCTGCTGGTCCAAAACTCATCCTGTCTGAAGATCTGACCAGTTTGAGACAAGGACAGAAACTGCAGCTTCCTGACAATCCAGAGAGGGTCAGTTTGTCCTGCTGTGTCCTGAGCTCCGAGGGTTTTAACTCAGGACGTCACAGCTGGGATGTCCAGGTTGGAGACAGTAGAGCCTGGGAATTGGGTGTGTGTTCAGAGTCCATCCAGAGGAAGGGATTGGCCTTCTGGACTGAATCATGGAGCTTGTCGTTCTTTGGAGGTGAATACAGAGTGATGTCACCATCAACTCCATTCACTGTTCTCCCAAAGCAGAAGAAGCTCCACAGGATCAGAGTGAATTTGGACATTGATGGAGAAAAACTGTCGTTCTTTGTGATGGTGGAACAGAGCGGTTAGAAATATTTATACTGTCATTTATTTCTTAAAAGGTAAAGTGAATTGAACCTGTAAAACTGCATCTGTCCTCCTGCTGTCTCATTATTACAAAGATTCCTTGACTTCTCCCTCATGTTAATATTGTGTTGAGCTGGTTTTCTGATTCTCATTTAAAGGTCTCCTGCTTCTGATAGTTTCAGTCATAAAAATATGCAAGTATGCATGTCATCAATCTTTATTGGATGTGATGAGGTATCTTCAGTCTCCACTAGATGGCTTCATTAGGGAGGACAAGTGGATCAGTGTCCACAAGGTCATGAGAGTTCAACTCACTGATGTAAGCAGGAAGTGAAGCCAGGTCATGTGGTCGATTCAGCAGAATTACTATGGATGACTGAACTGCAGACATCCGAACTCTCCTTTAAGTTCTGTG
The DNA here is from genome assembly GCF_900963305.1 of Echeneis naucrates. Taxonomy (NCBI): domain Eukaryota; kingdom Metazoa; phylum Chordata; class Actinopteri; order Carangiformes; family Echeneidae; genus Echeneis; species Echeneis naucrates. Next base: position 21,312,719 of record NC_042532.1, read on the forward strand.
AGTATCAGGCATGCCCACAAATGGGATACAATCTCCCAGAATCTAGAGCAAGGAAACAAGAGAACGCACCACAATGTGATCATAATAGCGATGAGATGAAAAGCATCCCTATTGTTTTGTGTTGCTGAGCAGACCAATCAGTTTTCTGTGGGGGCAGATTTTTGACATCCTCTCTCCCAGACCAAAGACAATCCTTTAGTCCAGGGGCAGGCCGCTCTGAAATGACTTAGCAGGTTGGGATGTCTGAATTGATGCAGAATTTCAGCTGGCACCGCCGAATGTCATACTGACTTCAAGTTTTATTGAAAAGCGTTTAATTTAAATCTGGTTTATTTTACTTACATACATTTAAACACAATAAAACGCATTAAGAAACACCAAGAAGCATCAGATATCCAGTACAGATCCCCTTACAGCTGTTTCCTGTCCACAACTAGACTGAGTTCCGTCATAAAACACACAAAGATGGCGGATAATGTAACAACACAGCGACACCGTGACGTACCTGTAGTTATGACGTAACTGGAGACGGTCACTATCGGTGACAAACTGCGCTTGCTCCATCTGGACCGACGGTGTCAAGGCTATGTTAGCTCTTGTTAGCTAGCTTTAGCGGAGGGATTTTATTCACGCTATCAAAACACAGAAAAAAAACGGCATTTGGCTGAATAAAAACGTGTTGAAGATTATCTAAGACTCAACCAAACTGAGTCAGTTTCACTGTTATGACCGTTTAAATTTTAGAAATTGATAACTTTACCGGATATTCAGTGGCTCGTTGACCAGCGACAAGCCCGCCGCCGCCGACAACAATATTTCCCACAATTCTTTGCCGTTCTTCTCTAACGCAGGCGCAGATAAGTTCGTGTTGAGATGAGCTAAGTGGCTAACAGCCCGTGTAGCCTGAGGCCGAAGTCCACTCAAAAAACACCGAATTAGGAAGAATTGGAGCTGAAACAGGAAAACACAAAGAGCTTTTCCGAAGAGTCTGCTGCTGATTCACCTGAATCTGAATTAATCTAACTCGGGCACTAAACTTTAGGACAAGTTTGAAGTCAAACTTTGTTTTCAGGCCTCATCATGTTTCTATTCCACATTTCAGATCATTTCAGTAATATTATTATTTTTACTGAGTCACATTTATCTGACCGATTTAGTTTGTTCTGATTTTACTGGAAAAACACAAAGTCCCTGCTCCATTATTTACATGAGTGAATCAAAACTTGGGATGAAAATGAATCTGTCATTAAGAACATTTAAAACAGAAGGTGCGACCAAACTCCGCCCCTCACCGGTCTCACCTGAGACAAACCTGGTTGGTCATTCACACAATGACGAAAATAGAATGATGAACTTTGTCAATTAAGAGACTCAGACTTCTCTCTAGTTTTATTTCCCCTTTTTCCTCTTATATTAAGAACATGCTTCTTTTCAATTGTCGACCTTTTGTGTATAATGATCTATCTGCTCTTTATATTTGTATGGAGACACAAAGACCAGAAAACTGATTAAGAAGTTGATTATTTATTTATTATTTTTTTTTTTAACAGATATGAACATTTTCACATCTGTACTAATGATTCCTTTCTCTTTTATGTGATAAAGCCAAATCAATTTTGTTTGTACAGTAGAAGCATTTTCATTCACCCAGCAACAACAAACAGCTGATAATAAAATCTGAATGTACGATTCCTGTTATTCATCAACACAAAAAAACATCGCCTCGACTCGTGTAATTTTCTGTCTCTGCTTCCTGCTTTAGGTTCCCCTGTAGAGCATATAAAAGGGGATGACAGACACTCATCATTTTAATTTGACATCAAATTGTGTGATTGTACGGAGATGAAAGAGAATATTTTATTGAAATGAAACGCTCACCCTGCTGCTTTTGATTATCTGTCGACCCTGATCAAGACTTTCTGGGTGCAGACTGACGGTGATCAGCTGTCAGGATGGGGTGTATTAACTGTGTTGGTCCAGCTGGAGGCGCCACAGGACACAGGAAGCTCAAAATGGCCTTCAGGTTCCACTGATTTCTTTAAGATAAACATTCGAAAGACAAGCAGAGATTTATCTATCAATCTATAATGATGACCAACTTTAGTCAAAAGGAATTAAAAATCTCTCAAAGCTTATTAGAATCACAGGAATATATATTGTCTTATTTTTCATTTCATACTCCCATCTGGATCAACCCTGGAGGACAAACAGCTGGAGTCTGAGAGTGTATGAGTTAAACACTACAGAAGAGAAGATGTCTTCTGTCACCACGTGGTCTCACCTGTTCCTCACCAGCCAATGAGTGAACCACTTTTATTATTATACTGGATTCACTGATGATGATTATATTTGTGATGGATCTGCTTGTTATCTGTGTTGTCAAATGCTGCTGGTGTTTTTATTTTAATGTTGCTTTTAACATTTCTTCTCTGTGTGTGAGTGAGTGAGTGAGAGAAAGAGAGAAAGTGAGAAAGTGTTGCGTCACAGTGGGGGCGGGGCCCTCAGGTGAGTCTTCCAGCAGCGGTCTCGCCGCAGACAGACGAAGCAGTGTGTCCACATCTGCAGACTCACAGGGACCAAACACAGACACACACAGGCACTCACACAGACACACACAGACTCACACAGACACACGCTGTCCTCCGCTCAGCCCGAACGGAGCCGAGAGCGAGCGGAACATTCGGAAACACCGAAAGAGGGAAGTGCGAGCGGAGCGCCGAGTCAGGATGTTCAGCTGGGTCAAACAGGAGCAGGGAGGACGGAACAAGGACGGAGAGATGTACCAGACTGTGACCGAAGGTCTGCAGAGCCTCTACACCAAGAAGCTGCTGCCGCTGGAGGAGACCTACCTCTTCCATGACTTCCACTCCCCGGCCCTGGAGGCCGCCGACTTCCAGAGCAAGCCCATGGTGCTGCTGGTGGGCCAGTACTCCACCGGGAAGACCACCTTCATCAGGTACAGCCACCTTTAAAAACAAGTAAAAACTCAAAGGCAAGTCGGCTTGAATGGAATCCTGATTCAGGGAGAGGTCAGTTTCAGTCAAAGTGGAGAACATGAGTAAACAGGAAATGTCTCCAGTCCTGTTTGTATAGCCACATGGAAACCTGGACCAGGTTCAGGGTTGTGTTTTGGAGCTTTATTCCAGCTCTCATGTACCAATCTGTGTATTTTAGAGTGTTAGTTTAACGGATGCAGAAGTGACAGCAGACAAGCCTGCAGTCTTCTGCTCCATTCGGCTGACATGAAATCAACCAATGCCAAACCACCTTCAGGAAAAAAGTAGGAATGGTTCTGATAGGCAGTTGGAATGTCATCAAGAACTGACTGAGATTCATGGCAGCGGTGTCAGTGTTGCCCTGAGCCGATAGGAAGTGTGTTCAGTTTATATTCTCTTTCAGTCAAGTTTGGTCTGAGTGTCCCATCACATTATTCCATCTTTGGGTTTTTATTTATTTATATTTTTCATCTGCTCACAGACAGAACAGACTACATGAGCTAAAGTTGTCAGATTTCATTGTCAGCACTGAAACTGTGCCGGTGACGTTTTTGTGCGTGTCCAACAGCCAGTCCTCCACCCTGGAGTGGTGTTTGGTGTGGAAACCTACTGAGACTCGTGTGTAACTTGGCAGCCGGGTTGTCGCAATGTTTGTGAAGCAGCAGAGGCTCATGGGTACTGCTGTCCTCTTTAACACACAGGAGCTATAATAATGGATCAGTTTTCATCGAGGCCTGTGTCGTTCAGGATTAAAGCGTCCTGGATCATCAGTTGTGTGTAAATGATCTGCCATTGTTCTGTGTATTTATGGCATGTCCCTTTATTCTGTAGCTGCAGCCGGCAGTTGTGATATTTCCTGAGTCAGATCTGAAGATGTGAGCTGACACATAATTGCAAATCTAAAAACACTCTGCAGAGCTTTGTTTAAAAAAACAAACCAAAAAAAAAGAGAATAATGCATTTTAATTTCAGAAACATTTCTGGGAATGATGTCACAGTAGATAAGTGAATGAATGAAAGAATGAATGAATGATACTTGCTACAGGCAGCAAGTCTATGCCTCAGATACAGATATAAACCGGTGCCAATACTCATAGTATGTATTTACAATCGACAGAGTCAGAGGAGGACGAGCAGCACAAACGAACATGTTATATCCTATCATCATTTATCTGCGTCTTTTACGTCAGGAGTCCAAATCTGGATTAAAGGAAGTCAGTTAAAATTCAGCACCAGCAGCTCAGTGTTTCTGGTTTCAGCCTGCAGGCTGCCATGTTGTCACGAGTTAGAGAGCTGATCCTCACTCTGCCCCCCCAGTCACTGTTAAAGCAACAAAGGGTCCCCATGCACGCACACTAAGATGTCTGAAGGTTAAAATCTTTATTCCTCAAGAAAAAAAAGACACATCTCAAAGGGCGAGTTGACCTTTAATCTGCAAATTCAGGCATCCATCAGAAAGTCTTCTAAATTTATACAAATGTATTGATAATGATAATAATAACAATAATAACAATAGTAATAACTAATGGTGATAATAATAAGGATGGTTCCAGACTACTCACTCTCTCTCGCCTGTCATCACTGCTCAGTGGTTCATAATCACTCAAATCAGATCTGTGACATCACATCCTGCTTTGTTTGGAGTAATTTCATTAGAGAGAATCTGATCAACATCATCATCATGAAGACACTTTAGATGCTGAGCAGATGATGAAGAATCAAATTAACCCCATTTGAGAGTTCTGTGCTGATAGTTGTTTTCTTATGTTTGCTGCCAGTTTGGTTAATATTAGTGAAAGAAAAATGATGTTGAATCTGTTGAAATTTAAGGACCAGCAGAAACCTCAGCCTGTGTTTGTTTGCAGCTTCTTAAACATACAAAACAATGTGTACCTGTGGGTTTCTGTGGAAACAGTCCCATTAAAATACTTAAATAATTAAAATACTTTCTTGTTTAACCAAAAATGCAAAAAAAAAAAAAAAATAATAATAATAATAATAAAATATATATATATATATATATAGTTAAATGAGGATTTTTCTTTTGTGAAACTTTACAGTCTAATGATGGAAATGATCAAATCAGCAAAAATCCTACATTATTCTCTAATTGCAGCGTCATAAATTTCAGGATTTGTTCGATGCCAGACTCAATATAGAAATCTGCCCATTTTGCTATTAGATGCACAAGTGTTGAGTGTTTTATGTCTTTTAGCAAATCTTTGTAAAATAAGTAATATTGTAAACTGGACTGCCGACAATCTGACCGGTTTCAGAGTTTTTGTTTTGTTTCTCAGCGCTCTGATCTTCATGATGCCTTCGGCAGCAGCAGTGAATGTGATGCGGGTCCCGTGTGTGTTGCAGGCCGAAGTTGAACGGAATAGTCTGAATAGTCTGGTCTGTCTCTGCTCACCACAGCAGTTCCTCAATCACAATTTTTCTTCTTTTCTGAAACAGGAACATTTTTAATGATGCTCATTATGTCCAGCTTTAATCAGTAAAGTGCTAGAATGATCAAATCTGCAGCAGTGTTGTTGTTCTGGCTGCAGATCTTTTGAGTTTGAAGACAAAGTTGGCAGTGCCACATCCAGACCGGCTCCTTTTAATTAGGTGTGAGGCCAGTTCACATCCCTGACAGTGTTTACAGGCACATTAACACCAGATTTCATTTGAACTCCCCCTCTTTGTAGTGCTCCATGTTACTGAGCGATGAATCAGAGCCTATTCTGACATGTTAGATAAATGAAGGGTGAAGATTTGATAAGAGAATTCCTGGAGCATGTCTGCGGTTTAGGGAACAGCAGTTTCAGATGAAGTTATCAGTGCAGCCAGGTCACAGCGGACACCTTTGTGTGGATGTGTTCGGTCACCGACATGGGCGCCGAGCTGCAGGTGAGATTCAATCCTCCGGAGGATGTGTCAGAGCTGCTGCTCCACCTGAAGCTGAGACGAGCTGAGACCTGCAGAGACTGCGTCAGTTTGACACAGCCACAACTCTGCTTCTGGTGGGAACGCCGCCATTATTAGGACCTGATCCAAGCAAAACAAATCTGTGATGACTGCAGGTGAGAGAGAGAGAGCCACGAAGAATATTCAGACCTTATCTGCGCAGAGTCGTGTCATCGACAAGTACATATCTATATGAATGTCTGTATGTACGAACACATGGGGGGGGGGCATTCATTCATAATGAGTCTGAGGAAAACAGAAATCTCTTGTTCTGTTATTCTCATTGTTCACTCCACCACTTCCTTTCACAAAGTCACTGCGGCTTTTTCCATCAGAGCCTTTTATATTAATGTTCCTCACTCACTCAGACGTGATGGGACTCGTCTGGAAGCTCCTCCCCCTCCTCCTCTGTCAGTTATGAAGAGCAGGTAGATGCAGCCAAAGCTGTCTTTCCCAGAGTGTGCCTGAAGGCAGCAGTGGGCAGCCGTTGAGGTGGTTGTTATTCTGCAGCCACTGAACGTTCCAGTGACTGAGGTCATCACACTGCAGTTACACTCCTGAGCTTATCTCATGTCTGCAGACAAGGGGTGTGTCTTTGTGTGTGTGTGTGTGTGTGTGTGTATGTCGACTACAAACATTCTAATGTGCTGGCAACAAACCAGAACAACAGAACTGACCAATCAATTCCCGCCCACCAAAGCTGCATAGATTTTGGCTGTCAGTGTGTGTGTGTGGTGGCCACTACTGAGGCCCCACCCTGCCTGGAGGAATGTTATGAATCATGTGAACTGAGAGGAATGCGATGAATCCTGGGAACAGGTTGCCAGTAAAGTGCAGAGTCGACAAATTCCGTTTTCTTCTTCTTCTTCTGTGCTGCAGGTTGAAGTCACGGTGGTCCAATGAGCAGCCGGAGGACCACGGCAAGGTCACAGTGTGGTCTCTGATTGGCCCACACTGATTCAAGGGGGAACATTGTGGCGGTCTGTAGTTGGTGTAGAAACAATCAGACACAGCTGAAAGCATAAAACTGGGAAACATAAATAGTGATATTCATGCTCCCCAGAGGGTGATCCAGTATCAGTGTAGCTACCGTTTAGCATGAGGACCTCTGAGTCCAGTTTGGTCAGTTGTGGGTCTGTTCTGTTTCTGCTTCCTGTGGGTTTTTTTCGTCTCATCACATGATGATGATGATGGCAGAGAAAATCCCTCCATAGCTGAAGCTCAGTGAAGCTGATTCAGGAGGTTTCCATCTTTCTCTTTGATGCTCTTGTGGATCCGTCAGGCTGTGACAACAGGAAGTCAGAGGACAGAGGCTCGCTGCAGCCATCTTCTGCCTCTTCCTTCCTCTCTCACTTTTCTTTAACGAGGAAAAGTGTGTGAGAGGTGGACGAGGTCAATGCTGCGATGAAAGGACGTGAAAACAGAAGTGACAGATCGACTGACTGTGAGTCTGAGGCAGCTGTGATGTGTCCTTCAGAGGACTCAGTCGACCAAGGTGTGACCATGAGTCTGTCCAGCTGACCCAACAGACACAGTGAAACTTGTTTTGCACCATAAATGGCGTTTTCTTCTTCCACTTCCTGTAGCGTGGAGGTTTATTTTGAAGCCTTCAGGGTTGTTTGGACAGAAAGTTGGCCCTCCTGATCAGTTCTAACCTGGCCTGACCGATTTGAATGTCCTTCCTGTTCCTGTAACTCAGTGTGCTCACTGATGTCTGACCTGTTCTCTTCTCAGGTACCTGTTGGAGCAGGATTTCCCCGGAATGAGGATCGGTCCGGAGCCGACCACCGACGGCTTCATCGCGGTGATGCACGGTGAGAACGAAGGCGTTGTCCCTGGCAATGCCCTGGTGGTTGACCCCAAGAAACCCTTCAGGAAGCTGAACGCCTTTGGAAACTCGTTCCTCAACAGGTAAACAAACACAAACGCACAACTCCGTAGAGAACAATTCATCCGACAGACTGAAACAACAACAAAAACAAAGTTGATCATTATCGATGTGCAAACAAACACCAGGTGGACTTTTCCTCGGTGATTGTTGGTCTGCCGGGTTTCTCAAACTTTGTGAGACACTAAAACAAAACACAAGTGATTGCACACAAACACCATCCATATATCTGATTGGTCACCACCATCCATTGTCAGATGATGGACACACACACGCACACAGATTCCTCAGAGTTGTATCAGGAGTTTAAACTTAGCTAAAACACTCGTGTCAAAACACACTTCCTCCGTCCAGAAATATTTTTTGGAGGAAGTGGAAGGACAGTCAGCCCTCAAAGTGTAAGTGTGTGTCTGTGTGTGTGTGTGTGTGTGTGTGTGTGTGCGCGCGCGCGCATGCGTGCGGTGTCTGTGTGTGTGCGCGCGCGTGTCTGTGTGTGTGTGTGTGTGTGTGTGTGCGTGTCTGTGTGTGTCTGTGTGTGTGTGTTGAGGCATTCCTCGGACCAGGAATCCCATCTCAACGTTGGTCGCTGCGTCGGAGGAACTTTCCACAATAAGTTATTGTTTCCAGGGGGAAGCGTGTTTGCGTCACCACGTGTCAGGGCAGTGCTTTGTTTTTTCCCGCTGCCAGCCTGCTGCTCCGAAGCAGCGAGGCGATTTATAGCTGCAGCTAAAATTAACTTTAAATGTAACACACAAATACACACGCATACACAGATTCTATTCATAGAATCAATCTGACTGAAAGTGACCTGTGAGATTTATTGCGTTGAGACAAATGAAAGCAACAAAGATTTGATGCAGGAAATGAAAGTGTTTTTTTGGTTATGTGAGAATTAAATAAATTTCAGTTCAGTTTATATTACTGTATTTTCATATTTGGATGCGGAAACCTACAAATCAAAGTCACATAAACTAAGAAACGAGTTTTTGATGAACAATAATCTGAATAAAATAAAGACCGTAAAGAGGACTCGCTCCTCTTCATCGTCTTCATCGCAGATCACATCCCAACATCCAGCTTCATTCATGGTCAGATGAACTGATGGCGTCCGGTGTTGTAGATCCTCTCTGTGTTTTTGTGTTTTCAGGTTCATCTGCTCTCAGATGCCCAATCAGGTTCTCCAGAGCATCAGCATCATCGACACTCCGGGTATTCTGTCGGGGGAGAAACAGCGAATCAGCAGAGGTGAGTGCTGCTCCTGATGGTCTTCGTCCTGGCCTCTGATTGGTCACGGCCACGGCTGTTGATTTGAATAAATGAACTTCATTCTAACGCTAAAATCAGATGGTGTGATGGAGAACGTCCGAGCTTCTGTTTCCTTCCGCTGAGCTTTTCCTGCAGACTGGACGTCCATTTAAGGAGAAAAAGTCAGTTCCTCTCATGGACATCAGAACAGGCTGCTTTATAATGGTCATCGTCATAGTAACGGTCAGTTTCCTGGAAACTGAAGTGAGTTAGTTTCATGTACTCTGAGGTGATGGAAACACAACTCTGTGTGTGTTTGTTCTTTGTGCTGTTGCATAAGAGGCCTTGAGATTCCTTCACTTCCTCATATTGTATGAAATTGGGGCCCATATTCCACCGTAACTCAAAATTTAATGAAGTGTAGTTACAGGCAGCAAAGGTCAAAGGTCACAAGATCCTAAGCCTGCTGCTGAGTTCTATTCAGTCTGCATGCTCTCCAGAAGATGAACCCTCCCACCTTTAACACCTTTAACATTTTGTGTTTTGATGATGAAATGTGGTTGGCACATTCGTGTTCCCCTCAGGATGAATCGTGGGGACTGTGGTGATCCTCTGACATCTTTGTGAGGTTAACATTTGGCTCACAGCCCTGCTGGGCCTCAGCGTCACCCCAGAGAGGGCTCAGATTTTATTCTTGGCCCGAAGGTGGAAGTTTGGTTTCAATAAAGATGCAATAAAGGAAAAAAAGGATAAAAAGGTTCAGTCTATTTCCTGCGTTTGTCCCCTTAAATACGTTTGAGACCTGATTTTTAATTTATTTTTCTTAACGTGGATGTGGATCCAAAGTGTTAGATAAATCTTTGCTCCTCACATACAGGAAACAAGTCATTGTTTTACCAAACTGGTCAGTTTATGTTAACAAAAGCTGGATTACGCTGATATGTGCTGCTTATTCGTAGTCTTCAGAGCATGATTCTTTATTATCGATTCACTCTGACCGTATTGCTGTTGCTGACGTTTAGAAACAGTAAAATATTGTTGTCAAATTTGGAATGCCTCTTTTTTTTGTCTCACTTCTTTTGGTTCTCAGTCTGTTTCCTCTGATCAACGAGTTCTGACACTTTCACCAACTTTCAGCGGCTGCAGCTGCTGATCTGAAACTTCAGACTTTATGAATAGAGATCTGAAACCAGAGAGCTGCCAGGGAGGTTTCCACAAAAGGCTTCTTTAATTACACACACACAGTATTTTCATCCCTTTTGTGCTTTTCCCCATTTTTAAAAATGCCTCTACATTTTCAGGATCAGCTCATGATATTTAAAAAGAGCTGGTTCTGTTTTAGGAGGTAAAAAACGAGCCGGTTCCAGCTCAAAGCATCATGGGACAGTAAAGCTCTGAAGAAGAGTTTAACCGGGGCCGTCCTGAATTACTAACTGTTGATCCAATGGAAGTTGACAGCAATTAGTTTTTTAGTCTGTGATGTCTTGAATCATCCAGTGATCTGATCATGCAAAGGATGTAAATTAGTTTCTGGTGGTTTTTGGGTCTTTCTGGCAGTTCGGACCGCTTGACGTGACGGCATTGAGATGTTGGGTGTGGAACCAGCAGCATTTAAATAAACTTTGATCATGTTCTGAGCGTTTCAAATCTGTGGGAGCCATAAAAACCCACACGAAGGAGTCCCTCACAGATTCTTCCAAGGTCCCCGTGTGATCTCAGAGAGAGAGAAACCCATAAAAATTCCTCAGAGGTGACTTTTTGTTGAACACACTGCCATTAAGACAGAAATGGCTGAAGCCGACTCGGATCCCCAGGAACAGGAGAGAAATCCTACAGAGACCTGTGAGAGTGATATCCAACCCACATCGGTGGACTGCTGCTCACAGCAGCATGAAGGCAAAAAATGGTTTATTAGTTTGAATTCATTTCGGTCATCAGTGATTTACTGACAGGGCTGGAGGAGAACCAACCAGCCAAGCAGTTTTTAAAAAGATGAAATAATGAAAAGATATTTAATCTGACTCCAACCAGAAAATAAATCAAACCTTTAATAACGATGCTAACAATAAACTAAATTAGGGATGCAGGAAACGATTGGTTCATTATTACATTCAGTATTATCCTCCTCATCAATCCAACAACAAGACTCAGTTCACAAAATGAGCCCAAACAGCTCCTGAATCCTTTTCCTTCTTCCACAGTCAACCTCAGTTTACAGTGAAGCACAACACGATTCAGTCTGTGGCTTCTGTTTTGACTCAGCCTGGATGACGGCAGCAGTTCATTTAAAGACCTCAGCTTGAAGGGCAGAGGGAGAGAAGGATGGAAGGATGGATGGAAGGAAGGATGGAGGGAGGGATTAGAGGGAGGGCCACAGGAAGCTGTGGCGGGGCGTTCCCTACATCTGGAAATATTTAGAGCTGCTCAGCTGAGGCTGAATTCCTCCTGAAGACGTTCAACAGGCCAAGTGTGACTCAACACACACACACACACACACACACACACACACACACAATGACATCAGCAGCATCTCTGACAGATTAGTCTTCATCATTCAGTCGAGATCACAGCTACTGAACTGAGCATCCGATTCATTAACCTTCAAACCTTCAGCGGTGTGTTAACCTGATTTAGATGTGTGACTATGAGGGTCCTGCTCAGGAAGGTTGTGATAGACGTTTGTGTTTTTTGTTTTTTTTTTTCTTAACCCTGAAGATTCAGTAACTCTGATAACCTGACAGGAAAGACCACCATTCTCTTATTCAGGATCTGGTCTTGATTTGTTCGGGGTCAACAGCTGTGAGCACATAACAGAATTTTGGTTATCAGAATGGGAGATCATGTTTTATTGCTTCATTAGTCAGGACGTGGTCTGCTGTCTGTTCATGAAGGTGTGTTGGTCACACACTGTGTTGTGTATCGGTGGTTCTCTCAGTGTCGGTCGCAGCTGTGATTCTTGGCTGTGTGCTTTGTCCCCAGTTTGTCCCCTCCCCCCCGCCCTTCGGGACACTCTCCTGCTGCGCAGCTTCATCTGTCCGTTCAAACAGAAGAACTTTTCAGCAGGTTGGGTCAGTTTTTGAAAAATGATGCTGATGTTTGCTGGTTTTGGTGTCCCCCGCCACGATGTCTCCAGCTGGACATCTTTAATCACTGATGACAAACTACAAACTCGGCTGACTGAAATCTGCTGCAGGTTTCTGTGTCTGTTTGTGTTTTGTTGAATCGGAGTTGCGGGCTGCAGGGTGGAGCTGATGTTCGTCCTCGGGTCTCTGACAACCTCGGACAGGTCTGCTGCCAGTCTGTCATCATCAGAGGGCGGAGCCTCCGCAGTGAGCTCATCGGCCTTTTGTGTTTCAGTTATAGTGTGATGGAGTTCAAGGCCTCGCCCGTCGGGTCAGAGTCACTCTGTTGCCTCTGATGAAGTTTGATGGGCTCATCTGATCTGAAGTCTGGTTTTTATTTCTGAACTTTAAATGTGTCTGTTTCGGTGAGTCACCGTTGGACGGGAGCCTGACTGAAATTCCTCAGTCTGACCGTCAGCTGGTCTTACTGGGCCTTCAGCCAGATGCCCCTCCTCCTGGTCCCCGCCCACTCTGCTCCAAACCTGGACTCTTATTCACCTCCGCTGCTCAGTCAACTAAGCTCCTCCCCCTCCAGTCTTTATGCTAAGCTAGGCTAACCATGTCCTGACTCCAGCTCTGTCCCAACCAAAGTCTGTTTAAAGACCTGGACCTGGACTCTGGTCTGAAACCTGCATTCTATCTATTGACCATCAGCGAGTGACTCCACTTAGGGAGACTGTGTTGAAGTCTATGAGAAAATGTCCCTCCTCCTCCTTTAAGGTCTCAGACTGTCTGTCTCTCAGGGGTGTTTCTTCAGTTTTGTAGCTCTGACTGTATTTACAACACAAACAGACACACACAGACACACAGTTATGTCTCTGGGGACAAACGTGAACCAAACACCTGAACCTGCCGGTGTAACCTGAAGCTTCCTGCCTTCCTTTCTTCGTCTTCTCACTGTCCGACTTTGTCTCACATCTTTTATTCATGAAGGAATGATTCCAGGCTGGAAAGCCTGCAACGATCAGAAGATCCGTCTGTGCAATTGTACGGGTTGTTGTAACCTTTGACCTTTGAAACAACTGGAGGTCATTTGCCATCTTTCTGACCTTTAACCTCAACTGGAGTTGCTGATAGCTGTTAGCCTGTTAGCTGGTTAGCTGTTTGATTAGCTGTTAACAGTTTGTTTACCAGCTGAACATCATGTGACCTTGATGAGGACACACACTCTGATATTAATTTCCCCATGATCATCAGTTTTTCTTTTCCATCATGAGCTTCAAGGTGTGTGTGTGTGTGTGTGTGTGTGTGGGTGGGTGTGGGTGTGTCGTATCTGTTTTGTCCACAAACAGAGGTGTGTTGCCCTGCCGACATGTTTGGAGTGTGGACATCAGTGTCTCTGTGGTAATTACTTGGATGCTGAAATGCAGACACACACACACACACACACACACACCAATGCAGTGGATGCTGAAGGTGACCTGTATAAAAGAAGAGCTGAGTCAGAGGTGGAAACATTCTGTAGTTGGCTGAATGTTTTCCTGATGAGTTTCTGGTCTCAGTCTTCAACACAACATGACATACATTTTTTTTAAATGAAGCTCCATTCAGAGGGAAAGGGGAGGGGTTAGGGGCGGGGCTACTGTGTGACTGACAGACTGTAATGCCTAATCAGGAGAGAGTCCAGAGCACTGATGGGTCTGACCTCTGACCTCTTGGTTTGAACTGTCACAGCCTTCATTCAAGAGTCACCTACTTCCTTTTCAGGGTTTTTATCTGGAGCTCTCAGTTTTTGATCATCATCTGTTGGAGTCACAGCAGCAAAGAAATCCGAGTCTGTTTTAAAGCTTCTGTTGAGTTTCCAGTTCGGTGTCAGAGGGACCACACCCAGAGATCACTTTACACACACAGTTAAAGGCACAGCTGGTCTGCTCCTGCACTTTCTGTTGGCATTTTGTTGAAGCTGATTTCTTTTTTAAACAGACTTTGTGTTTGTGTGTTTGTCGTCCTTAATGTTGTAAAGCTGCTTCACATTCCAGCCTCGGTGTGAGGGATTGGACTAATCCCAGCAACGCTCTGATACTCACAGAACTTTGGGGGGTCAGTTAGCTTTCGATTAACTGAACATTTTCAGGGTGTTTAAATGTTTTTCTTGGATTTTTATTTCCCATATTTGTCACCGTTTGGGTCTCACATGATAAATTCAGTATGATAAAGTTTCTATGAGGACTTTTATTGTTTTTAGATGAACCTAAATGTCTAACAACTTATTCTGTCAAGTTTTCTTTGATTCATGGATTCATCTTCATCTTGTTTTAGTGACTACAACAGAACATCAGATTTCAGCACTGATTATTTTTCTGTCTAATCTCCTCAATGCCACAAATGTTTACTTAGTACTTAAGCTGAGGAAACAAACGGCTCTTTAAAAAGAAGAAAACATCGTTGTCTTCCCTGTCCCTCAGGTTATGACTTTGCGGAGGTCCTGCGTTGGTTTGGGGAGCGGGTGGACCGGATCATCCTTCTGTTCGACGCCCACAAACTGGACATTTCTGACGAGTTCTCGGAAGCCATCAAAGCCTTCAAAGGTCAAGACGACAAGATCCGGGTCGTCCTCAACAAGGCCGACCAGGTAGGGCCCCGAGTCGGGTCAGAGCGGCGGTGGGGGGGGGGGTCACCTGTACCGGTCTAACTTCCTGCTCACCTGCGCTCTCAGGTGGACACGCAGCAGCTGATGCGAGTCTACGGCGCCCTCATGTGGTCACTGGGAAAAGTCATCAACACTCCAGAGGTGGTGAGAGTTTATCTGGGCTCGTTCTGGGCCAAACCGCTGCAGAACACTGAGAACAGGTCAGAACAGAGCATTCACTCCATCATTCATTCAGAAAACAGCTGATTCATTTGTCCATTCATCCAGTCATGTTGTCACCAATACATTCATTTGATGACTTGTTTACTCATCCATCCATTTAGTAAATAAATCATTTTTTATTCATCAGTTCATTCATTTATTGTCTAAATCAATAATTTCACTCATTCGTTTCATTTAGCAGTGTTGGATTATTATGTTTATGTGTTCACACCTGCTCATTCATCCGTTCATTCGTCTTCCCCACCAGGCGCCTCTTTGAGGCGGAGTCTCAGGATCTGTTCAGGGACATCCAGAGTCTTCCAAGGAACGCTGCTCTCCGTAAACTCAACGACCTCATCAAGAGAGCTCGTCTGGCTAAGGTGAGACACCTCCGTCCGCTCCAGGAATCACAGAATTCTGGGAGAATTTCTGGAATGTTGGGTTACAAACGTTACACACAGTCACATTACAACACGAAGAGGAGGAAATGATCTGGCTCTGGTGTTTTTAAAAGGCCGTTCTCTCCTCAGATGCTTCAGGTGAAAACATGAATCCAGAACGTGTTAGCACTGAGCTAAGCTGCTCGTCTGAGCCGAATTTCGGGCTGAAATTTGAATGGCAGCTGAACGTTGACTTGAATGAAATTCAAATTTGGAACAAACTGATGAGCTCTGTTGCTGTGACGAGAAGGTTTGAAGGTTTAATTGTGAATATTCTGAAGCAGAAAAAAAACCCCAACAGCGTTTAGGTGTTGTTCCTACCAGACCAGATCAGAGTCCTCACTCTGGTTCTGGATTCTCTGGACCACCGAGGAGACGAGCTGCTGTGTGAGGAGGGAAAAATTAAGAATCGAAACACATCTTTGTTTTCTTTCTGGAGGCACAGAAAGCAGAAATGAGAGCAGATTTAAAGATAGAAAGTCTAAAATGGACCGGACTGATTCAGCAGCTCTGGATCTTCAGCTCCAGGAGGAAACGTCCTGCGAGGCCTGCAGCTATAAATCAGTTTCTGCGTGGCAGCTGAAGTCAGACCGAGGGAAACCTGGTTGTTTCTGTTCCCAGCAGGTTTCAGGTTTTTTAATTACAATTTCTTTGTTCATGCCCAAAATAATGGAAGTAATTTTTTTTTTTTTTTTTTTTTTGAGCATTTACTTCCTGTTATTCCTCCAGCAGAGTTGTTGTGTGAATGGATACGTTGTTGTTTCCTTCTTCCTGTGGTGGAAACCATTAATGAGAGATCTGAGAGTATTTAGTCTGCAGCTTTGGGAGGCTCAGCTGTCTGAATGTGACCAGTCATTGAACGCACCACAGCAGACACAGATGTGTTCGGGGTCCTCCTGAGGGTCGGTTCAGTGAATTAACTTGGCTGATGGTCCAGCTGCTGGAAGGGAAGTAACACAACAAGTGTCAGTCCCTGAAGGACACATGAAGATTCTGGATCTTGAACTTCAGGACAAGCTGATTGTGGGAAATCTCAGGTCTGCTTCCAGACCGGACCAGGATTTCCTTCCATGTCCAATAAGTCCTGCATTTCATTGGTTTTCTCTGAGAGATAAGGTGAGGAGCTCGAAGAAGGGCTGTCCAACCTGGAGGTGAACTCATCTGGCCTGGAAACATCTCCTCCCCCGGCAGGACCCAGAAGGAAATTCTGGAGAGGAGCACAGTCTGGAACTTGGATAAGAAGGAAGTGGATGGATGTTTAATAACGTGCATTTCTGTGAGACACACTTTAATAAAACTGGACCCTCAAAAGTTATTTGGTAAAAAAAAATCAAACACATCCTCTTTGTTGACGGATCATTGTGTCAACACAATGACCGCTGGAGACGACAAACTCCACCTAACTCTAAATGTCAGACCCCCCAACGAAGATCCAGAGTGAACAGGTTTAATTTTTCTTCTTCCTTCCTCTTTTAATGATTGAGAAACTGACATATAATGACTTCCCTCCCAGCTTCTGTAAAACCCTCCTTCTTTTTCACCTCCCTCCTTTCCTTCCTTCCTTCCTTCCTTCCCTCCATCCTTACCTCTTCTTCATGTCACAGTGGATTGCAGGGTCTTGACCTCCTTGCATTCCTTCCTCCTCCGTTGACGTCCAATCTCCGGTTTTTGTGTTTCTATATATATATATTTTATTTATTTATTTATTTTTTTAAATGTAGTATTTAGTCAATCAGTCCCGGAGAAGAATGACTGACCTTAAACCTCACAAAAGCCCTCCTGGTCTCCTTTCTGCCCCAACAAGGCCACGTGTCCCCCCACTATCTGCCCATGAGATGACTGTGCTGACCTTTCACCTCTGTCCTCTTGAAGCATTTATCTTGCTGGTCTCGACCTCAGCTGCAGTCTGGACGCTGGTTTTCCTGCGACTGAGGAAACTGAATCATAAACAGAGGCTCAGACCAAAGTCTCACTGCAGGGGGTTATGAGTGTTTAGCTTTTCCTTCGAGGAACTGTCGAGTTTTTTCCTGAAACTGAACCCTCTGATGTCACCGAGCTCTGGCAATCAGAGCTTTGGACCGTGTCAGCTGAGTCTCAAATCTCCCACTGTCTCTGTCGCCCCTGAAGGTGCACGCCTACATCATCAGTTACCTGAAGAAGGAGATGCCGTCTCTGTTTGGGCGGGAAAAGAAGAAGGAGGAGCTGATCATGAGGCTGCCAGAGATCTACACCACCCTGCAGAGGGAGCACCACATCAGCCCCGGAGACTTCCCCAACGTCGCCAAGATGCAGGTACACCATTGAACCCCCCAAACACACACACACACACACAAACACACACGCATCCTGACTGCAGAAGCTGTCCGACAATCTTTGTCATCTCAGTGATGATGTCCACTCATGCGCATTACAAACAGGAAGTGCTGACAAATAATTCAGCTGTGTTTATTGGACACACACGTCTCATTTTCTGATATCAGCTCAGGGAGGAATTAGATGTTCTTGGTTCGATGCCAAATTCATGTCCCCTGAAAATGAGTTTTTGTCGAGGTCCAAACTGAGATTTGAGAATGTTTCGGTGTTGTGTGCTGTGACATCATGTGTTGAACACAAACTCCCTGAGAACAGTGTGTGATCTGGAGATGAGCAAATATAGAGATAGGGACAGCCTGCAGCTGCTGTCAGGCCTGTGGAGACACAACGCTGCAGGTGTGTGTGTGTGTGTTCATTCCCCGATGACACAAGTATTTATTGAACTTTTGGCGAGAGAGGATGTTTTAGATATTTCACTTCCCTGGTGAGATGTACAATAAAACACACACACACACTAACACACCGACACACACCCCCTCTGGGCCACGTGTTGCGTTGTTTTCCTCCTGCCGAGTCGCACACTGTGTCCACCTGCAGCTCAGAGTTGTGTTCATCAACAGGAAGTTTCTGTCGCCCCCTGTCGGCTGTTAGGAGGAACTGCCCCCTTCATGTCCTGATGAGGGCAGCCTGTGCACTTCCTGTTATTTTCACAATAAACGCAGTTAAATGTATGAAGATCTGGACCTTTGGTGTTGATGTAAACCAGATAAAACCAATTTAATGGAATATTCTAATAATAATACATATTACATTTTCATTCTGTAGACTTCATGGAATGAGGAATAAAGCAGTCTTGTTGAGTCGCATTCAATCACATGCAAAATGCACATGAATATACAACTTTTCCTCTTTGCATGTTTGTTGAGGGATCTACATTTCATCGTTGTCTCTGTCTCTTGTCCCTGCAGGACATGCTGCAGCACTATGACTTCAGCAAGTTTCCGTCTCTGAAGATGAAGCTGATCGAGTCGGTGGATAAGATGTTGGCCACAAAGATCGCCGTTCTGATGGCTATGATCCGGGAGGAGGAGTCAAAGCAGCCCCCGGCCATGGTGTCGGGCGGCGCCTTCGAAGGCTCTCAGGATGGGCCCTTCGGTCAGGGCTACGGTGAGGGCATCAGCGCCGGGGCTGACACAGAGGACTGGATCGTGAGCCGTGACAAGCACCGCTACGACGAGATCTTCTACACCCTGATGCCCGTCAACGGCAAGATCACCGGCGTCAATGCCAAGAAGGAGATGATGAACTCGCGGCTGCCGAACACTGTGCTGGGGAAGATCTGGAAGCTGGCCGACTGCGACCGGGACGGCATGCTGGACGACGAGGAGTTCGCCCTCGCCCAGCACCTCATCAAGATCAAACTGGAGGGCTACGAGCTGCCCACCGAGCTGCCCGACCACCTGGTGCCGCCGGCCCACCGCAAAAACCCCACCGCAGACGCCCTGTACAACCACACCGAGGACTAAAGTGCCAACAGGCCGCCAGGCGAGCCGTCAGAGACTGACTGAGGTCCGCAAGAAATCACCACAGGTCAACATTTCTGCTGCTGATGTTCAGACTGACAGCAAACTGACAGCTACGGAAGGTCAAAGGTTTTATACTGAAGAACTCGTTGCCAAGGTGATCACCAACATCACTAACTGTGCGCTTAAATATCTGGCTAGCAAACAAATTAACTAATGAAGAGACTGAGTCAAAATATTCAGCTTTTATTTTGGTAAGAGTTTCTATATTGTGTAATTCAGTTGATTTCAAAGCACCAAAGAAGAAGAGTGACAAACTTCCTGCCTAGCGCCGCCTCGTGTTTTACTAATTCTGCTTTCATTAGCTTGTATCGTGAGAGAGGGCGGTGTTTGGAGACACAGCCTCGTATCTAACCATTTTCCCGCCTTTGTATTTGTATTTATATTTGGCCAACATGGCTGAACGTTTGTTTGTGTCAGCTGCTTGTATCTGTGCTAAGCTTTTTGTGAGCACATGTGGAGGCGGTGCCGTTATGTGATGTCACGCTCAAACAGGATGCCGTCATGTGAACAACAAAACGTCTAACATGACCTTCAGAATAAAAGCAGAGGTGGGGGGACAGTGAGGTCGTGTCTTCTGTTATTTAAACAGACTAACCTTCGTCTCCTCGAACGTCTCATTAGCCACTCAGTGTTTGATTCATCTTCTGATGTCATTTCTACTTTAACTACTGTGACATTGATATTTTTCCAGTTTTTTCTGACATCAGTCATTTCATTCAAACGTTGACAGTGAAATGCAGCAGTACAGAATAAAAAATCTGCGCTTTTACTCTGAAGGCCAAATCGATTTTCCTTCCTCTAAACTGTTCATTTTTCTCCTGACGTCGTCACGGTTACATTAATTACAAATGAATCCAGATTAGATTTCAATGAAGGCTTCATCATTTCCAGATAAAGTTAGAAATAAATAAATTCCCTTCATGACCAATTCTTTTTACATCAATTTTTTAATAATTTTTCATCAGAATATCAAAATAATGATGTCCACACAAACACAGAAAATATAGAATATGATTTTTGCCATTTATTAAACGGGAAATATTTTGAGACCTCAAATTTATCAATGACTCAAATGATCTGTTGACTGACTTTATTTGTTTTTGAGCAAATCAGAGTACAAGTCTTTGTTATCGGTGGCTCGTTTCCTGAAGAGTAAAGGAGATGTTAAATGTTTTTATATTTTCACAATAGAACAGTTGTAGTTGATGTAACAGCCATTACTTTAAAACTTATGTCAGGAAGACGATATTCAGCGTCTCCTCCATGTGAAGCACCAGGACGCAGGGTTCAGGGCGTCCTCGGGGGTCAAAGGTCAGAGCCCGTCCTGTTTGAACAGCAGACAGCGTGCCATTTACCCGTCCTCCGGGGAGGTGGGGGGGCGTCCTGAAACGCCTAACAGTCAACGGTTTGCGTCCGCTCGCTCCAGCTTCCTCGCATTGTAAAGACTGGTAGAGGACAGGAGAACGGTGACCTCTGACCTCTGCCCACTGCAAACAGCAGCTTTTATGTGTTTGTGCCGAAAACATTTTCCACTGAAATGAGTCAAACTCTGCAGCCAGTGAAGACTGTTCGTCTCCATCAACATGAGACGCTCTCTCTTTTTTTAAAGGTCCCACATTTTAAACGTATTTAAAAGAAGCTAGAAAAGCATCTGATAAACAACTCTGTAGTTTTCAGTATAAACCAAAAGTTTTAACAAACCAGCGCTGTTCTTTAATCCAGCTCACACACAGAAAAGTGACTTTCAGGTTGAGTTAATGAGTGAAATCCCAGCAGTGCCTCCTCGTCCTGCCTGAGACGAAGCTTTAATAAACATCAGGAGTGTTCCACACTTTGATCCTATGACGGGACTCTGCTGGTCCTCGAGGATTCAGCAGCTCAGCGGCTTCTGGTCAAAGAGTCAAGTTTATTCTGATCAAACAGTCTTTGCATTTCCTTTTTCCACGAGGGAGCATCTGTTCTGTCAGCAGTCTGATTCAGTACATTCAGAACATCTTTGTCTTTCTCTCTGTAAAGTTGCTTCATTCACTCCGACTGAACCTCCAACAACAAATCAAACCTTCATTTATCTGAATGTAAAAGTTATTTTTGTGTTTGGTGTTTTTTGTATTCTTGTTTTGTGGGTGTTTCCTGATGATGCAGCTCCAGCTCTCGTCCTGTCAGCAGAGCTGGACGCCAATAAAGTTTATTCAGTACAACCACTCAGCTTTGTATTTATGTTTTCTCTACACGCAGGCTGGAAAAAAAGAAGTCAACTTAGCACAAACCCTGTTCTTCAGAAGAAAGTAGTCCCAGCAGCAGCTTCTGTGGTCGTTACATAACGTCCTGTTTCTGTCGAGCTGCTCAGGTTGTGTTGGCAGGATGAGGGATGGACGAGTGTCATTAGTCTTAATTCAGAGGAAGAGAGAGAGAGGAAACGCAAAGAGACAATTCACTCTCCTTCTACTGTACTTGACCAGTTTCCTCCAACTGTTTCCTGTTCGGTGGATAATGAATCACGAGTTTGTTGTGTTGTTGTGTTTTTTACGCCTCAGCTAACTTGAAGCTCTGCATTTTAAAGTGACAGAGTAAAAGAACAACAACAGACTCACACTTGTTTTCAGTTGTTCAGGCCAGTGAACATCTCACCTGCATCTGGAATAAGAAACTTCCAGCTGCAGCTGTTGGAGACATGAAGCACAGGATCAGTACAAAGGCTGCTCTCAGTGTGTGTCTGTGTGTGTGAGAGAGCATCCTTGTCATTATCATTAAACCATTGGTCCAGGACTTTGTGGGGACTCCAGACCTGACTGAACTTCAGCACTTTGTCTTTAATAATAAATGAAGATGAGTTCACTGACTTCCTGTATCGAGGTTTTTTACAGCTTCACTGAAACCTTAGCTGTACTGCTGTCAATCTGCTCAGTGAAGGCTTTTCCCACAGCAAGTGAAACAGTAACGGTGAACTTTGACCCCTGCAGGTTACTGCTGCTGTCAGGTGAGTGGACCTGCTCATGCTGTAAATCCAATGGCTTCAAAGTTCACACCTACACACACGCAGTGTCTCTCAGTGACGGTTTGTGCAGACTGCGTATTGGATCAGAGGGGTCCATTTCTCCAACACATCTGTGGGTCTCACACCGTCTGAAAAATTAAGACGCCTGGAAGGTAAGCAGCTGCAGCATTTGTCTTTCTTCTACGATACATGTTTTTAAAGAGTGTCTAACCAAAAAGTCGTCAAGAATCTTTCAGAGCCACTTCACATTTGCGCTGTGCTTTCCATCTGTCCATCTACTCACAGCAGATTTTTAGATTTTTTTGAAGCACTAATAATTAAATTTGCTGCATTTCTCGTTGTAATGGAGTTCACAGTTTTAATGTTTCTACTAAAGTGGGTTAGGGTCTGTCGACCGCCTCTGACCACCATCAGCGTTTGGTTTGCGTGTTTTTAATGATACTGGGACAATAATCCATCGTCAGTAACAGCATTGGTTGATAAGATACGTGATAACGGTCACTGAGTGAAGCCTGAGGTTTGATATTGCTCCAAGAAATCAAAGATCAGCAGAGTAATAGGTCTTAAACAGGCGCACACACTCAGGGTGGTGACTGTGAGGAATTTTTACAGCAGCGTCGTCAGCATAACGAAACCTGAACTCATCTTCACATCGTCCTCGGTTTTTAATGTCATAAAGCATCACAGTGACCACGTGCTAGCTTGTTAACTTGCTTTCCAGCAAGTCCTAGAAGAAGTGCCATAGAAGGATTTGACCGGCTGTAAAAAGGAGTCAGATTGCATTGATGTCTATGGGAAAATGTCCTTCCTCCTCCCTGATTTATCAGCTCAGTAAACGTTTTTCTGATGAGTTTAAGGTCTCAGTCTCTAGTTCCAAGTCTTCAGTACAACATGAGATTGTACCCAATCAGGATATGGTGTCTATAAAAATGATGGCAGAATGACAGATTACAAACTGCAGGCCTCAGCTCGTTCTGGTAATCGCATATTTGACAGTTTGATGTGTCTTCATGTAGTTTTTGCTCATTCTGAATAAATAAAAGTTCAGTTACTTTGTGTGTAAAATAACTACACAATCTGAATTCTGCGTTCTGAGCCCCGTTGGTCAGGATGGAGGCAGAAGGGGACGGGGCGGGCCGGGTCAGGGAGCTCCAGGAGCAGAGGATGGCGGTCCAGAAGAAGACCTTCACCAAGTGGATGAACAGTGTTTTCTCCAAGAACGGGGTGAGACAGAAAGGCTTCAGCTTCAAGTTTCACACATCTCTTAAACTGATCTTTTCCTTTCACAGTAATTTTCAACATCACAAATTGCACAAAATGATGACTATGCAACTGACAGAACCGTAACAGTAGACTGTGTTGTCATACGTCAGAAGTTTTGTGTTGCTGTAATGATGTCTTTGTTATTCTGTCACATTCCTGCCTGATAAGTTGTCTCATTAATCATAACTGTCTGATTTATCTGGCGAGCATCTGAAGGGCCCCGGCCCCCTCAACAAGCGGCTCTCATTGTTGAAGGTGTGGGTGCTGTTGGACTTTCAGTTGTCAGGAAATGTTTCTTAATTTTGCTGCTGTGACTCATGTTTAGGATCTGAGTTCCTCCTCGTCCTCCTCCGACATTATTTCAGAAACGTAGAGAAAAAAAGGATGTGTTGTTTTTCTGCAGCTCAGTCTCGGGTCAGGTGGGTCAGGTCTAACAGATTCTCCGTCAGTGTAGCTCTGGCATGGTTTCACGTGTTTTGCTCTGATAAGTGGATGCCAGCGAGGCCTGCTGTTGATCGTCATTCCCAGAATTCCTTTGGGATTTCTGCAGGAGGGCAACAGAGCTCTTATTCCTCCCCACATGTTGACTTTACCTTCTTATCCAGCCTCAGAGCTGGACCAGAGGTCATGTGTTTGGTGACATTACTGCAAATTCACTTGGTTTAAAATGACATGACAACTGCAATTCCACAGTTTGACAAAACAACAGCAACAACAACAACAACAAAGCAAACTCATAAATAAATGTGAAACTTTACATATTCTCCGTTTACACACACCTGTGACACGCGTCATTCAGGTGTAATGTGTCCTCCGGCCGCCGGGGGGAGCACCGATCAGAAAGGGCTCCGTCAGGTCGGCCATCTTTGCAGGTCAGCCGTCCTCCGTCAATTAAATCTTCTTCATTTAAACCTGAAATCTTCCGTTTTCTCAGGAAGTCTCTTCTTGTTTGACTCTTCTTCGTCATTTGTATGAACGACCAAAGTGACTAAAACACCGGAAGTTCTTCACAATACGATCGGATTGCCGTGGCGGTACCAACCCGGAAATGGTTTTCCAGGACTCCGCGGATGTTTGTAAATAAAGATAAGAAATAAAATGGTTATCTCCAGGAAGTAACAACATTTAAACCTAAAATTTAGACCGTATGCGATGCTAATACATTTGGATAGGCTAACTTTAGCTGCCCAGGACAAGTTAGTATGATAAACTCAAGTTAGCTTAAAGGCTAACCTAGCTAAAGGTTAGCCGGTTATTGTGTTACATAGTTTTCTCTTTAATATTCTTACTTTTCATAAAAGTAAATATAACATACAGGACTGGACATTAATCACATGAATTTACAGTGTGATTAAGTTCCATACTTAACTAAAATATAATTTTACACTGCGTGTGTGTAGAAATTATATTCCTTTTACTCCAACTTCGTCAACAATGCTTTATTGGGATGACTACATAATAAATTCAGTTAGTTCTAAGTAATAAATACTTAAATAAGTCACTGTTTAACAGATGGAGTAGTTAATTACTTCATTCATTAAAACATTTTTAAATATGACTTAAATATGGTTCTTAACATTTCTCATTCAAGTCTTCGGAGGTTTGTTATATTTATTATGAGACTATTAATTTAGAGAGTAATCAACAGTTAAGTCGAAAATTAAACCAATTCCTGTTTGTAGTCCTATTTCATGTTTTCATCCTCATTTCTATTCTCATTTATTTCAGTGTTGTTGTCTATTCAGTTCTATGAAAGGTTGTATCCTGTTGTATGACTGCACATGCTGAAGAAAACAGAGTTTCCAGGAATCCTACGGCCCAGTGTGACACCTGAACACATCATCTCCAGATTTCTAAAGCTAATGGTCTGATGGCAGAAATCCAAAAGTATAATCACAGACAAAGCTCTAGAAATCTATAAAAAGCTCCCTCCTGACAGATAAACTAACAGAGAAGGAACAAATAGAACTGAAACGGGGAGCATTTCCCAGACTTCAAACCTCTATTTTTACTTTAATGATTTTTAAAAGGACACAAGCAGTTAGTCCTTGTAAATAATATCACAGACTGTTGTATATTATCTTGTTAAATGTAAACGTAAAGATCATTTGAGACTAAAACATGCAGGTTATGATTTCTGATGTTCCAAGATGATGTTTGACCCTCAAAATGCTCTCACGCTGGATAGGCAGAGGGGTAATGGACTCTAAAAGCCTGACTGGAGACAGTCTACAGGGTTTGGTTTCCTCCGGCTCAGGGGAGTCATGAATTTGAGGACCAGTGTCAGGACTCAAACCTTTGTGGCCATGGAAGTGAATTCTCAGGTGGTGAGGACATGTCAGGGTCTTGGCCTCTGATAAAGAAACTGTAAAACCTTTCAGAACAAACACTTGAGTCTAAAGTTAGAAGCAACCTGTAGATAAGCAGGATGTCCTGAGCCGGACTGGACAGAGAGCTTATGCAACACACTTCAGGGGGAAGCAGCATTTGACTCTCAGGATGGTTTAAATAACATATTTCTTCTTTTTGCTGTCAAGTCACTGAGCTGTTCACATGCTAACTCACATGTAAGAAAACTCAATGTTGTTCTTGGACATGCACAACATGGAGAGGTGGGAGAATTGCTCATCAACCGTCATTTAAATGCATTTAAACTCCTAAAAAGTACAGAAGTATAATCAGCTTCAGGTTCAAAAGTAAATATGTTCTGTAGTAAAGTCAAAGCTGTCATTGATTCTAATTAATACAAATAAAACAACGTACGGTTGTAGCTGTCACATGATCAGTCAAACTTTTGGGCTCAATTTGACAAATCTATATGTCAATGCCAAACTGTCCTGAATTCCTGCAGGAGCGAGTGGAGCTGACAGACGTCTACACTGAGCTGAAGACCGGTGTCGTTCTGATTCGTCTTCTGGAGCTCATCTCCAGAGAGACGCTGCCTCCGCCGACCCGCCGTAAACTGAGGGTCCACTGTCTAGAGAACAACAGCATCGCCATCAACTTCCTCAAAACCAAGGTAACTCACCTGTCCTTCATGTCAGCCCCGGGAACTCTAAGATCTAACATGGTTCTACTCTGAATTTAGCCTTTAAGGTTTAAAGTTATCTTGGTGCCTGTTTCAGCAGCTCCATAAACTGAAACTTGTTTGAAGCGCAGAAACTGCAGGTTTTACAGGAAATAATCACTGTCTTGTCCGTCAGATTCGGGTGGATCTCATTGGTCCAGAGAATGTGGTGGACGGGGATCGGACGCTGATCCTGGGTCTGCTGTGGATCATCATCCTCAGGTTCCAGATTGGCCCAATTAACCTGGACGAGGTAACAACAACCACAACCAGCAGTCCTCTCTCCTGTTTCCTCTTCTGTCTATTTATGACTAATCTGCTCTACCCCTTTCCTTTCCTCATGTCTCCTCCTGTTTCCTTTTTTTTTTTTTTTCCCTTCTTCATCTTTCCTTTCTGTGTCTTGTCCTTCTCCCCCTCCTCCTCCCTCCCTCAGACAGGTGGAGGAAGTGTGGCTCACCGCTCAGCGAAGGAGGCTCTGCTGATCTGGTGTCAGAGGAAAACATCGGGTTACGATGGCGTCAACGTGCAGGACTTCTCATCCAGCTGGAGGGATGGCCTTGCCTTCAACGCCCTTATCCATGCCCACCGGTAAAACACACACACACACACACACCTTTCACCCAGTAGCCTCCTCCAACATCTGTGTGTCACTCTGTCCCAGGCCTGACCTTTTCGACTACCGCCGATTCCATGGTGATGACTCCCGTCATAACTTGGAGCATGCCTTCTCACTGGCAGAGCGGGAGTTTGGGATCATGCAGCTGCTGGAGGTGGAGGACATGGTGGTGCCTCATCCAGACGAGAAGTCCATCATGACCTATGTGTCCCTGTACTACCACTACTTCTCCAAGATGAAGCAGGGACAGACTATCCAGAAGAGACTCGCCAAGGTTGGAGCCAGCACCCCCACTGAACACACCATCAGCAGTATAATTAAGAGAAAGAGCTCAGAAGAGTTAGCAATTCATCAGTTTGTGATTTCACAGGATCTACTCACCTTTCAAAAAATTTACAGCCAAGCCTTTAATCAGTTCACCATAAAAAAAAAAAAAAATATCCTCAGCTTCATAAAAACGGATGTCACAGTGAGAAGACAGAAACACAAGAGCAAACACACACCCTTCATTGTTGCGTTTGTCCAAACTGTGGACTCTCACACTCTCTGCTGGCTGCTCCTAGTACTGCAGAAACATTAGTCTATTTAAACCTCCTCCACCCACATGGTGACGTCCTCTAATCCATCAGCACCGCCCCCCGTCCCCATGATGGCCTTTTAGACAGTGTGGATTACTGCTGGATTAGACTGAGGAGTGATAGATCTGCAACACACAGCGCTCACTCCACTGCTCAACTGTCAGAGACACCGCATCACATCTTTGGTAACATTGGTGTTGGAGAAATTATTTTCTACCTTTATTATTAACATTTACAACAATATCTTTGGATCTTAGTTGGCCAGGTGACTGTGCAGCCTGTTGTTGACCTTTCTATAAGGTGCAGCTCTCTGTGGGTGGGTCAGCTGAAGCTGAGATAATCAGATCACACACACTGACACACACTCAGCATCAGCAACGTTAGCAGTCATTCAAAAAACTCAACAGAAACACACCTGTACCTGAAGGAGGCGTGGAGGAGAGATGGGGTGGAGACTCCGTGCTGGACTTCAGCTTCAGGGTTTAAGATGTGCAGCTCGACTCCTGCAGCATAACAGAACAAGCTGAGGTTGAACTGAAGGACAGTTGGTTGATCTCTTTGTTCTGTCAGTCGTTTGGTTTGGGAACCTGCTTCTTTTATGTTTTGTTTTGTTTTTATTCAGAAAAGCAAGTTAATCATTTCATCACCTTATTATCATAACAGTTGATGAGGTATTTTGTCCACGTTGTGCTACCTGTGCTCTTGTGGATTAAAAGATTTACTTCATTTAAAGCAGATGTGCCAACAGCTCTAATGATGTAGCTAATAAAGATTTCACAGATTTTGCAGGGCAGCGATCATCATCACTCTGGATTCGGAAGTTGAGTTGTGATGGTTGGAAGCCAAGCAGCGATTGCTGTGTTTGTTTATACATCAGGTATGTCCATGGGCAGTAATTTACCCGGGGTGACATAATGATGGTTTGTTTGGACCTTTTCGCTTCAGGAAAGGACCTGGCGTGTCCAGGTATATTAGACGTTGTGCTGCAGATGTGCTCAAAGGTTTTGGTGCCGTTCTCCAGACTTTGAACTGAACTCAGAAGGTGCGTAGAGTTTTCAACAAATCCTCACTTTGCTTCAACTAGAGTTAGCACAAGTGTGTAGACTTGCCATGTTCAACAGCTGAGCCAGAATGTAGTACCGGGTTTGAAGGAGGTTTTAACCAAATCTTTACCGGCTGATTCTGATGGTTTTCAGTTGTTGTGTAGGAATGTTAGTGGTTTTAACCAAACTAATTGGTTGGTTATGGTCCAGGTCTTTTAGTGGTTTCCCTGTAAAGGGGTTTCTGTGAACATGAACTCCAGCTGGGTCACATGATTAGCGTTACACCAACATGTCAGTGGGAGGGCGTCTCAGTGGTCAGTGGATGAAGAGGGAATACAGAAGAGAATCACCCTCCACCCACCACAAGGTCTGTTCTGTGTCTGCAGAATCCGGGGCCAGATCAGAGTCTGGTTTTGTTGTGTGTGACAGCAGAATAAAGCAGGACTTTGTGTCTCCTCAGATTGTCGGGATGCTGATGGAGCTGGGCAACATGAAGGTCCAGTATGAAAGAATGGTCTCTGATCTGCTGCACTGGATCAAGACCAAGGTAAGAAAACCGGCAGACACCACTCATTTCCACAGTGGTCACAGTAGAGCGGAGTGGGGGGCTGTGTTAAAGGACTCACTGATTCCTACTGTCTGACCCACTGAAGGTGGTGCAGCTGAATGACAGACGATTCCCAAACTCTGTGAGAGAAATGCAAACTCTGATGGCAGCTTTCAAGACCTACAGAACTGTGGAGAAGCCTCCAAAATACCAGGTGACCAAAAAGCTTCTTACACCTGCTCAGGCCTTTTGTTCTCAATATGAGAAATAAGAAGACACATCTGTTCTGTGTCAGAATAAACACAAAATTATAGGTACTACAAGATCACTAACCGACAGACACAAAAAAGTGCAATGAAACACTGTTTTAACACTGAAACTGTAGCAGTAAAATAAACTGTGTGTGAAACGACCCCTTAACTCTCTTTAGTTCACAGACTGTAATATATACCTGACTGTCTCTCTCTGTAGGAGCGTGGAGCGATCGAGGCTCATCTATTCAGCCTGAAGACTCAGCTGGCTGCCAACAACCAGTGGGCTTATAATCCTCCAGAAGGTACATCACACAATCTGAGGACTTTGACAGGGGCAGTTTTTGGTTGAAGGTCAATGTCCTGTTTCCCAGAAACATCTAAGACTCATCAGTAACGTGTTGGAGAGTCCAGCTCCACATCATGTAACTCTGCCTTTCTTATGTGTTGAAGGTAAGACCCTAAGTGACATTGAGAAGAGTTGGGTTTTGCTGGAGAGAGCTGAACACGAGCGTGAGCGAGCCCTGCAGGAGGCGCTGCTTCGTCTGGAGAACCTGGAGCAGCTCGCTCAGAAGTTTGGGAGGAAGGTAAGACACACCTTTCCCATGAGGCAGGTGGTGTCTCAGTGTGGTGGGTGGACTGGATGCCAACCTGTTTGTCTTTTATGCTCCTCAGGCAGCTCTAAGGGAGGGTTACCTGGAAGACACAGTGCGTCTGATCCGGAGACAGGATGTCCGCGGCCTGTCCACCCTGGAGGAAGCGCAGGCAGCCAGCCGGCGTCTGGAGGCGCTCGCCACCGATGCACTGGCCAGGGAGCCGCGTTTCAGCGCACTGAAAGACATGGCCAAGAGCATTGAGAGAGGAAACTACCACAGCAAGGAGCAGATCATCAGGCGGTGAGAAGTCCCTGCTGTAAATTACAACACCTGGGACACAGTGAAGTGTATATTTGTAGTGTATATGCTTGTGTGTTTTTTTGTTTATCCGTCTTAGGGAGGAGAGCATCAGTCACCGGTGGAAGGACCTACTGCAGCAGCTGCAGGAGCAGAGGGGGATGCTGGGAAATGTAGTGGAAACTCTCAGTGTGCTCCGAGACATCGAGCTTGTGTCCCAGGAGCTGAAAGAACTGCAGGTTTGTTTAGAAAGAGTCAAAGTGTCATAAAAACTATATACAGCCAATCAAACCACCCCTTCCCTCTTTCTCTTCAGTCCCAGGCCACTTCCTCTGAGCTGGGGAAGCAACTGGCTGAGGTGGAGTCTCTCCTTCAGAAGCAGGATCTTCTGGAAACTCAGATCTCAGCTCACGGTGAAACCATCACTGCCATCAGCAGCAGAGCTCTGAGGGTACGACTGGTATCACTGCCCAGTGGAGGAGGTCGCAGGTGACGGCTGTCCACTCACCTCTTTCTCTTTTTCAGGGAAAAGTGAGAGACAGTCAGCAGATTCAGAGCAGAGTGAGAGCTCTCGACACCCAGTACAAGTCTCTGGTGTCGCTCAGCATCACCAGGTTTTCTTCTGTTTTCACCTTTTAACAGTCAGAATCATTGACTACAACAGATCTGAATGTAGAAAATATAAATACCCCTTCTCCTTCCCTCTCCCAGGAGGAAACAGTTGGAGGCTCAGTTGAGGTTGTTTGAATTCTTCCATGACTGTGAGGAGTTGGAGGCGTGGCTGTACGAACGCTGGTTGAGGCTTCAGACGGCAGGACTCGGCCGAGACCTGAACCACATCCAGCTGGCCCAGCACAAACACAAGGTGGGCCGTTTGAACCAAGCTAGGCTTTAAGAAACCTAACTAATATATAAAAAAAGTTACAGATGAGATAATAATAATTAAAAGTAATTATTCCATATGACCAACTACTATTTATATGTTTAATCCTATAAATTACAAATTTGTGCAGCACATATAATAAATACATCATCTTCAAATTCCCTTAAAATAACTCTTGTGCCCATGAATGAATCCATTACCAGACTCCCCTCTGTTGGGATGTCAAAAAGATCAGTCAGAATGAACTCTTTTTAAATCTAAGTAATCACTAACTGAAGTACAAACATTTGAAATGTAATTGAGTTATTAACTTTGGGAGGGGTGATCTATCTATTTATGTACTGGTGCCAAATGAATTATATTTTATTCTGTCAGGCGCTGGAGGCAGAGATCCAGGCTCAGGAGTCTCTGTACCAGGGACTTCTGGGTCGTAGTCAGGATCAGCTGTCCAAGCAGAGTCAGGTCAACCAGCGAGCCATCCAGAAGTGGATCAGGACTTTGAAGAAGCAGTGGAGCCACCTGACAGATGAGGTGATGGGACGGCGTAACAGACTTCAGGCTGCTGCTACCATCAAACAGGTAAACTAGGAAATGCAATGTTGTCATTCTGATTCCAGTTTTTATTCCCTTTTTTATCTCACATATTTAAGTTTCATTTTCTGTCAACCTCAGAAACCAGGGTTTGTGGTTCTGGTTTCCTCAGACCTCTGTAGTCTAAGACAGATTTTCCTCTACGCAGTACTTTACAGATGTGGCAGAGGCCAACTCCTGGTTGAGTGACAGGAAACCACTGCTGACCAGTGAGGACCATGGGAAAGATGAGTCAAGCACAGCGGCTTTGCTGCAGCGCCATCTGCGGTTGGAGAAGGAAATGGTGGCCTTTGGCGCCGAGATAAAGAGGCTCTCCGAGCAGGCGAAGGGCGCAGCGCAGCTCACAACTCTGACTGTAAGTATAAATACTCTCGTTTCTGTTTCTGCACGAGTCAACACGAACATTTTTAAATATATTTTTCATGGCGTTTCTTTGACTTTGCTGATTCATAACAAGTGCCTCCGTCAGATGGCATACAATCAGAGAATGCCATCAGTCCTGTGTGGGGAGGTCCGAGGTGAAACAGGAAACCACAGGAACACTTTTTTCATCAGTCAGTGCTGACTGTTACTTTTCCTGTGTAGGCGGAGAGCAAAATGATCCAGTACAGCGACTCGTCCGGAGAGGAGGGGCCTGCAACATCATCCCCTCAGGCAAAGGGTGGGAGGAGCACAGTCAGCTCTCCGCCAGAAAGAGAAGCAAACAAGGCTAAAGTCCTCTTCAGATACAGCAGAGGTACGAGGGTGGCTGTTGTGTTTAACTGTAAATTCTGTGAATGAGAGCAAACCTGTAATTATACGTTATATTAAATCTTGTGTTCAGGCCA
Source organism: Echeneis naucrates (assembly GCF_900963305.1). Taxonomy (NCBI): domain Eukaryota; kingdom Metazoa; phylum Chordata; class Actinopteri; order Carangiformes; family Echeneidae; genus Echeneis; species Echeneis naucrates. The sequence continues at coordinate 21,345,603 of NC_042532.1, forward strand.
GTTTCAGTGGGAACGTAATGAGATTGTAACCATCATCAGCACCGAACCAGATGGAGACCGAGTTCAGGCCAGAGACAGCCAAGGAAACCAGCAGCTCATACCCAAAACCTACCTGTCCCTTCTTCCAGCCACAGTACGATCGATTCACTTTCACTCAGTCCACTTTGAAACTTCAGATTGGGTCTAAAGTCAAAAACAAATTGTCTCCAAAGGTTGTTTAAAATGAAAAAGAACCAACTACGATTCAGTATATTTTAGTTTTAGTCACCAAGACCTTTGTCCCACCTTTATCATCACCTTGTTCAGAGCACCGCCCACACCCCGCCCATCTCCACCGATGGCAGTCCAGAAACCCCAACCAGGAAGCTGAGTCGTCCGAGGCGAAGCCGCTCGATGCGTCGAAGCACATCTGAGATCCAAATGACGACGCTGCCAGACCCACAGTACCAGAGAGACACTGTGGAGACCACGCAAACCGCACTGGATCAGGACTATCACTCCCTGTACAATCTGGTCAAGGTAAGCGAGGGGCACTATGGGAGGTGTAGTCTCTTATTTATATATATTTATATATATATATAAAGAAACTACTCAAGTACTTGATTGAGTTTTATGTTAGTGGCTAACTGATCAGCAGGTACTATGTCTGATGATTATCCCTGGACATTATTATTATTGGAAGCTAATAGCTCAGTGTGTGGATTGTTTTTCACATCTGTTGTCTCCAGTCGAAGACAAGACGTCTGGAGGAAACGCTGCGTCTGCATCGGTTCTATAACAGCTGCCATGAGTTTGAGTCATGGATGGAGGATAAGGAGAACATCCTGAACACCTTCAGCACCGACGTTGACAACCTGGGGGTGGTGCAGGCCAAATATGAGGTGAGGAGGATGAGCAGCAGGAGCTGAGGTTTGATCCCACTCCTTTGATTTAGCCCATTTTTATAGCAACTCTGTTTTAGAACTTCCTGACTGAGTTGGTGAGTGGGCATGGACGGCTCGATGACATCATCAAGATGGCAGAGGACCTGGTGAAGAGTCGGCACAGTAAACAGAGAGAGGTCCAGGAAAGGCAGAGGACGATTTCAAACAGGTAGGAACCATCAAAACCAATCAGCATGTTTAAGCCGGGACTGGACTGAATGAACTGATTCAGGTCTCCTTCCTGTCCTCAGGTGGGATCGGATCCAGCGGCTAAAGGATGAGAAAGGCCACGAGCTGCTGAGCACCGCAGACGTTCAGTCCTTCCTGCAGAGCTGCGAGGAGGCTAAAGCTCAGCTGCAGGGGCAGCTTTCCTGGCTCAATGTCGTGGATGTGGGCTGCAGTCCCTTCACGCTGCTGGGTGAGGAGAAAAACCAGGCTCAGGCCCTCAGAGACATCCAGACCCTGGAGAGCAAGATCGCCTACCTGAGGAGCGTCGCCAAGATGTACGAGTCTGGGTTAGGCTGTAGGATTAAAAAACAACTCTATCACAAGGGGGGGTGTTACGAAGATTTGAAAGGAGACTTCTTACTATCAAGTTTCTTTTTGCAGGTCAAGTTTTTTGCCTGACTTTGTTTCTCTTGGTGGTGTACTGAGGATAACAGTTCACCTTGTAATCCATAATATGTTTGTTTGTTTGGTTTTTTTGGTTTTTACCGTGACAGGAAGCAGGACTGCAGTCCGGCAGAGAGTGCAGCCATCATGGAGGAGGTCCGTGGTCTGGAGGCTTTACTGAAACAGGTTAGAGTGGCACAAGACAGAAGAGGAGGAATTAAACTACTTTGAAAATAATGATTTTCACAGTTTAACAGCTGTCAGATTTCAGTTCACCACTGAGGTCCAACACTATCCAAATCTGTTATCCTGCAGGTGAAGAACCAGGCTGCAGACAGACAGCGCCTCCTGGAGGAGGCCCGCAGGCTGCAGAGCTTCCAGCAGCAGGCCAAAGACCTGCAGCGCTGGGTGGGGTCAGTGCAGGAGCGTCTGCTGCAGGAGGAGGCAGCCGTTGACGTGGCCTCGGCCGTCGCTCTGTTGGAGCAACACCAGGAGCTGTGGCTGGAGATGGAGGAGCAGAGGAGCAGGTAAACCAGAAAAGTTACAAGTTACCGCCACAATAAAACACAGAGGTGGATAGAGTTACTTTACTTCTAGTCTGTATGAGAAAGAACAATTATCAAAGTTTATATCTGCTGATAGTGAAATTCTAAAAATATCATCGAGCTTTTCATTTTTTGGGATATGTGACAAAATTAACCGATTCAACTGAGTATCTCCTGCGGTGTGTTTGTCTCAGGCTGAATGAGATGGAGAAGTTGGGGAAATCTCTTAAGCAGGGCTCCTCTGACGGGATGAAGGGGGGCGTCAACATCCAGGAAACCCTGGACAATCTCACTGCTGATTGGTCCAAGCTGGACAGGCTGTGGAGCAGTAGGAAGCAGCGTTTGGAGCAGGGAGTGGAGCTCCAGAGGCTGAACCAGGAGGGAGACCGAATTGAGGCAGCGCTGTCTGGGCATGAAGCCCGATTGAGGGTCAAAGACGTCGGGGTGAGGACGCTTCATTCTGATTTAATAGTCTGAGCCTGAAAATCAAACACTACCTAAAACATTCAGCATATGTTGATTATATGTTTGGGGTTGTTGATGCAGGACTCGGTGGACAGCGTCCACAGTCTGCTGGGGCGGCAGGAGGAGCTGGAAGGTCTCCTGAAAGCTCTGGACCAACGAGTCGATCATTTCAGAGAGCGAAGTCTGCAGCTCATCAACCAAAAACACTACGCAGAAAAACAGTAAGAAAGCACAACCGTCCACACCCAGAGGTCGTTCTCAACATGGATAAAATTCAGCGGGTGTAATTCTGTTTGATGTTTTAGCATCAAGGAGAGGAGTCACAGCATCCAGCAGGCCCACACGAGGCTGAAAGACAGCAGCAGAGAGAGGAGGAGTCTGCTCCTGGCCTCTAAGAAATACCAGGTATTATCATGCTTGCATTGACAGGTTTCACTCTCAGTTTAATGTCGTCCTCTGTCCATTCGACTGTTGGCCATGAAATTTGTTTTCAGTGGTCATAGTCGCTCACAAACTAACTAATGGTTTTGGTAAATTCACAACTTTCAAAATGGCTTTTAGATATTAATCAAAAATTAACGAGCATATATATAAAATTTCCATTTCCATTACTCAATCCATAAAAAAAGCTGCTTCCAAAGACACTTTGTTCTTGGCCCTAACTGTAGCTGTAGCTTTTTTTTTTTTCTTATGTCAGCTCATTTATTTTCATGTTTTGTGCTGCAGGAGTTTCAGAGGGATGCAGACGAACTGCTGCTGTGGATGGAGGAAAAGTCTAAAGTGGCTGAGGACGAGTCGTACCGCGATCCCACCAACGTCCTCCGAAAGCTGAAGAGACACGAGGCAGCTGAGAAGGAAATGCAGGCTAACCAGGTCTGGCTGGAGAGACTGGTTCAGGTAAACTTTTCCAGCAGCTACACTTACAACAGAAGGCACAAACACAGCAAAGGAGACATGCCCCCTACATGAGTTTGTGTGTGTTCAGCTGGGGCAGGAGATGCTTGCTGAGGAACACTACAACAGTCAGAGCATCAGCAGGAAGTCCACTAAGCTCAGCAGCCGCTGGAGGAGACTACAAGAAAAGATGGCAGACAGAGGAGACAAACTGAGACAGGCAGGACAGCAGGAGCAGCTGATGGAGCTGCTGCAGGTAAAGACCTCAGTATTGGTAGAAATGTGACTTTAGTTTTTGTCAGCGGCTGTTTACACCAATGTTTTGTGTCTGTTGCTCTTTAGGATGCCAAACTGAAGATCGAAGCCATCCAGTGGATGCTGAACAATGCTGCCAAAGGTCACGACCTGCGCTCCAGTCGACAGCTGCTCAAGGTGAGGACACTTTTAAATCTATTTGTTATTTTATCATACAAAGCACAAACTGGTATCACACATCACAGCATTTAAAGCCTTGATGCATGATTTTATGCAAACAAAGTTCCTTTGAATGTGAACACTGGTTGTTGGTGGTGACGGTCATTGCTGTGTTTGTGTGTGAAGGAGCATCAACAGCTGGAGCAGGACGCCAAGGAGCTGGCAGAGAAGATCAACTCTATCGTGAGCAGGGCCAAACATCTCGCCTCCAACCACTTTGACTCTCAGAGGATCCTCCAGGAGACCAACACATACCTGACTCTGTGAGTCTGTCCAGCAGCTGCACTGGGAACGGCAGCTGAAATGTAGGGATGGTGTGACTGAATGAGCTCTGTGTTGCAGGTTCAAATCCCTCCAGATGCCTCTGGACCTGCGTCGAGCTCAGCTGGAGGCGTCGGTGCTGCTGTTTGGGTTTTATCATGACGTGGACTTGGAGCTCAGCTGGATCTCCGAACACCTTCCGGCCTCTGGGTCCACAGGATACGACAAGTCTCTGGCCGGAGCCATCAGCCTCATTCAGAAACACAAGGTAAACTTTTTTCACCTGAACAACCAAGCAGAGCGATCATGATGGGGGTTTTCAGGGATGTTAGTTGTATGTGTGTGTATGTGTTCCAGGATTTACAGGCTGAAGTGAACGCCCACCAAAAACACCTGAACCACATCCTGCAGAAGGGCCGGAGCTTGGCCAAATCCAGCAAATCAGATGGACAGGAAGTGCTACAGAGGTGTCTGCTTTTTTTTTCCCTGTCAAGGATTGAGTCACACAAAATGATAAATATCTGTGTGATGTGGAAATAAAAGAACAACGGTCATGAAAGGTTTCATGCTGTGTTTTTTGCAGGTGCAGCCACCTGAGTGCAGAGTGGGAGGAGCTTGAGGAAGCCTGCAACAGAAGAACAGCGTACCTGAGCAAGGCTGTCACCAGAGAACAGGTGAGAGTGACAGGGGGGTCTAAAACAGTACTATCAACACTATCAGTGAAATCGGAATTATTTGGTGTATTTGAACTGTACCACATAGAGACACCATTCATATTACAGTGTTCTGCTTTGTGCCCAGCTGCTGTTGGACTGCTCAGAGCTGGAGTCCAGGCTCACAGAGAAACTCAGTCTGGCAACGAGCGATGACTATGGCAAAGATGAACTGGCCACGCAGAGTCTCATCTCCAAACATCAGGTAAAACACAGATCTCTGACATGCCGAGCTTTTTCAGTCAGTGTGGGGATGAACATAAAGGATTTTATCATTGACTTTGGCTGTCTAATTCAGTTGCCTGTTAGTTGCCGACATTTAACACAGACTTGATGAGGATTCTACATTTTGACCTGGTCTTGCAGGTGTTGGAGGGCCAGCTGGAGGTGCTGGAGGTGGAGGTGGAGGAGCTGGGAGACCAGGTGACGCATGCGGTCCAGAACTGGAGTCTGGAGGAGCTCAGCAGACCCTACAGTCATGTCAGCAGCTTGAACAAGCAGCTGCAGCACCAGTCTGCTCTCAGGTAAAGGTCCATGGTTCTGTAGACTCTTCTCCATGAGTCCAAGTGGTTGTTGATGGATTGGTCTTTTTTTTTGTCCTCCAGGGGTCAGAGGTTAAAGGAAGTCCTCCATCTCCATGAGTTCAGACGAGAATCCTCAGAACTGGAGGCCTGGATGAACCAGCAGAGACAGACAGCAGAGTCTCAGGACCTGGGCAACGACTACCAGCATGTTCAGGTGACATGTCTCATGTCTCGAACTAACCCTAACCCCGACACTGGACCAGAGCCTGAATATGTGGAAAATTTAATTACAATTTAAAAAACAGCAGTAGAGTTAAAGTACAATAAAGCAAAAAATCTAAACCAGATCAGTGTTTTCTTAAACCAGAGCCAGCGATGAGGAATTAGGACTGTGGAGGATCAGCCCATCTGTGGCAGGACTGTTTGTCCTTCTTCTCTCTTTAAGGAAAAATTTGATCTAAAGTCGTGATGATGATGTGCATCACTATAAAAAGTTTCTGTCTGTTGTGGCTTCTTTAGTTGCTACGTGGGAAGTTTGAGGGTTTCCTGAAGCAGCTGGAAGTCGGAGAGGAGAGACTGCAGAGCTGCAGCGACATGGCCGCTCGACTCATCCGCAGCAAACATCCACAGATCACCGCCGTCAGAGAAACACTGCACCAGCTCAGGTACGCACTCAACTAAGCATCTAAACAACATGACAACACTCCGTCCTGTCTTGGTGCCTTCTACTTTTTTGTGTTAATTCTGACACTGTCATGTGCAGTGCATGCTGGGAGGAGTTGAATGTGACAGCCGGAAGGCGTCGGGCTCAGCTGCAGACAGCTGAGGAATGTCACCACTTTTACCAGGACCTGGCGGACGCACTGATGCTGATCCAGGTATCTATTTGCTATCTGTGGACCTGGCTACTTTCTACTGCAGTGGCCTCATTGTTTCCTCTCTCCGTAGGAGCGACAGAAAAGCATCCCCGACGACGTGGCGAAGGATTTACGAGGAGTGATGTTGCAACTGAGGAAACATGAGGCTCTGCTCCGTGAGCTGGCCGCCACAGAGCAACAGGTGCAGACACACAAAGATGAATGATGATGATAAAACCTTTCTATGTTATTTTCCCTGTGATATAAATATTTACATTTTTGTCTATCTATATTGAAGTTGTTACCTTGTGTACTTCCTTATCTTCTTATATTCCTCATATGGTGAAAAACCTACAAGGCTATTAACCAGATTCTGTGTGCGCGTATGGTAGTTGCAGGAACAGCTAGATGCCATCGACCCCATCCTGGATGTCTGCACGCCTCAGCTGAAGCTCCGCCTTCAAGATGTGCAACAGGAAGTGGTGGAGCGGTGGGAGGAGCTGAGACTTCACACTGAGCAGAGGGAGGCGGAGCTAAAACTGGCCTGTCAGAGATACCTGTTCTTCAACACGGTGAGTATGATTAGATGGTTGTGAAAAAAACGGCTTCCTGTCGTGTCTGATGTGACCTTATGCGTGTCTTTCCTCCCTTCAGGCGAAGGACTACCTGCTGTGGTGCAGCCAGCTGATTTGTGCAATGGCTGCCGAGGAGAGCATCAGCGACGTGGCCACCGCCGACCTCCAGCTCGCTCAGCACCAACAGCTATGGGCCGAGATGGAGGCCAGACAGGAGACCTACCAGCAGGCTCTGGACATGGGAGAAGAGCTGCAGACACGTGACAGAAACAACAGGAAGGAGGTGAAGACCACAGTGAGATTTTAGACTGGTTCCTGGTCCATTCAGTTGTCAGACATCTTCATTTTTCACTCCAGGTGTCGGACAAGCTCGACGCCCTGCAGGCAGCGCGAGACAAACTGGAGGATCAGTGGAACAAGAAGCAAAGCTGGTTAGAAACTGTCCACCTAGAGCAGGTCTTCTACCGGGACATCAACAGCATGGACAAGACCTCCAGCTCACAGGAGGTTCGTTCATCTTCTGTGTTTGTTCTGGATCAGAATGATGTACCATGCCTTTGGTCATTGGACTCTACTGTGTCTCTGCAGGTGTTGCTGCAGAACAGCATTCTGGGTAACACGGTGGATGAGACGGAGGGTCTGATCAAACGTCACGAAGCTTTCGAGAAGCTGCTCAGCTCACAGGATGACAAGGTCTGCTCTGCATCTGTGTGTTATCCCTGATCATGTGATTCCAAAACAGTCTGGTTAAAGATAGTTACAGTATATATCAGTCGGAGGTTCTCCTGCTGCTTGATTCATTTAATTTATTTTGCTTATGAATTCAAAAGATCACATATTAAAAGTTACTCCTGCTGCCATCCCATTTGCTTCCTTTTGTTTGTTTTTAATGATATATTTATACGGACCCATCTCCGTTTTTAAGTCTAAAACCAGCCTTGTGATTTAACTGTGCTCCTTTGCTCCTCCTCTCTCTTTGGTGCAGTTGTCCTCTCTGAAGAAGCTGGCTGATCAATTGAAGAAGCAGCTCAGCCGAGAGAAGAGCAGAGAGGTGAAAACCAAACTCAAAGCCCTCGTCCAGAGACGGGAAAGGATCAGGGAGCTGTCGAAACAACGAAACGAGGAGCTCGAGCTCTCCAGGACGCTGTGCATCTTCATTCGGGATGTGGCCCAGGTATTCACCTGACCAATCAGAGTCCAGTGCAGCGTACGGCAGCCCGTCTGAATGCTCGTGTTTTTGCACTGCAGGCTGAAGAATGGGTGTCTGAGCGGATGCAGAAGATGGCAGAAGACGGTAAAGCAGACCTCAGCAATCTGCAGACCAAGATGAAGCTCCTGCAGAAACATCAGGTGTTTGAGGCTGAGATCCTGGCTCACAGCAAGATCATCAGCTCTGTGCTGCTGGTAAGATCAGATGAGACATGATGCCATGATCATAAAGAATGGGAGGTGATATTATACTAGAAATGTGAATGAGGTGTAAAGAGATGAGATTCAACATAAGAGACACAAAGTTTAGACCTTATTATGTTTTCAAACCGTCTTTGATAGTGATGTCCATTGTCAGGTCTCGACATTGGATATTTTAAAAATAACAACTTTACACAGCTTAATTTAAACTCGACCTGAGGCTGTCATTAAAAACTAATCTTTATTCTCCTGAAATTTGTCAGTCATATCCTGACCTCTGTCCTGTTCTGTGTCCTCAGGCTGGGGAGGAGCTGGTCTCCCTTCGACACCCACGGTCCAAAGAGGTTAAGAGGAGCACAGCTGCTCTGCAGCTCCACTGGGAGGAACTGAAGAAAGCAGTGGCCACCCGTGGAAAAGCCCTGGAAGATAACCGCGACTTCCTTGAGTTCCTGCAGAAAGTGGAAGATGTGGAGGCCTGGATCAGACACAAGGTGTGAGGTGGATGGAGGGATGAAAAAACAGATGACTCATTTGAGCACATATTCCTGGATCATTGTGTAACGCGTCCTCTCGGATATGTGTGTGTTTCAGGAGGTGATGATTAATGTCGGAGATGTCGGGAAGGATTACGAACATGGAGTTCAGCTGCTGAAGAAACTTGGCGAGTTCAGAGGAAGTGATGGGGTGAGCAGCTGTTTGTGATGCCTCTCACTAAATCTGAATTATTGTTGTTTTTCTCTACTTACAGCTGCTGAAGTGATTTATAGATTTGTATACATTTTTGATGTCTGTTACATACAGATTCAAATCTGTGCTGTTGTCTGTAAGTGCTACTGCTGAGGTTGAGGATTATGCTTTATGTGGCCTGTAGGAAGTGACGGTTGACGACGCTCACATCACGGCCATCAACAAACTGGCAGCCAGACTGGAGAAGAGGCAAAGCGCTGAAGAACTGGTGACTGTCAGACAGAGGAAACAGCAGCTGAACGACAGGTTAGCATTCTTTTTAAATCACGCCTTTCAGGCTGATTTCTCAGGTTTTACGCTGAACGTCTCATCTTCTCCAGGTGGAGCAAGTTTCATGGAGATTTGAACACTTACAAGAAGAAGCTGGAGGCAGCGTTGGTGATCCACGCCCTCATCAGGGAGCTGGAGGAAGTCAGAGACAGAGCCAATGAGAAGGTCAGTGACTGCAGAAAGTTCATCAGGTGGTTCTGTTTCTTGTTCTTCTCAATTTTAACAAGGTTTGTTCTCTTTCTCCTTCAGATGCTTCTTCTGCAGGGTCAGGATTGTGGTTTTGATGTTGAGAGCGTAGAGAACCTGATCAGACGCCACGAGGAAATGGAGCGAGAGGCTGGAGTCATCCAGGAGAGGTCAAAGGTGACATTTTTAAAACAATATAAGTCTAAAATTTCAGTGGGTCCAAAAAACACATGGAAACAGTTAGTGTTTCTTTATTCAGATTTAAACTTTAAAATGCTTCCTTTCACCTCTGCTTCTCTGCTTCGGTTTTATTTTGAAAAACCCAGGGCTATGTTTTTTTTCTCAAAAGTTGTTTTGTAGTCTGGACAGAAACCGAGACCTTTGGAAACTATTACCCCCCCGCGTCTCTTCTGGGTAGACTCAAAGTGAATGTCTCCCCCCCCGCCCCCCCCCCCCCACACACACCCTAGGCTCTGGAGACAGAGGTGTCCGATCACCTGAGGGCTCAATCAGTGATGGGCGACAAGCTGAAGACCAAACAGAAGGAGGTCCAGACCGCTCTGAAGACTCTGGACAAAGAGGTCAAACATCGGTGAGATGGATTTTGTTTTTATTATAATTTAGGACTTGTTGCTGTTTAATGGCTGTAGTCACAGACAATTCCTGCAAAAAACACAGTTAATTATAAATGTAATTAAAATCTCTCATTGATCTGAATTTCATGTGATACCAAGGGAATGCTAAGCTGAAGCAAAAGTGTGACTATTGGCCAGTGGTGTGTAGGAGCGGGTTGACTCATGGGAAACGTTTGTTTAGGAAGGAGAAGCTGCAAGAAGCTCACCAGCTGCAGCTGTTCAAAGCGAACCAGCGTCTTCTGCTGGAGTGGAGCGTCAAACAGAGAAGCGAGCTGGCAGAGAGGGGACTCCCTAAGACCAGAGCTGAGGCCGACCAGCTCATGATGGAGCATCAGGACTGGAAGGTGAGTGTCACCAGGACCACATTCTCCTACAAATCCAGTTTCTGTGTTTCCAAGAAACCAAGTTGGCTGACAGACAAATTACAGACCAATAGGCGGCTTGAGCTGTAACAGTAAATGCTGTCTGTGTGTCTCCAGACTGAGATCGTCGCCCGCACTGAGCGCATGGACTCTGTTCGGGACTTTGGTCTGAGTCTGATCCGGTCAGGACACAGTTTTAAGGCAGAGATCCAGAAGGCTCTGAGCCAACTGGAGGAGGCCAAAGCTGGACTGGACCAAGCCTGGCTGGACCGCAACACAACACTGGATCAGGCCCGAACCCTGCAGGTGACGTTGGGGGGTTAAATAGAGATGAAAGACTGAGGGAGCATAAAAGGAAACATACCAACACTGCAAAGAATTATTGAAAAAGAACGTTACTCGTTATAAATGTTTAATCTCATGTTTAATTGCCTCAACGTGGCCTAATCTAGCGTGTCACCCCCCAAACCAAGAAACTTCTTCAGCTCAGTAGAGTCCCAGATTAATGTGGTCTTCCTGCTGCAGGTCTTCCTGACTTCTGTGGAACAGTGTGAGAGCTGGTTCAGCAACAAAGAGGCCTTCCTGTCCAACCGGGACCTGGGGGTAAAGACGCCTTCAGTCTGGATCATGTCATGTCATGTCAAGTGTTGAAGGGCGATCTGAGGGTTTTCCTTGCTTTCAGAGCTCAGTGGTGGAGGTGGAGAATCTGCAGAGGAAGCAGACTCAGTTTGAGGAGGCTCTGGAGGCTCAGGTGGACCAGGTGGACCAGGTGGAGAAACTGGCCCAGAAGATGATCCAGCAGAAGCACTACGACTCTGACAACATCAGAGCCAAGAGCAAAGTGCTCGCTGCCAGGTGAGACTACAATGAAGCTGGACAGGAAGGTTCGTTTAAACACCTGTCAGTGACCTCACCTGTGTCTGTGTAGGTGGAGTCAGCTGCAGCAGCAGAGCAGATCTCGTCACAAAGCTCTGGGTCGGTCCCTGCAGATGCACCAGTTCTTATCCAGCAGCTACCAGGTACTGGACTGGACTGGACTCCTTTATACTTCAGTCTTTACTTCTCGATTTTGTGTTGTAAAAGTGTGTGTATTTTCCAGGTGTGTGTGTGGCTGAATGAGCGTAATGCTGTAGCGTTGGATGAGAACTGGAGGGAACCAACCAACCTTCAAGCCAAACTGCTGAAACATCAGACGTTTGAGGCCGAAGTCCTCGCCAACCGCTACAGAGTGGACACACTGACCAAGGTGTGTGTGTGCCAAACAACCAATAAGCTTCAACCATAACCGTGGTCTTCAGACCTTAGAATCCAGATCCAGTAATGCGTGTGTGTCTGTTGCAGGAAGGAGAGAAGCTGCTGTCAGAGTCTGAAGTGAAGGTTGGGCCTCGACTCAGAGAGCTGACGGACAGCTGGGACGCTCTGATCCACAACTGTAAGGAGAAGAAGAATAGACTGCAAGAGGCCTACCAGGTACACACACAGACACACACACACACACACGCAAGTAAACATTTGTGTCACAGGGTTGCTCTGTGGTCTGTGTTTGTATCTCCAGGCGCTGCAGTTCCAGCGCTCGCTGGACGACATGGAGCAGAGCGTGGGCTCGGTGGAGAGGGAGGCAGCCAATGAGGACTGTGGGAGCGACCTGCCGTCTGTCAACAGGCTGCTCAAAGCTCTGCAGGGGCTGGAGGAGGAGGTGGACGGATTCCGAGAGAGAATCCAGGTCCAGAGCCTCAACTTCATGAATTTTGGTCTTTGCATTCAATAGATTATGGTTTCTGTGTTTTGAAAGTAGATTTGATTTTATATTGGTATTTGTTTTTATTCTATATTATTATTAAAATTTGACCAAGTTCTAGAAAGATGTAAATGTTAAGACGATCAGAAAATTAGAATGTAATGTGTGTAACTGTACATGTTTTCTTGTCTCTAAATAACTCTGTATTTGGGTGTTGTGTAAATTATTATTCCCTATTTGTTTGTTTATCAGGACTTGATGGAGACAGCAAAGCGCTTCCACTCTCAGGGAAACTTTCTGGCTGAGGAGATCCAGACCAGAGTGGCATACACCGTCAACAGGTCCAGACCAAGTCCTTGGGTCTTTGCCCACTGAGTCAGAACAGATGTTAACTTGGTGCCACCAGAACAAAAATAATAATTACAATAATAAAAAAGTGATATTTCCTGTTTCTGCAGTGAGGAAACATCACACAAACCCATTTAGACTCACGTTTAATGCCGGTTGAATTTATAGTATGAAAAAGTCTTGTTGAGTTTCATGTTGAAATACAAAATAATAATTTTGTTGATGTCAACAGGTGTGTGATCATGTCTTGTCTCTCAGGTACAACAGTCTGTCAGAGCCCTTGCAGAGGCGCAGGGAAACCCTGGAGGCCTGGCAGGTTCTGTTCCAGTTCTACAGAGACCTGGAAGAGGAGGTGGCCTGGCTGAGCGACAGACTTCCCTCCATCACAGCCAAGGATTGGGGGAGCTCCCTGAGCAGCACCCAGCAGCTGCTCCACAAGCACCAGGTGACTGGAATGGCCCCCACTGGAGACCACTGGCCAAAATATCAGATTCAGTTAAAACCACCTGGACTCATTATTTTCACTATCAGTAAATCTGCAGATTATTCTGCGAATGAATCTCTTTAGTTTTGTTCTAAACTGTTTCCAGGATCTCCAGTTTTGAGGAAATTTGCTTGAGAGATAATTTACACTTGATGACGTAAATGTTTTCTGTTTGTTTTGTTTTTTTTTGCAGGTTGTGACACAGGAGATCTCGAGCCGTGCCCCATTGGTCCAGGCCGTTCAGGAGGCAGGACGTAGTTTGGTGAGGAACCTATCGCGTCGTTGCGTCTCATAATGTCAGTGTGCGTTCGGCAGGAGAAGACGTTCAGTCCATTCATAACTCATGTTGTATGGACCTTCTCAGGTCAGAGGTCGGCACTTTGCGTCCCATGATATTCAGGAGCGTCTGGAGCAGCTGAAGAGGCTCCATGAGGAGTTGATGACGGAGGCGGAGAAGAAGGGGAAACTGCTGCACGAGGCTCTCAGCATCCACACCTTCCTCTCAGAGGTAAACGAGACGTAGTCAGGAAGAAACAGGAAAGCATCAGTGTTATTAGACTGAATACCTGAGTTCAGGTTCTGTTGATCCAACAGGGTTAGGGATTAAGTCTGTTCACATTCATTTTCCTGACGAGTTTATGGTCGCAGTTTCTAGTTTACGGTCTTCAATACATGATGTTCATTTTTTAAGTGGTGCTCCATTTAGAGGAACACAGACATAGATCATATCTATTAAGGCATGGCTCCCACAAACTTTGGTTTGTGGTTTGAGTTTTTAGATTAATCAGAATCAGGACAGAAGGTAAAGGTATGCAGAGGCCGTGCTGGGATTGAACGTTAAAGCTGTTCTAATGTCAAGGTGTCGGAGCTTGACCTGTGGTTGGAGGAGCAGAAGGCGGGTCTGGAGTCTCGGGATTGTGGGAGAAGTGAGGAGGCGACGGAGGCTCTGCTGAGGAGGCTGGACTCTGTGGACGTGGAACTGGAGAACCAGAGGAGGACGGTGGAGAGGCTGCAGGAGGGCGGAGCGTCGCTGCAGCACCTGGGACATCCCAACAGGTAAAGGGACGCATACCACGATGATCCAAGGAGCAATTCTGCCCCCGCTTTCTTTTACTAAAGCTGAAAATATTCAGTCTTTTAGTCTGAAAATGAAAGCAGAACTGCAGGGTGTTGCGTTTTTGTCTCTCTCAGCCATCTGGTCAGCGATTCCCTCCCAGCTGTAATCCAACGCTTCGAGGCCCTGCTCAAACTCTCAGCCGCTCGTCGGGCTGCTCTGGAAGATCAGCTCCGTCTCTATGTGTTTGAAAGAGAGGCCAAAGAACTACAAACATGGCTGACCTCCAAGAAGATGGTGACAGAGTCAGAGGACTGTGGACAAGACCTGGAGGACGTAGAGGTGAGTCACAGAAGAACAAGATGGGGCTGATTACTCTGTAATATCTAAATGACAGCTCTTCGAGATTTAAATAGTAGAAATAAAAAGGGAAGTAAATAGATACACGACCAGGTAATAAAACGATAAGGGGATTATTTAAATTCCCTTCAGGGATGAAATGAAAGAATTACACTTCAAATCAATAACAATCTCACCCCTTTCTCCTCATTTCTCAGGAGTTTTTGTTTTTAAATGCAGCTGATATCTCCCTCTCCGCCCTCCTATGAGTCCTCACCACTGCCTCCTCTCTCCACAGGTTCTCCAGAAGAAGCTGGAGGTTCTGGTCTCTGAGGTGTCTGGTTTGGGTCGGAGCAGACTGACTTCAGTCCGGCAGCTGGGCCGAGGGCTCCAGCAGGACGACCAGGCCCGGAGGAGAGACGACACCCTCAGCCGGCTGTGGGACGATCTGAACAGCGGCCTCAGGACCAGAGAGCAGGTGCAGCACTGTTCTCTCCCAGATTCAGGTGTGAGGTGGAAGGAGGTGGTGACGGTTCTTCTCTCTTCCCCCCTGTGCCACAGAGTCTGCAGGCAGCGCGGGAAATTCATCAGTTTAATCACGATGTGGATGAGCTGAAGGGCTGGATGGCTGAGAAGGAGGCTGTGCTGGACTCTGAAGACCAGGACCATGACCTGCAGTCCATCCAGACTCTGCTAAGACAACACGAGGCTCTAGAGGTAGGAAAGACCAGAAGGTGTTAGCTCTCTCAGAATTCTCAGATCAGTACTCCTCATCTGCCCTGTTGGTTTCTCCTGTCAGAGGGATCTGACTCTGATCTCGGAAGAAGTGTCCAAAAGCCAAGAGGCGGGCCGGGCTCTGAGCAGACGGCAGCCTCAGTCCAGGTCCGCTGTGACTCAGAGGCTGCAGGAGCTGGAGGCCTGCTGGTCCAGCATCCAGGACAAGGCGGCCCAACGCAGTGCCAGACTGGCCCAGGCTGAGAATGTGCAGAGATACTTATCACACTGGACTGAACTCATGTACGTTCACTGCAGTTCATGGTGGAAACGCTCTGTCCTGATCCTTCAGAAGCTGCAGTGGCACAAACTGTCCTCAGAGCCATCCATAAAAACACCACAGAAAGATGTGAGATGAAAAGCAGAGATCCTCCGCAGACCAAACAACGGCTACAAAGACCAGACCTTTGTAGACCATGTCTCTCAGAGCATGCAGCCTCTGAATTAGGACACAGCTTCTCCCACTCATCTTATTATTTCAGGGGTTGGAGGGGGTTTGCAGTATTTTACAGTCCATAGTAGATCAGGGAGAGACTGACTTCATCTGGCTGGACTTCTGTGTCGTGTCCCAGGGCGTGGCTGAAGGAGATGCTGTCTTTGGTGCGTGGCGAGGTGCAAAGCATGGAGAGCAGCGACCTGGAACAGCTCATTAAAAAGCACGAGGAGTACCGCGTCCAGATCGACAGGCAGCTCAGCAAATCACAGGCTGTGAAAGACGAAGGGAGGAGACTGGTGACGGACAGACACTTCATGTCTCAAGAGGTGACGGTGCCCGAAAGCAGGAAATCAAAGCAGGTACAAAACGTCCCCCACTTCATATCCTTCCTCCACAGGTGGATCAGAGAATCTGTGAGCTGGAAGAGCTGGAGATGAAGGTGGAGAAGGTGTGGCAGGAAACCAGGCTGCTGTATGAGGAGGAGCTGGAGATCCTGCTCCTGCAGAGGGAGCTGGAGCAGGCGGAGCGCTGGCTCAGCTCTTATGAAAACACCCTGATGGCTGAGGACTACGGAGTAAGTCCAGGCCAGGCTGAGGGACGGCCTGTATATCTAATCAGGTATTCTGATCTTGTGTGGTTTTTGGTCCCTCCAGGACTCTGTGTCTGACGTTATGGAGCTCCTGAAGAGGCAGGAGGACCTGGAGGCCATGATCCAGGCCCAGAGCGACCGCTTCGTTGCCTTACAGAAGAAGAAAACACAGGTTGGTTGGTAGCATTTAGTGAATAACAGCCTCCAAACGCTCTCCCTTTGTCCTCAGTGTTTTTGTTTCATTTTGTAGAGGGAAAAGAGACTGGGTCTTCATGGACACGAGGACAAAGATCTCCAGGACAAGAGACCTCCAGCCAGAGTCTCTTCCCTGAGGAGTAAAGCCTCGGATCCAAAGATCCCACGGACCGTCCGCCAGCCGGACCGAGCCATCAGACCGTCCACACTGGACAGGAAGATAGACAGGCTGGCCACATCTTCTAGTCCACCGCAGAGCCCCGCTCTGCTCCCTGAACCAGTTCCCAGGCGACTCATTGGTACCAAGAACAAAGCTCAAGAAGAAGAATCAGCTGAAAGTGCCAGTCTCAGCTCCACTCCGATGGGCAGCGACTCCTCTCCTGTACGTCCTCAATCTTCTCCACCTTCATCACCCCCTCAAGCCTCCTCCTCTTCTTCTAACGGATCTCCTGAGGAAACCCTCCGCTCCAGGTCTAAACCTCCCCTGGCTCTAAAGCCAAAACTCTCCGCCACAGAGCAGACGTTTGGACCCCACTCTAAGCCACCGAACCAATCAGAGAAACCCATTACACCACCTGACCGGCCTCCACTAATCAGGCCACTTGTTGCTCCCTCTGAACCTCCACCTCCACCTCCATCTGCCAAAGAACAAGGAAGTCCTTCTGAATCGCCTTCGATGAGAAGAAAGCCCGATGTTACTGACTCACCTGCTCCACCCACCGATGAACAGACTACACCACCTGACGCCCCAGCAGCTCCACTTATCACAACAGAGGATACCGACTCATCAAGAGACCGACGTCCGTCTCCTGCCCAGCAGCTGAACGCTTTAAAGGAGCCCACAGCTGAGGTGACAACCAATCAGATTTTAAGTTGGCGCCTCATTTAAAAATACACGTTTGCTCTAAAATAATTTTCAACTGCAGGATGAGGAAGGAGGAAAAGTACACGCTTTAAAAAATCAAATAGCAGCTAATTTACTACAGAACAAATTAAAGGACAAGGCCATCACAGGTCAGGTTACTTTCCTGACATCCAGATAAGACAATAAATGTCTTTATGAAAGTAGAAGTTAAAAAGTTTACATCATAGATGCAGTGAGTCCTGAGTCCTTCGTGTCTGTGTGTCTTCAGACTTATTTCCTCATCTCTCCTCATGATTTGTGACATTGGTTTTGTCTTTTCTGACATAACAAAACAAATAATAATACAGAACTCAGCTCAGATTGAGAGAACAATTCCTCCTCTCACAGTACTCACAGTACATTTTCCAGCTGCATTTCCTAAATGATTTCAATCCATTCAGGGATGATGTAGCCTTCTTATTCATCCATTTTTTGGTATTTCTGCTATTTTTAACTGCTTGATAATAATATTTGTCTAACTGACTTATTTATGAAACGGAACTTCAGCCTGACATGTTTAATCGGGAGTGTGTGTTGATGGATGGATGGGAGCGGGCCAGATGAAGCACATAATCATGAATGAGGAATAATAACAATAATTGGTGTTTCTCACCACTTTCTTTCACACACGTGTTTTTGTCAGGTGACAGCAGAGCGGCCAATCAGAATGGAGGGAACTTTGGCGATCAAGCTGAAACAAGGGGGAAACAAGGTGAGAAAAACCCGACTCATCTTTCTCTCATCAGACGGGAAGGAGAGTTCTCTGAAGGTTTCTGTAGACTGAACTCGACAACACGGGCGTGAGAAAATGTGGCTTTATTAAAGCTGAAACAGTTTGAGATGAGCGTCTTCTTTAGCAGCGCAGTGAACCTCAAACAAATGAATGACATTTTAATGGAGCCGGATAGAATTGGACTGTTAATTCCTGTAGACATTTGGATTACTGCAAAAATAAATGAAACCTCTGTGCAGCCCAACAATCATTCATCCCTCAGCGATGGCCCTTTTAAATGCTGTGGCGGGTTCAGGCAGGAAGTGTTATTCTAACTGATGACTTCCTGCTGCAGGGTCTGGACCACTGGGAGGACGTGTTTGCTGTTCTGGAGGCAGAAACACTCAGTCTGTTTAACGACCAAGCTGCTGCTGCAGAGGTGAGACTCACCCCAACAAATTTCATTTCTCAAAAGGTGCTCCTTGCTGACTGGCTGTGTGTTGTGCTTCCACAGAAGACCTCTAGGTGGCCTCCTATCAACATGGTTGGAGCAGTTTGCAGGGAGAACACGTTCTACAGGAAGAGGGAGAACACGTTCAAACTGATGTCAGTGAGCAAAAATGATTTTTTCTGTTTGTTCTGATGCAGAAGCACATCTGATCTCATTTTATCGTTTCTCCAACGTTCAGCTTGTCATCCACGTCTCTTTGTGTTGACTGAGCTGTATGTTGTGCGATTGTCAGTCTGCAGGATGGCAGTCAGTATCTGTTTGCAGCGTCCAGCAGGGAGCTGCAGCAGGTCTGGATGAAGAAGCTGCAGAACTACCCTGAATCTGCCAGCAGCGACTCTGAGGACTCAGGGTGTGACACACACAGACACACACTGCACTTTCTAACACACATCAGTACTTCATTTCCTCAAATCCTGACGCCAAGTTCAACTACCAGAAAAAGAAGAGTTGTTGCACCAACTCCATTTACATCTTTTTGAAAGAAACTTTTATTCTCTAAAATTGAAGAGACGCACCGACACACACCAACTTCTGGGATTATGCTTGTTTTATCAACAGCTGGCAGAAGCTTTCAGTTATTAACCCAAAATAAAAGTTCTCCTCACTATAATCAGGCTTGTGCTGTATAGATTCGTATGTGAAACCTTTTTCACTGTATTTTAAGTTAGTTATTATCCAGAGCTGCTGAAAATGTGAAAGAAATAATACAAAATAAAAGTGCATATTTAATCCAGGGAACGTCTGATTGAAGAAAAGAACACCAAACCTCCAGTACCAGACAGTCTGTCCGTCAGAAGTGTTTGATGGAGTTTCAGTCCAAAGTGGTTTTCTTCAAACAGCGTGAAGTAATTTGACTTTGACTTTCACATCTACCTGTTCACACTGTGCACTGTGGGAACTCTGGGCACCGCTCAGGTGGGTGAGAGGCAAAAGAAATGAAACTCCCTGCCAGAAGGATTTTTCTTTAATGAGATACGTTGACAAGCAGTGTTACATGCAGCGGGTGCAGAGCGGTAGAAGTGGTGGCGGCACCTGACGCAGCCGCGGGTCCATTCAGCTGCAGCACATCATGTCTGCTTTGGTTTGCAGTGCGGAGATGAAATACAATTCGCTGAGGCGACGTGACAAGAAAAGCCACACAATACATCCACGGCATTACTCGTGCAGCGGGAGACATGTTTATTTAACAGCTGATGAAATAGAAATGGAAAAACAGGAATATTGTTTTAGCAGCAGTTAGCTACTGTCCTATTTGTCCATCAACAGTCTGTTGGGACAAGACAGAACCTACAAATCAGAGTCAGAGCTGCTGGATCACTGAATCGTTTGATTTTCAGGTCTCTGTCCTGAACGGATCAAACAGCTGAAGCTTGTTGGAGAATCAGTGAACATGTGATAACATAACAGAAACAGGTCCCGGTGTTTGATGTGATTATTTCAACTCTGAGAAAATTATAGTCACTGATGGTTTAAAGGTTTGGAATGAAAAGTTAAAAGTTTTCCTGTTTCAGTCCTCAGATTTGTGCTGTTGTTGTTGTTCAGGCGTGCGTCGTCCGTCAACCTGAGTCTGGAGAAGTTGGCCGAGGCGCCGGACGACTCGACTTCTTCCAAACATTTGGACGGGCGACTCGAGAGCCTGGAGAGACAGTGGTCCACCGAGAGCCAACCTCCTCCCAAACCCCCCCACACCTACTACAACAAACACCGCTACCCGCAGGGGGGGGAGGTCCAGACTGCAGGTCAGGACTCAGCAGCTCGCTGGTTGTCTGCATTTGTTCAAGCTGCCTGTGTGTTTGGTCTCATCAATCGTTGTTATTCTGCAGATTCACAGAATCAGCCTACTTCAGCGCCTCCTTCTGCACCCCCCGGCACACAGGACCCCCCCTCTCCGACCCCCCAGGTGACAGAGGACAGCGTGAACAAAGACAGGCAGAGAATTAGCGTCTTCAGGAAGTTTTTCACAAAGAAATAGAGACTTAATGTCTGCGGGAGATCCCACCTTCATTCTGGAGGATCCGGTCAGTTGAGGTGATGAAGCTGCTGACGGATTTCAGTTTTAATAAAGCGAAAACATTTCCAGACAGAAAACCTGTGGCGGGGGGGGGGTCTTTAAAAAAAAAAAAAATCCTAATCAAAAGCCAAATATAAAGAATTTGAGGTTCACTTTTGAACTTTTTCCTAAACTTCAGACCTGACAGATCTTAAGTGGTTTCTTTGCCAAGTTTATTTTTAGACAGACAGATTCAGTTAATTAACCTGAACAGTCCAGGCTCAGGTTCAAGTGTCTTTAATTCCCAGAAGTTGTTTGTTGCCAGATTTGATAGAATCTGTCCTGTTGTTTTATTTTCATTAATGTGAAGCTTCAACTCCTTCAGTCTGATTCTCTGAGCCTGAAACAACGAGGTTGTCAGGATGTCACGTCTCTGATCGGCTCACCAAGAATCTGCTCGTGAGTCTGATCCTAAACAGTTTGAAGTGACTCCGTGTGAAGAGTTTTCCTCCATTTCGTGATCTCCACCTTTGAAAAGTGACACTCGCTCATCGAGAAACGATCGACGGCAATTCAAACAAATTTACCACATTTAGGAGGTGAAAAGGTTTTTCTTAAAAGACATCATGTGGCAGATTATGCTTTCTTTTTTTTTTTTTTTAGATGAACTTTGGTTAATGATTTTGTGTTATTTTTTGTAAATGAACTCCATTTATTTATTAATGAGCAACAAATCCAAACATCTTCAGACTCATCCTCTCCTCCATTCAATCAGATCAATAAGTGAATCATTAGAAATAATGAGTCAGATTAAGACTTGTGACAGAAATCAGGAGTTCATACACTTATTCCGTTTGAGAAATTATAGTCAATTGAAGTGTTGGAGTGAGAGCCATTCAGACAAACTGACTCCAGTTCATGAATCATAAACATAAATATCTGATGTAACTTCATCATTTATCAGTCGTGTTTGGGACGTTTCTCCTTTATTTCATTGGTTACTGTCAGATCTGTGCTGCTCTCACACTGCAGCACATTATGGTAAATATTAATTATTAATCTGAATGTTTTAATAAAAATCTTTCCATGTTTCATCATCACTTTGTCCTCCCCTTCCTCTTCTGTGTTCACGCTATTGATGCAGAATGTAAATGTCCGCCATTTTCATCTTCCCGTCAACGATGCAGAGTTCAGAGTTCAAAGGTCAACCCTCTGAGCTGGAGGCTCCTCTGCAGAGTCCCGGTCCAGACAGCTGAAGAGCCATAAAGAGAAGGAGGGCCATTTTCCCATAGACTTCAATACAATCTCCTTCCTCCATCCGGTGGAGTCGCCCCCTGACGGTCCGCAGATGGAATGAGGTTTTAGACTCTTCGACTTTGGATTCACTCAAATTTAGATAATTTCAGTGGTCCGGATTATTGCCCCCCCCCCCGGTCCCTTCAGGGCAGGCTGCAGTTCCTCCTCTCGGCCTCACGGTGTCGCTGTCCCCGCAGTAATGGGGCCAAAGCTCGGCCTCGGTCTTCGGGCTCCAGCCGGCGGTTCGTCCGGCTCTCAGGTTCCGGTTCAGGATTTGATGATCCGTTAACTGCTGATTCAACAAGAAATGATGATTTCCTGCTTTGTGTTTCAGCTGCAGTTTTCCATGATCCGAGGTCCGGGTCTCCCGGTCCGGGTGTCCTGGTCCCGGTCTTCCGGTCCCGCTCTCCCGGTCCGGGTCTCCCGATCCGGGTCTCCCGGTCCGGGTGTCCTGGTCCGGGTGTCCCGGTCCCGGTGTCCTGGTCCCGGTCTCCCGGTCCGGGTCTTCCGGTCCCGCTCTCCCGGTCCGGGTCTCCTCACTGCCGGAGCTGCTGGTTCATGTGAGTCGGAAAGTTCTTCAGTCTAATTTCATTGTAAAAAAAACAACATTGATGAAGAGCAAATTCTCTCTCATTGAATTTAATAATAGGCAGTATTTTTATTTTTTCATTTTTATTATTAAATGTAAGCAAAAACATTTAAATTCAGAAATAGCTCAACCTATTTTGATATATATATATAATGCTGCTGCTACACTGCAATTTCCCAGCCTGGGATAAATAAAGTATATCTAAATCTATCTAACCTGGAAATACAATATTCCCACTCCCATAAATGTCCCTTAAAATCTGTGATATGACTATAATGAACCAATTAAGACTAAAATAAGGAGAAAGAAAGAGAAAATTCATCTCTAAGGTTCTCTCTGTAACTGACAGGCTGCTGGATATATTTTTGTCCCTCCAGGCCTCCGTCTGATTCCCTCTGCAGCATTCAGCTCACGGTGTTAGAAATAAAAGAAGCAGCAGGAGAGCAGAGCCTCAGAGCGCATAAAGCCAGCTCAGCCACTTTAATTCTTCCGTCCATCTCTGGACATGTGAGGGGAAAAATAAATCAGGTTTTCCTTTTCATCATTTTGTTGTTGTTTTTATGATTATTGGCTGATCTGACTGCAGTTTGATAGAAACAGGGATTTTATTTAGAGGCCAAAATAAAGAGAAGTCTTATTTTTCTCTTTGAAAACAATGAATCCACAAAATGAAGATCACTGCTGTCTAACAGCACGAGGCTTAATCAGCTCCTTCATTTTTTTATTCTTTTAATAGAACATCTTTAGATTTTAATGGGAAAGTTTGATTCTAACTAAAGTCAAAGTGAGAATTCAAAGAATAATATTCTCTGAAACTGAGAGCCTTAAATATTTTTTATTGACCTGTCAGCGTATGAACGTTTCGTTGGTCCACTCTGAGACGTTTGATCTCCTCTTCTTATTATTATTATTGTTGGTAGAAAATGCAGCTTCATTGATCCCTTTAATAGATAAAATGCTACATTAAACTTTTGAAATGCTGAAATTTACACTTTCCTGCTCCAGCAGCAACGAGCCAGAATGAATTTCATTTTTATTCAATTGTTTACAGATTTCTTTCTCATATTCTTAATTTTCATTTTAACAGAATGCTTCTTGATGTTTTAATTAATCAAACACGTATCACATCAGAAAGTTGATGACATGATCACATTGGCAGCAAAATACTACACAAACACAAGAGGAAAGTTGTTTGAGTCCAGTTCGAGAAGCTCCCAGGTAAACAAGGAAGGAACAGGAGCAAAATATTGATCTTCTTTAATCCTCCTTTCCTGAGATTTAGATAACTTTTTATCTGATTTCTGCCCACAGACATATTTCTCTTCTTCACACCATCTCCACTTTATCTCCTTTAACAGCCGGCTTTACATTTCTGAGGCTGGAAAATGTGAACGTGAGTGGAGCAGGTGACGAGACAAAAACAGATTAATATGAAGCTGTCTCACCTGTCAAAGGTTAATTGTCTGAAATGTAAAATATGTCAAATAATTAAATGTCTCCCTCCCCGAGAAGAGAGAAAATAAGTTTGAAGTGACACTTTCTGGAGGCCACGCAGGATCATTTTCTGTTTTTGTCTCCCACATGTAAAGTATAATTGTGTCTTTGTTTGAAGGATTAGCACCAAGCCGGTTGTGCTGCTGTGGTTATGCCGTTGGCCGCTGGGGGGCGTCCTCCGTCCGGTTTGTCCCTCCTGTTGATCTTATTTATTTGCTCTCAACTTTTGCTCAGAGCCGTCAGGCCGGCGTGTTGAGGAATCACAGCCTCAGTGTGTCCAAACACTTGCAGGCAGAACTTTCTGCAGATTAACACCTTCCACCCTCCGCTCCGCTCAGAGACACACAGCCATCCTCGTTCATCTCCTCCTCCTTGAATTCCTCAGAGGTCAAAGGTCACAGGTGAAGGGTTCATCCTGTTTTCTGAAATCAAGTGGAAGACCGAGGTTCTGATCGCTGTTGCAGAATAAACACACAAAAGGGACCAAAAAGAGCCGAGTTTGAATATTGATTTTGAAGATCCCCTCAAGCCTGTTAAAGAACCCCCAGAGTTAAAGATCGTCCTTAATACCCCTTTAATCCTTTCAACCCCAAAATCTCGCTGAAGAGCCTCTAAAATCCCCGACAATCTCCTGAAGACCTGCAGGGCTGCTGGGCCTCCACACGGCCTTCTGGAACGCCCTTAACAAGTTCTGGGTCCTCCGAAAAAGTCTGTGGGGCCCATTTTTAAGAACCCGGACCCTTTACCCCCCTTACACCCCTCAGTGACCAAAGCAGGCTCACTGACACCGCTTCATGAACTACAAAAGCCAAAAGGTCCCAGAAAAGCAGCTCTGGGTTTTAAGCCCGTCCGTCAGGAGTCTTCGGACAAACTGGAATCAGCTTTTCATCCCAGAGACCGCCTTGAACTCCACACTGATCCAGGTTTGGGATCATCCCTCTGAGGTCCTGATGGATCCTTCAGATTCAGACCCAATCGGGTTTCCGTTTCTGTTGTAGGAGAAAAACAGCATCTGCTCCACATCTGGATCAAACTTCTTTTACTGAGCCAATCAGCCACCGTTTTCATGCTGATTAAACATCAAAACTGACGGCACATGGAAAGCAGATGTTGGAATAAAATCCACAAAAGCCAGAATTAAGTTAAAGATAGTTGAGATGGTAATTATGAGCACCACATCTGAGGTCAAAGGTCACTGTTCTCGCTATAAATCGGACTACTTTTAAACAGCGTTTTCTCTTCTGATGCAGAAATATCACGTGGAAGAAAATTGGAAAGTTTTCACAGGATGATGATGTTTTATAAAAATTATCATCTGATACAAAAACATGAATTCTAAATTTAGATTAAATTCATGATTCCAAATCAACACAAAAGTGGAAGGTTTTTTTTATGAAAGACTTGTTTAACAGCAGAAAGAAATATGGCGCCCTCCAGTGAAGACACTGATGACCTTTGGGGTCATGTGATTAAAAAGGTTCTCTGTTCAATATATTTAATGTTCCAATCAGCTGACAAACTGGATTAATGTTAAAGTTTATTTCTGCATAAATTTGTGACTCAGAGAAGGTCAAAGAAGGTGAAGGTTTCTTATTTTTGATTCACTTTACCGTTTTGTGTATGAAAGGTCCACAGAGGAGGGACTCTGAAGTGATTTGAATGGAGTCTGATCTGGTTTGCTTCGATCGCTCGACTGTCAGATTGTATTCAACATTTGTGGTGAAAATGAACGCAGCCTGTTTGGTCCAATTAGTCCAATCCGGAGACAGAAGAGGCAACAAAGTTAAACAGCCTCTTTTTTAAATGAGCTGTTTTTTATGATTATTCAGAAGAAATTAAATGGAGTCTGGTGTGATTTGCACTGGAATCTGGAAGAAAACTGTGAAGGTTATCTGAGTTACTGAATCCAACACGAGTGCGTTTTCTTTTGCTTTTTCTTTTTTTTTTATTTAAATTGAAAGGAGACTAAATGGACTCTGGTTTAAATTCACAGCCGGTAGTCAGACACCTCTTTTCATCCTTTGAGTTCTCAGTTGGCTGTTAGAGTTCTCAGGAAAATGAATGAAGCATGATTTTTTATTACATTTTTTACATTTTATTTCCAGCCTTCAGCCTGCCACTTTTTAAGCTGCAACAAATGCAGAAGTTTGAAGGTTTAATCCGGTCCACCTGCTGAGCTCCTCCTCCTCAGGCTGACTGCAGCAGTCCAAACTGCGCTCACATCTTCAGCCACAACAACAGTAAACAACAAACATGTTTATTTGACTGAGTGTCACGAGGAGCTGAACAACAAACCGGCCCGTCAAAATAAAAGCACGAGCAAATAAAGCAGTATTCGTTTTCAACAACAAGAAAACAATAAGAGTCCAAGTTATTAATATTATTGTTGTTGTTATTAGGAGCTCATTCTTCTATTATTATTATTATTATTATTATTATTATTATTATTATTATTATTTGTAGTTGTAAATGAAATGATCAACACGCCAAACAAGGAATTTCAATAGAATGTTTATTCTTACGTCCAATATTATTTAATTTAATTTAATTATTAACTCAGACTTCTACTATAATCATTTCCATTAATAATAATAATAATAATAATAATAATAATAATAATAATAATAATAATAATAATTCATTTAAAACACAGACCCGATGAAATGTTTAAAGACTGAATCCACAAAAACAATAAATATGAATCCGAACGAAATGATAAACGTCTTTGAAATATTATTTTTATTTCCAGCAGATTTAATGTTCAAATTGAAATCAGCTTTAGTTTAATTTTCTTTTTTTCTGCCGGATCTGACCCGGTCCAGCTGCTTTGTGTGACTGTGTGTTGAGGCTGTTGTTCATCTCTGATTGTTTGTGATTGTGTTCACGGCACTGTCTCCTCTGGAAGCTGCGGTGCAAACACACAACGACCCGCAACACGGACACACAACCCGGACAGGAACCCGTTACAATCTGCAGGCTCTGGTCACGTGAGTGCGTGTAAAGTTTTATTTTAATATTTTTATCACCGCCACCTTAAGTTAATACCACCTTAAAGGTGTTGGACAAAACACGACAAACTCATCATTCCACCTTAAAGGCGTCGGCTCTAACGCTGATTCAACTTAAGGTGGACATCCCGGCGGGATGTTGTGGGTCGGTTGTGATGGCTCTGCAGCGGCAGTTGTGTTACTGCTGGAGGCAACAGTCAGTTGTGTAGTTGTGTCAGCAGGGAGACGACAAACAAACGTTTAACACCAGCTGTTGTTGTGATTCTGCTTCATATTTGTGTGAGTGAAATAAACCGTGAAGCTCTGAAGGCTCCGGTCCGGACCCGGTCCAGAGCCGAGGCCGGTACTGGCCCTTCCTCCTGATCCTGAAGTCCACATCTGGGCACGTTTTCAGACTGGCTGTCAGGGTTCGGATGGAGTATCTGGTCCAGACCTGGTCCAGACCTGGTCCAGAACTGGTCCAGAACTGGTCCAGACCTGGAAGAGAACTCGTTTAGAAGTTACATTTTTTGGTGTGAGAAAATTTTGCAGACAGTTCCTTAAGTTTCCCTGTGTGTGTGTGTGTGTGTGTGTGTGTGTGTGTGTGTGTGTGTGTGTGTGTGTTAATTGTAGTGCGGTCAGACAAACAGCAGCAGAGGTGGTGGAAGTGGTGCCACAGTGTTAGCAGTAGCCATAGCAACAAATACCACTGATATCCAATAATACTCTGCTGCACTCAGTAACAGGGCCGTAACCAGGAGTTTAATAACCCCCCCCCCCATATATTTTTATTTATATGAACTTTCCATAATTTACAATAATTATTATTTATAATAATTTATTTTACTTTAATCCAAAAACATGAATCTGAATTTTTCTTTTTTTTATTTTGTGGGACATTTTAATAGAAAATCAGACAGATTGATTTATTGTCTGATTTAAAATTTAAACACACGTTTCCTCCTTTAAAGAAAAGAGGAAATAAATATTGTGGAAAAAATGTGGACTCATCCGTGAAGGTTTTCATTTTTATTCATTCAAGTGAAAAATAAGAATAATTTTGGTTTCGCTTTTTAAAATGTCCAGCTGGAAAACGCGCGGCCTCCGTCTCTCCACTGACTCCTTTTTTTGTCATTCAACTCTTAGTGAGTCTGTTTGTGGCTGCAGTCTCTCGGTGTGTTGTTGCTGTTGTTGTTGTTAAATACACCGTGTTTACGCGCACTTTACGCACGGTGTCCGCGTGCCCTCCGGATGTTCTGTTTATTTCCCCTCCGTAGGGTTTGGGTTTGGGTTTGGGTGTGTGCTTTCCAGCCTCGGTGTAGTTAAAGTGTGTGTGTGTGTGGGGGGGGGGGGGGGGGGGGGCTGCTGATCCGGGTGAGTGTGTTCTCTACGCTGTAAAAAGTGTCCCCGTCGGAGAGTCCGCTTGACGCTTTAGACGCTCCGAAAGTCTCATTTTTCCCCAAAACACGTGTAAAAAATCCAACATTGTTCAGAAAATTATTGGTTCCCATTTTTATCTTCATTTAATGAACAAATCAAAGTGTCTGGGTTTGAAACGAGGCTGAAATGTGAGCTGGAGCCTCGACATGTATCAGAAAGATGCATAAATTCAGCGAAACTCCGCAAAACACCAACAAAGGAGTGTCTTCAGAGAAAATGACGCCTGGAGCCGAGCTGTGAGCTGTTCGGGTCTATTTTTGAATAAATGCAGATTTTTCCTGAGTGCTGAGCTGCACACGGAGCCGGCGGGGTGGGCATTTTTTGCAGCGTGCAGGGCATTGGTGGATGTGTGTGTTTCCCTGTGCGTCATGATTGGCTGGAAGCGCAGAGGACGCCTTAATATTTAATACTAATGTTCCCCTGGTTGGCTGAGGACTGGAAAGGTCCAACCAATGTTTTTTAGCTGCTTTAGTGGCTGTGGCTCCCTAATTAATTGCAGCTATCTGTCTCCTATCGATGTGTGTGTACATGTGTTGTGTGTGTGTTTCCTTTTTTCTCCCCAAACCGAACATGAAATAGTTTGTTGGGCTATACTTTCCTTCTTCCTATCTGTCCCCCCTTCCTTCCTTCCCGTCCTGGTTCGCAGGCTCAGACCGGACAGACTGAAGCCCAGCTTTGGCCGTTTCCCCCTCAGTGCCCGGTGATGTTGGATATGGGAGAGCGCAAAGAGGTGAAAATGATTCCTAAATCGTCGTTCAGTATAAACAGTTTGGTGCCCGAGGCCGTGCAAAGCGACAACAACAACCACCAGAACCAGCATCACCACCAGAACCACCACCACCACCAGACCCAGACCCAGAACCAGAACCACCACCACCACCGGCCCGGCGGCGCGGACGAAGCCGAGCAGAAGGCTCCTCTGCCGGCCGCGCAGCAGGACGCAAAAGCGGACTCCAAAAGCGAGCCGTCCGGCCAGGAGGGCTGCCCGGACGAGAAGGAGAAGCCGGAGGAGAAGAAGGACGGCAAAGACGGAGAAGGAGCCGGCGGGAAGGACGGAGACAAGAAGAGCGGCAAGTACGAGAAGCCTCCGTTCAGCTACAACGCGCTGATCATGATGGCGATCCGGCAGAGTCCCGAGAAGCGGCTGACCCTGAACGGCATCTACGAGTTCATCATGAAGAACTTCCCGTATTACCGGGAGAACAAGCAGGGCTGGCAGAACTCCATCCGGCACAACCTGAGCCTGAACAAGTGCTTCGTCAAGGTGCCGCGGCACTACGACGACCCGGGGAAGGGCAACTACTGGATGCTGGACCCGAGCAGCGACGACGTCTTCATCGGCGGCACCACCGGGAAGCTCCGCCGGCGGTCCACCACGTCCCGGGCCAAGCTGGCCTTCAAGCGCGGCGCCCGGCTCACCTCCGGCCTGACGTTCATGGACCGAGCCGGCTCCCTGTACTGGCCCATGTCCCCCTTCCTGTCCCTGCACCACCCTCGGGCCGGCGGCGCCCTGGGCTACAACGGGACCTCCTCGGGCTACCCGGGCCACCCCATGTCCTACAGCACCATGCTGACCCAGAACATGGGCAACAACCACTCGTCCTTCCCGTCCTCCAACGGGCTCAGCATGGACCGGCTGGTCGGCGGGGATCTCCCCTACGCCACGCACCACCTGACGGCGGCGGCCCTGGCGGCCTCGGCGGTGCCCTGCGGCCTCTCCGTGCCTTGCTCCGGGGCCACTTACTCCCTGAACCCGTGCTCGGTCAACCTGCTGGCCGGGCAGACCAGCTACTTTTTCCCCCACGTCCCGCACCCGCCCATGACCACGCAGACCGGCGGCAGCGGGGGCGGCGGCTCCTTGCAGGCCGCCCGGGCGTCGGCCTCCAATTCCCCGCAGGCTCCGTCCTCCTCCTCGCTGCCCTGTGACTCTCTGAGACCGGCCCTGTCCGGCTCTCTGCCGGCCTTCTCCTCGGGACTTTCCGGGGGTTTGTCTGACTATTTCACGCATCAGAACCAGGGGTCGACCTCCAACCCGCTTATACACTAACACCCCCCAATGAAAGCCCCCAGCCTGACCCCCTGCTCCTCTCCTCACCTCCATCCCTCCATCCATCCTCCCTCATCCCGCCCCTGAAAGAGTGAAAATCTTAAAATGACTGGAGCTGTAAGTCGAACATTTTACACATTTACATTGTAAAAAACTAAACAAACAAAAAAAAAACGAAATTATTATAAACTACCTACTATAGAAAAAAGAGGAGAGACTGAAACTGCAAAACAAAAAGAGCAGCAGAGAGAAACACTCACAGAAAGCAGCCCTGAAGTTTCCAGGTATTTTTATTATTATTATTATTATTATTATTATTATTATTATTACTTCTCCTTCTTCTCCTTCTTCTTCTTCTTCTGCTCCACCTTCTGCAGTTTTAATTTCTGTGTATATAATGTCTGTTACTATAAGTGTCCGGGCTTTGTCTGTATAGTTCTGTCCGTCAGCGACATAAAAACAGAGAGGATGATGGGAGCTGATTTTTCTGTTGTTGTTGTTGTTGTTGTTGTTGGAGGAGGCATTTACTTTTGATAGAATGTGTATTTAAATAGTTTTGTCTAATTTTGAGATTTTAAAATAGTAATAATAATAATAATAATAATGATGATAATAACATAATAATAATATCTCTAATAGCCGGTTTCGTCTGCATGTTTGCAGTATTATCAGATCTCATGCGGTTCAGAAAAAAAAGCTGGAGAATTATTTTATTTTATGAAGTTTAAACACTAATTTTTTTATTCTTATTTTCTATACAGTGATTTTTTTTTATTATTATTATTATTTTTATTTTTTTAGCAGAAAGCAAAGCGACTCTGGCTGCCGCCGTTAATGTCCTGAGGCTGATTTAATTTTTTCCATTCTTTCATTTCCCTGTTTTAAAAATGTTCATGTAGACCAAAGACTCGGTTTTTATTTTTATTTTTTATTTCTTATTTTTAGGAACTCTAGAAACAGTATTGAGCTGCATAAACATGACAGAGGCTTAAAGGTGAAATTAAAGACTGGATGGATGGATGAATGGATGGAGGGGTGAGTGAATGAGTGAGTGGATGATGGAGTGAATGATGCCTCCTTCACTGCAGAAAATGTCCATTTAAACGAGATTTAAATTCATTTTTCTGGAGTCATGTTTTATTTTTGTTGTATTTCCTTAAATTAGCGGAAATCTGAACGGAGTTTGGTGCTGATGTTTTGTTAAAGCACATTCAGGGCTGAATGAATCTCGTTTGGTTGATGGATATTTTCCGCAGTGGCAGCTGTGATGTGATTTTTTATTTTTTATTTTTGGGACTAAAAACGTGATCGCCGATAAATAGAAAAAAAAAAACAACAAAATGGACGTTCACGCCTCTTTAATTTAATTTTATTTTAATATTTTTTTTTTTGTATAATTAGTAAAAGAGAGAAAATGTCTATTTGTAATCTGAATTTGGGATTTTTCTTTTTCTTTTCTTTTTCTTTTTGGAAAAGGAAGAACAATGTAAAACCCCTCATTTGTTTGACGGAAGAAAAAAATGCCTCATTATCTAATACTACTTGGAATGATTGTCCTTTAATTGTCGTCTCTAAAAACAATTTTTCATGGTTGTGATACTATTGTGGTCTTATTCTTATTCCCGTGTTTGTCGCTTACAAAAGTAAAAAAAGAGAAAAAAATGTTTTAATCATAAAAAAATAAAAATAAAAGAATAGGTTACATTCATAACTAACGCAAATCCTTTTGTCTTTTTTACTCTTCTCACTGAAGCTTTAATTTCAGCAGTTTTATTTTTAGACACAAAGCTGCTTTTTTCTGCTCTCTGCTTTAAATTTGTGGTTTTCTTAACGCGCTTCTGCAGAAAGCAGCTTTCGGTTTTAACGGAGGAATCATGAAAAATAAAAAGGCCTTCATCTTTTAACCTTCTGGCTCTGGAACAATCCAGCTCGTGCACACGTTTGTTGTTTGTCCTAGTTGTTGGTTGTTGACACACACACACACACACACACGGTGGAAAACGGTGCGTCTCTGTGGAACAGTGTGTGAGCTGCTGCAGCAGAGTTCGAGTCCTGACTGAGTGTGTAAATGTGTGTGTGTGTGTGCAGTTGTAAGATTTTGTGTTTGAAATCTGAAACATCTTCAGCGTTGTGTGTCCGTTTTTACGCCTCCAGCTTTGTGCACATTCTGAAAGACAGGACTGAGATTTTCAGACTGATTGTGTTGTTTTTGTTTCTTTATTTTTTGTCTTGCTGTGTGTTTGTGTTGTCTCGGGGAAGAATTCAGATTCGTTTTTTTGTTATGTAATCTTAATTTACAGATTTAGTTTTTGGTTAGTGTGTCTGTGCAGGTTGAAGGTTTTGGCTGCGGATGGACTCCGGTCCTTAAACTCCCACAGTTGTTGTGTCTTCAGGTCTCTTTGCGCAGCGCCCTTTGGCTGTTGTGTTGTTGTGCAGCTTGGGTGGTTTTCTCAGATCTTTCTCTCTGGAGGAACTCAGATTTTGCTGCTGTGGTGTCTGTTGTGTGTCTTTTTGCAGGAGCTGGTTGTGACAGCTGGGGCGCTGCCTGTTGTTGGTGTGTTGCGTGTTTCTGCTGCTGTTTTGATTGTGTTTTTTTGTTGTCATGCTTCAGTTGCAGCTGTTGTGTTTTGTCAGTGTGACAGAATCCTGCTCTGGTCCAGACCAGGTCCCTCTCTGTCTCTTCCTCCTCTTAAAAAGTAAATGTTTTTATTTTTCACACGCACTTTTTTGCAGATTGTTGTTGTTGTTGTTGTTGTTTTTAATCCATAATTCTCATGCTGATTCAAGTCAAATGGAACTTTATTTAAATTTTTTGCCTCTTTTGGTGTAAATGAATCATCAGACTTTCCCACCAACATTAAACTCTATGTGGAGCGTAAAGGTCAAAGGTCAAAGGTCAAACAACAACGACAATAACACACTGAGACATTATGAAATAGATGTCACTTCACCGGAAATGTCTTTAAAAATACAAAATAAGAGCCCAGATAAATATTTTCCTGCTTTTAGTTCTTTCTGTGTGCTTTAGAGGGCAGAGGTCAGAGGTCAAAGGTTTAACGTCACACCTGGAGGTTGGCGGTTTAATTTTACTGTTGAGTCTTCAGGCAGAGAATCAAACACTAGATGCTGGTGATGCTGATGATGATGTTGTTGCTCCTCCTGTCTCGGTCGCACAACGACAGACACACACAGGTTTTGTCTCTGACATCAGACGTGTCTCACAGCTGGACCAGCATCTGGACCGATGCAGGTCCTGGTCTCTGGTTCAGGAGAAAATCGGCTCTGGGTTTGTTTATTTTGTTGCTTTTTTTTTTTTTTTTTTTGGTTGGTTTGTGAGTCGCTGATGAGTCGCTGATGAGTCGCTGATGATTTTCCCATGATGCTTTGGGAGCAATCTGTTTCTGGCTGTGATTGAGCTGCAGGTCTGAGACCGGGACCCAAAGCTTGTTTCACCGAACCCAGTCCCAGACCTGGACCTGGTCTCCAACGGCAGACCGGACTCTGGATTTGAGTCTTTGAGGAGAAAATTAGAATCAGAGGATAAAATGTGTCTGTAGTCCAGTAAAGTGGATTCAGGTTCTGGTCTCTGAAACCTGAACAGAGTTTCTGCTGCCTTTCTATCAGAAGAAAACTTTATTGGTCTCGGGCTTCAGACGCGGACTCCCCTGGAGCCTCAGACCGGCTTCAGGCTCACAGAAGGAGGAAACTCTGGAAACTTTGAATGTTTTTGGCACGGAGTGAAAAATAAAAATAAATCAATCTGAATGTTAATGACGGCTTCAGTCTTTAAAGTGTTGGCATCAGACTTCACGTCCGTCCTCGTCCAAATCTGGACGTCCAACTTCTCTGCTCAAATCCTTTTTTTTATATATATATAAAAATAAAAAATAAAAACTCTCCAGGAGATGAAATGTTTGAGTTGAGAGAGAAAGAAAGAAGGAGAGAGGATATCTCCACTTCCTCCCCCTCCTCCCCCTTTTCCTCCCCCGTGTCCTTCTGTTGCTTCTTTTGTCTTTTGACTGCTGGTCACCCCATTTAACATGGAGCAGATAGCATCAGCCTGACAGATATTGGGTTCCCCAGCAGCTCCATTGTTGGGGGGTAGGTGGGTGCGGTGGGGGAGGTGGGGGGGTTCTTGCGTTACAGTCGGACTCGTTTAACTCGCAGCGCTCTTTTAGAAAACGAACAAATTGCTGCTGAAAGTCCGTCTTTGTTGTTTTGGTGGTTGATCTGAGTCTGATGGAGGAAACCAGGTCGCTCAGATCCGGATCAGTCCGACGGGGGGGGGTTCTTTAGAACTGGATCAATCAGAGGACATTCTCTCCAAGATGCTCATTAAGCTTTGG
Organism: Echeneis naucrates; assembly: GCF_900963305.1. Classification (NCBI taxonomy): domain Eukaryota; kingdom Metazoa; phylum Chordata; class Actinopteri; order Carangiformes; family Echeneidae; genus Echeneis; species Echeneis naucrates. Next base: position 21,380,329 of record NC_042532.1, read on the forward strand.
CAGAGTCCAGACCGGGACGATGTTTCTGTCAGACCAGGAACTCTGGAGGACTGAGCAGCCGGTCCAGAACCTGCAGACGACTGAAGACTCCAGATTTTGTCTCAGAAGTTTTTCCTCATACTCAGGAAGGATGTCAGAGAACACAGACAGGAAGCTTCATGAGCTACATTAGCTTCATTAGCTACATTAGCTTCATGAGCTACATTAGCTTCATTAGCTTCATTAGCTTCATTAGCTTCAGGATATCAGAGACCTTCAGAGGAAGATTTTCCTCAAACGCTGAATATTTAATTTTTGGTGCCAAAACTGAACTGGTCCTGGTCTCTGGTCTCTGGTCTCTGGTCGTGGTCTCTGGTTCTGGTCTCTGGTTCTGGTCTCTGGTCTCTGGTCCTGGTCTCTGGTTCTGGTCTCTGGTCGTGGTCTCTGGTTCTGGTCTCTGGTCTCTGGTCCTGGTCTCTGGTTCTGGTCTCTGGTTCTGGTCTCTGGTCTCTGGTCCTGGTCTCTGGTTCTGGTCTCTGGTCGTGGTCTCTGGTTCTGGTCTCTGGTTCTGGTCTCTGGTCTCTGGTTCTGGTCTCTGGTTCTGGTCTCTGGTCTCTGGTTCTGGTCTAAACCAACTCAAACTGGGAAGCAGACTGGTTATCTGCCTCAGTGATCTCAGACTGGTGAAGAGACAGATTCAGGATCAGGTTTCGGAGAACAGAACCAGAACCAGGACTAGAATCAGACTGATTTCGGACTTCCTGGTTTCTGTAATCCCTCTCGGAAGGTCAGGAAAGCTCAGGCGGCTGCTCTGATTGGTCGATGGTTAGGGTTAGGGTTAGGGTTAGGTCCTCGGGGTCAAAGGTCAGAAATAAACAGTAAACTGCTTTTGAAGCTCACAAAGACTTTTTTTACAGATTCGGTCACATTTTCACTGAAATGAAACAACTTAAAGAGATTTGACTGAAAAATTGTGTCAGCGAAGCAAAAATAATGACATTTCAGAGCTAAATCAAATTTTAACACGCAAATAAAAGATTTTAAAATTTACAAAAAAATACGACGTTAATGTTAAAAAAAATTTAAAATTATTCAAAAATTGTTAAAAATGTGCCATCATGATGACGCAGTCCGTTGTGTCTGCAGTGTGTGTGACTGTTGTGTAATCAACACAAGTTTGTTCCCTCTTTTTGAAAGTAGTTAATTCACGCTTTATTAGTTTCACCTTATTGTGTGTCTGTGGTTGTTTGTGTGTCACTGTTTCCTTGTGTGTTGTGTGTTAATTCCATTATAAAGGAAATATTTTCATCTTTGTCATCAAATTAAACACAAACACATTTAAACAGAATGAAAATCCGTTCTGTCCATCTTCACCATCAGCTGTTCTCACTGCATCAGATTTTATTGACATTAAATTAATAATTTATTTGTTTAGTAAACAGAATCAACAATCAATGATGATAGAATCATAAAATCATTCAGTAAAAAATGATAAAAAAACAAAAAAAGACATTTACTGGTTTATTGGTTGAGTATTGATTATTTCTTTATCGTTAGTTTAATGATGTGTTTGTAAGTTGCTGCTGGATTTGACGCTTTTCTTCTTCTCTTTATTTCATTGGCTCAAATGACCCGGCGCCGCTCGGACACACCTGCGCTCAGAGAGGAAGGTGTGTGACGTCAGAACGAGGCACGTCAGATAATCAGATAAACGGCGATCTGCGCGTGAGCTCCAGAAAACAGCTGACCAGAATGTGAAAAAAAGAAACGATGCTTTTTTTAATAAGAATATCAAATATGAAAATCTATTATGAGCTGATATTTAACAGTTTCTTTTATTTTCCTCTTAATGAGAGAAAAAAGGAAAAATCCCTTCCTGCTGTCAGACTGGAGATAAAATCAATTTGTTCATTGACAAAAAAGTTGGCAGCAAATATAAAAGAAAAATATTTAACTTTCCATCTTAGTTTTTTCATATAAAACATTAAAATATATGAATTTATTTAGTCAGGAAATTAAAATAAACTTATTGATAATGTTTCACTTCCTTCTGTCTTTCCTGCCGTTTTCTGATTCATTCTCAATTTTTAGTTCTAAAAATTAATTTAAAACACCAGAAATCTCAGATGATACAACTAAACTAAACATTTCTCATTTAGTCACCTGACTAATAATTTTCAGTAATCTTATTTTGGTGTATAAATTACAATTTATTTCCAAATAATTTCCTGGATAATATGAAATAAAATAATTTTGGTTCGAATAAAATGAAGTTACTTTTAAATGTTAAGCTAAAAAAAAAAGCTAAACTAACAGAGATTGCTGAAATGTTTTCATCAACTTCCTGTCTGATGGAAGAGCAGAACGGTTGGATCGGTTCTTTAACGGCTCTCAGAGGTCACCGAAGTTTCAGAGTCTCTTTAACTGGTCTCACCGACAGTTAACTGGTTTTAGTGGTCAGTTAAACCGGCTGCTGCCATGTGACCTCAGAGTGGGACAAAAGCTGATCTGAGGCCAAAGAGCGGGATATAAATACCGAAAAATAATTAGGATTAGTGTATAGTGAGATGGTGTGTGTCTGTGTGTGTCTGTGTGTGTCTGTGTGTGTCTGAAAGCGTCCAGGTCTCCATTATTTTCTTCAGCCTCGTCGGGCCGACTGTCGATCAACAACGATTAAGATTCGGGGAATGTGGACCGCTCCATTTTTCTTTCTGCTTTAAACAGCTAATCTGGATTTGATTGGTCCAGATGAGGCCCCTGGGGGTCCCTGCTGTTTGACACACACACACACACACACACACACACACACACACTCTCTCTCAGGCTCCACTGTAGTCAGTTGCCGTTCTTACTGTTGAAATATTAAACGTTTATAAAACTCTTCTCCTCCTTCTGGCTGGTTGAAGTGCTGTTGAGCAAGGCAGCAGCCCTCAGATCTCCGTGTGGGAGTCTCATGGATGTTTTCAGTCTGAAGAGCAGGGCCGGAGCAAAAAGCTGTTGTTTGCCCCCAGAGTCCTGTTTCAGTGATCCCACAGTCCTCTGATGGAGGAATGCTGAATAACTTTTTATTTATTATTTATTTTTGTATTATTTGAAACAAAAGACCTGATGAAGAGCCAGAACATGACTGGACAACGACGAGTTCAGTATTTAATGTCAGCTGATTTCAGCCCCTTCACCAACTGGACGTTAAAGGTCCAGGTTCTGGATTAACACAGTTAAAGTCCTCAAAGAAATACAGAAACTGAACCTTGAAATCAGCCGTCAGGACTTCTGGGACTTTGTGATGTCACAACAAATCAGGCCCCGCCCCAAAGCCCCGCCCATCTAGACCCACCAGGATGATTCAATGAGATCACTGAGAGGCCTGAACAGCATTTAGACTTGATTATTGAACAGCAGCAACCTGTTTTTTGACTGTTAGAACAGTTGATGGAAAAAAAAAAACACTTTCATTTCCATTCAGGATCAATAAAATCATCTAATCAGAACAAACCTGCTGCAGCCAGTCAGACTTTAAAAGAACTAACTGCTGATGCTTTATTAAAAAGTTAAGCTGATACAGAAATATTAAATTCAAAGTTTCTTATAAAGGAGAGAAATGAATGCTAACGTTAACTAGCCTGCTTTAAGCTGCCAGCTTCGTCTGATGAAAATAAAAATCACGATAATCGATGTTTTTCATTATGAATCTACATTTGTGAAGCAAAGAAAGCTTCGTTTTTCCTGCGACTGAATTTGATATGTACATTTAAATGTGGATGAATTTCCACAGAGTGAGGTGGGCCTGTTGGTGGTTTTTATTGGGGGGGTCCGTTGGGCAGCAGGTTCATGTGAACGAGCAGAAAACAGGCGACGGGTCGTGAATAATCTTTTTAATGAGCGGAGGAGCCGTCGGGGCCTGTCGGGTTAAACAAACTCACCAAATCCGATTGTCAAAGTGCAAAGTGGTGTCGCTTCAATTTGCCCCCCCGTCTCTCCTCGCTTCCTCCCTTCCTTCCTTCTTGTCTTCGGGGTGACCCCCGCCTCCCCCCTCCTCACCCTTCCTCCCCCTGCCAATTACAAGACATAATAATATTTTCTTAAACCTGGTGTGATCTTTGGTTGATGTCAGTGCGCTCCGCTGCTCGGCGTCAAAGGAGCGTCAACAGCGCCGAGCTACTTCCTCTTTATCTGCCCACAGCAGCCCCCCATCCACAACACAGCTCCTCAGACAGGTTTAGACACTCAGCTGAAATATTTTGTTTAGTGAGCAAAACAGGAAGTCAGATTGAGTGAATAATCTTTAAATCTGATGGACTTCTTCAGTCTGAAAAGCAGGTTGAGTCCAAATGTCTCTTTTCTCATAAATGTTTTCAAAAATAGAATTTATTTGACGATATAATAACACAAAGACACGGCAGAAATTTAGTTTGTTAGACTTAAAACCAACACGACGTGACGATGTACCGTCAGACCGGATCGGCGGTTCTGGTTCTGTGTTCCTTCGGTTTGTTTTACTGTTTTCGTGACAACATGAAAACAAAGCAGGTGAAATTCTGCCAACAGGATTCACCATCAGGACAAAAAGGTTCCTCCTTCGTGTGTCATATTTAGAGTCAGTTTATAAAAGTCCGACTCTCGCTGTCAGAGCTGAGGATGAGGAGGAGGAGCCCCAAACCTGAGTCCGCACCTGCTTTCTTTCTACTGACCATCAGGGGGAGGCTCCATTTAGAGAAGTCAGGTTGTACTGAAGGCTATGGGAAAATGTCCCTCCTCCTCCTGAGCCTGCCCCCCCCCACACTGGTGCACCTGCATCATTAGACTCGTCCATCACCCCTCAGGTACCGACGCAAAGAAAACAAGCCAACGCTCACATTAACATAATCTGAGCACAGAATCAGAATCAGATTAGCATCAGAGGAGTCGGCCGGTCAACGTGACACAGAAACCAGCAGCAAATATAATGAGGTGCCACATAAATCTGTCAGCACACACCAGCAGCCTCTGTGTGTGTCTGTGTTGTCGTTGTGTTTGCAGACTGTATGGCTAAACAAGGCCTGGTGTGTTTAAGTGTGTGTATTTTTAGCTACGCAGGACTCAGTTTGTGACCAATATGTTGGAGGACACGCTGCATCACAGATAACACACACACACCAACACGCACACACACACACACACACAGCATCTGAAAACTCCTCCTTAAAAATTCTCATCAAACTTTTTACTCCAAACAGCAGAAGAAGCATTCTCTGAGTGAAAACATAAAACAACAACAGCAACAATCACTGAGTGTTAAATAAACTGCAGTGCTGATTATGTGGAAATGGAAAATTACACTTTACTGTTGATTTATGACGAAACACGACAGCTCAACAAATGAAGTTCAACAGACACACAAATAACTCAGAATTATTTATCAGTGAAGCTAATGTATGATGATAATAATATTAATAATAACTACATTAAATATTCTTGGTATTCGTAATTTTTCCTGAACGAATTAAATTTTTAAATATTAAAGTTGCAACAATAATAATTATATCAACTTGAAAACATTTTTAGAAATGTAGTTATTAAAACGTATGTATGTATTTTATTTGGCATTTACTGAGCAAAAACAGAATTAACTGTGAAAATAAATATCTTCTCATGTTGTGTTTGGTGAAATATAAATAAAATAGAAATTAAAATCTGTTTCTTTTATATTTCTGTTGTTCATTTTTATTAATTGAGCTCGAAGATTAAATTTATAGTTAAAGTTTACATTTGAATTTTGAGCAGCATAAATATAATTTAAATTTCCTTCCTCTTCAAACTACGTTCCCAAACGACTCTGCAGGTGGAATAAACATTTTCTTAAATTTCCCTTCACTTCAGACTTTTTTCTTTCAGAAGAGGAAGAAGGGAGCAGGCGTCCTCTTTGTAAGAGGAGGAATTATTCATAATTATACATTCAGTTCGTGGCGTTTAAACACTGCGTCTCATCATCATCTGTCGTTCCTTATAAATTGTTGTTAAACCTTCATTTTACTTTTTTTCTGTTTATATTAAACTCAATAATGTGAATACATTTTTTTTACAAAACTGTGAAATTATGAAATTATAATTTAGATAAAAATAAGTAAATAACTTCTAGAAGCTTGGCCACACTTAGGCCTCAATGCACCACAGTCATAATATTAATATACAAATTTACAGCAGAATTATATAATAAGTTATTTGATCATAAAATGTATTATTTATTATTTATTACATTTATTTATTTCATTTAAAAATAGAACTTCCTTTTTCAGTTAACTAAAGATTTAAAATTTTTCTGCATCAATAAAAACCCGCCGAGGAAACAATCAGATTCTGTGCAGTTGTTGTACATGACATGGTGAATTAAAGGGGATGTGTGTGTCTGTGTGTAGTGGAGGGGGGATTGTGTATTTGGTTACATGTGCGTTTAGTGACAATGATGAAAGGATAATCAATAAATCAGTAAATAATCGATCCAAACAGTTCAGAGAATTTTTCTTGTACTTAATATGAAGTTCTTTTGGTATAAATCTATGGTATAAAATAATATTAGAATAGAATCGATCATGAAAAATCCCCCAAATAAAATCTATATGTGACATAAATTGACAAAAATGCCACGTCATTATATTTCAATTTGTTCTTAATATGTTACAAATTTACGGTTGACTAGTTTTGTTTTTTTTATTATTTATTGACCTTATATTTCAATAGAACAAAACTACATTTTATTCCTGTCTATAAATCAGTGAGCAGTATTTTATTATTTTTTCATGCAGATTTAATTTAAATATGGATTCTGGAATTTTTTTCTTCTTTTCTTCTTCAGTATTTTCATCCTCTTTGCATTCATTTCAGAATCTGTGCTTGTAAATATTTTTACCCTGTGAAGGTTTTATAATATAGATTTAATCTGCTTCACTGTGTGTGTGTGCAGTTTATGTAATTATTTTAATGGGATTTATTGTTTCAGATCGACGCTCAGTGAGTTTGTGATCCAGCGACAACTTGAAGTTCTGAAGCTGCAGCCGTTTGATTTTCTTATGTCATTTTTTGTCCACTTGTGTGAAACTTGAGTCATTTTTTGTAAATTGTTGGTGATGCGACATTTCGGTGACAGTTGCCGCGTCTGAACTTCCTCATTCACATCTGAGATCCGTCTTTTCTGCCCAGCAGCCGAGTTTTCTCTGCCAGCCTTTGTCTGCTGTCTATTTTCCATTTTCTGCCTCTCTGTGGGGGAGGAGATGGAGAAGATGGGGGAGGAGGGGGAGGAGGGGGAGGAGGGGGAGGGGTGATGGTTTGTTCCCTCAATATGTTGTGATGGAAGACTTGATTCTCCAGAAGGAGCATCCGCCTGGACAGACAGGAACCGCCATGGATCCGTTTGGCATCAGGCGTCTCATCAGAGTCCGGCTCCGTCCAGACTGCAGCTGGACCACCGAGTCCACAGAGCCCGGCTCCATCCACAGAATGCGGTTCTGTCCACAGAGTCCGGTTCTGTTCACGGAGTCCGGTTCTGTTCACAGAGTCCGGTTCTGTCCACAGAATCCACAGAGCCCGGCTCCATCCACAGAATCCGGTTCTATCCACAGAGTCCGGTTCTGTCCACAGAGTCCATCCACAGAATCCGGTTCTGTCCACAGAGTCCGGTTCTGTTCACTGAGTCCGGTTCTGTCCACAGAATCCACAGAGCCCGGCTCCATCCACAGAATCCACAGAGCCCGGCTCCATCCACAGAATCCGGTTCTGTCCACAGAGTCCGGTTCTCTCCACAGAGTCCGGTTCCGTCCACACTGCAGCCGATGAATCGCTATCAAAGCGTCTTGCAGGAAAGTCAGAAAGTCAGAAGACCACAAAACACAAAACAACCACAAAGAGCCTCGGAGGAGCTCAGACTGACCACACAAGGACACAAAATTAACACAAAGAGATGCAAAATGGCCACAGGGAGAGGAGACAACTACAAAGAGATGCAAATAACCACAAAGACGCATAAAGTCAACACAAACAGCTGTAGAGCAACTTCAGAGAGACTAAAAAGCTTCATGACAAAATGACTGAAACTAACTGCAAATAGACACAAAACAACACAAACACTTAGAATAACACAATAAAACAGAAGTGTGAGGAGAAAGTGGTCACAATGAGACATGAAGAGAGTTTCAGCAAACTGTTAAAGAACAAAAAAACCTCAAACTGACCAAAGTATCACCACAAACAGTGGAACCAACAACAGATACAGAACGTTTGCAAAGAGCCGAACAACAAACACAACACAACACTGCAACACCCCCACAGACCGGATCACATGTCGCACAGACAGGTCCAGCAAGTTTAGAGTCTGGAAACAAACTGACACAACACGTTTGCCATCGGAGTTGGTCCAGAACCTCAGTCTGGTCCGGAACACAGAGTTCTGTACAACATCCCCAAAATTCAGCTCATACGTCAGCAAAAGGAAGACACAAAGCAGAAATCTCCCACTGGCCTGAACGCCTCATTTTGGCCACGCGTTGGCCCAATAGCATCATGTGATTTACAGGTTGTCGGTCCGAGTCCAGACGAATTTGGCCGGGCGTCAGACTTCCTTGAATAAAAATGAACTCCGCTGTGAGATCCTGCTCTGTTCTGGTCCGGCTCGGCTCGGCTCTGTTTCTGCCTCCGTGGACCGCCCACCCTGCTTCGGCCTGCAGGAGGCCTGGATTTACCAACCATTAAGCTATCAAGAGCTTTTGTTTGAAAAATATTTCTGTGGGCCTTTTTCCTAATTGCCTGTCAAAATCGACTTAACTGTCGTCCGTGTGCAGAAAAGGAGAGCTGCGTTCACCGTTCATTAATTCATAGCAGCTCTATTCAGCCTGGATTTGGGTTTCACAACCTGCGGATAAAATACACCAACATGATCACATGAGCGCTGAATGATTTAAAGGCAAAAAAAATCTGCTGCTCTAAAATCACACTTAACATGACGGCTGATTTATTTTAATATTTTTACACCGCAGTCAAACAACTCCAACACTGTTGCTGGTTATAGAAACAGTTTGTCACAGTTACGTCTCTCTTAACAAACTCAAACACAAAAACAGGCGAAAAGTAAAATGGAGAATATAAAACCTGCTGATCTCCAGTTAAAAGGTGTTGGAAACAAACATTACACGAAGGGAAAAAGCTCTCGGTTTTGTGTGTTCGTTTACGATCTAGCAGGGATGTTTTTGTATTTAAGTGTGTGTAACGAACAGATGTGAATTCTGGAAACTATCATGATGAATATTTCCAAAAGAAACTGCAGCCTGAAGCAGCGAAACGAAGCTAAATACGAAGTTAGCTCCTGCAAAAACATGTTTCCAAATTTCTATAGTTTTAATATCAGAGGGAATATCTGATGCACAAACTCATCATCTTTGAGCGTCACTCCAGACTGCCTGTCAGGATTTATTCATCTAAACCGACCAGTTTAACCTTTTTCTTTGGAAGAATATCTACAATCATCATCATCGGTCTGCTGCTCTGTCAGCTGGCACCGATTCCCAAAAACCAAACGGCAAACTCGGAGCAACATTCATCTTTAAACACACGGTAACCGTGTGAAGCCGTCTGGCCTGAAAACAGGTGTTCAGAATAAAACCATCCACACCTTCATAAAGCACCAGTCCCTGAATGCAGCGCCAGCAGCAGTTTTCCTGTTCAGTTCAGGTGCCAATCATTCTGAGAACGCAGCTTAAAACGTCCCAGAACATTTAAAGGCGTCTTTACGAATTTGGATCGGGACACAAATGTCTTATTTTTCTTTCCTGCTTGGTCTTAACTGCGTTTTTATTTTACAGAAAGTGAAACTACAGCTGTGGAAGTACAGCCCGACGCAGCGCGAAGAACAAATCCTCTAACTGCAGATACACAAGGTTCAAATATCTACAAAGAATCAGAAAGATCACAGAAAGCTAAAAACCAAGTAGCTAAAGCATGCTAAGTAGCTAGCACACATCTCAAATGGCTAAAATAAATAAAATGAAAAACATCAGGAAGAAAATGTGTGAAGGAAGCTAATTCATACACCAAGCAGTGAAGGGTTTGAAGTTAAAATTAAAGAAACTCAGGAATTTAAAGAAAAGTTCAGGCAGCTAAGAGACATCAAGTTGTTGGAGCTAAAGTTACTAAAAGAGGCTATCAAAAGCTACAACTAAAGCTAAAGTAGCTGCAGAATGTTTGGTAGGTGAAACTAAAATAGCTCTTAAAAGTAAAAAAAAAAAAAACTGACTAAAACAGCTAAAGATCAAAAATGCTGCTGTTTTTTTTAAGGAGCTGCAGCCAAAGCAGCTAGTTAGTTAAAATTAAACTGACAGTTAGTGTGGAGCTAAAACAAGCACCCATTACGCTCACGCTTCAGCAGCTAAACCAAAAGCTAAAGTCCATCTACTTATTTGGAAAGTTAGTTCAAGCTATGAGACCCAAAGAACAAAGTGAACAGAACAGCAGTATTTAAAGAGATCAAAACAAACTGAACTAATTAAACAGTGACAGCGCTCATGCTAAAAGACATCAGACATATTAGTTAGCCAAGGCTAATTTGTCAGGCGTTAGGCTGTTAAAGCTAAAATACATTCCCAACAATGCTTTGTAAAGAGGCAGCTCAGTATCAGCCTCCCCCCCGGAGCGGCTCCGGATCGGGCCCCTGTGCTCCGACACACTGGGACCGGAGCCAGCGCTGGAGGACATGCTGGTTTTAGCAGCTGGAAGACGTCCTGACAAGCTCAGCGCGGCAGAAACAGCCAACAAGGTGACAGGCTGTCAGGAAGACTCAGACAGATTTACAGGTCAAACCACTTTCTAGGTTTTACTGCTCTGAAAATTCTGTGAAAAAATCTGTTTTCAGAAGAGTTTAACAGCCAACACATGAAGTGAGTGTTGACAGACACTCGCTGGGCTTTTTGGGAATATGCTGTTTAATGTCGTCATAAATAAAACGGTTGGTGAATGATTTCTTCCTCTTCCAACAGTCAGTAATACAACCGAGAAGAAGTCAGTCAAGTTTGGGATTTTTTTTATCAGCACTGTTTGAGTCGATCCAAGTGAGAGGACTAAAAACACAACACACACAAAATAACACAAATCAATCACAAAGCTCTGACCAGTTAAAGGCTGCCGTAGCGTAAGCTAAGCTACGAGCTAACGTAGTTCACAGACTCATTGTTGGATGATTATGAGGAAATCACTGACTGTCTGTGTTCCCAGCAGAGTCACTGCTCTGTTCTCCGTCTGTTGATTACTGAACATATTCCGTCTCTTCATTACGCTCTGATCAACAGGAAGTCTCTGTTTCCTTTTGGTTGTTGGGATGTTCTGACCGACAGCCTGCACACTCAGTTTGTGTTACAGTCACACAAACTGCTGAAACACAGACTTTAGGAGGACTTGTGTTGTTTTCAGGAGGAGAACCTTCATGTGACTGATTCTCCTGACGAAGAATCAGATTTCATTATCAGCAGGGAGGAGGAGAAACTTGTCTGAACATTTGTTGAACACTTGAGCAAACGTGTCATATAACACACACACACACACACAGTTGTGCGTTTCTGTGTTGATTAATTGGAAATGAAGAGCCTGATGATCCAAACTTGCTCCACCTCTGAGTTACCCTCCGTCCTGTCTCTGCCCGTATTAACTCCAAAACCAAGAATCAGCTGTCTGATGTCACTTTATTTAAAAACACAGTGGAATAAAAACATTATCCAACAGTTCACGCTTGTGTTCCTGCATTAATCCTCCTGTCAGTCATGTTATTGCCCAACATGTAAAAAACTGTCAAAACTCCTTGAAACCAAACTCGGAGCATTAACCTTAGAGGAGGTGGAGGAACCGTCACCGTTACTGTATTGTATTCCAGTCCGCTTCACATTTTAGAATTTTTGACCTTTTTTTTTACCTGGACTTTGAGTGTACTGCTAAATAGCAAATATTAGCATGTTTAGCTTTTATTAAATGCCTGTGAAATCAATTAGAAAAGAAAAAATCATTCATATTTTGACATTTTCAGTTGATAACATGGAGAAAGTGTGATTATTTTTAAATTTCATGCACTCAACAATAAAGCAGCTTCATTGAATCTCTGAATCACATCATCTCTGTGCTAACTCCTAAACTGAGAAGATAAAAAATGAATCTGGCAACATTAGCAGGTTAGCATTTACCTCACTGCTAGCATGTATGTGTGCAAACAAAGTTTATCTTTCATTAAACTTCTTTAAAATTACTCTGAAAGAATACTTTTCATATTTTGCCACTTAAAAAAATCTGCTTAGGGCTTAGCTGCTAATAGCAATTAGCTAAAATGCTTCTAGCAGCTAGCTGGCTAATGCGGAGTGAGTGCCGTGGTTTCTGACGAATCTTCTGTTCGAAAATTGTTTCTTTTTAAATCTCTTATTCTTTGTGGTTTTTGGTTTCATTCAGGTCTGATTAGCAAACGTTAGCATGCCAAAACAAAAACTGAGAAGGTAAAACCTAAATCTGATGAACACCACCCTCTTGGCATTTAGCCAATTGCTAGTCTAAATTTAGCTTTAATCAAACTGCTGTGAATCAAGGAATCTGAAAAACCTAAACAAAACAGCTTTTCTTTCTCTTTTTAACACATTTTGTGTTTTAGCTGTGCGATCCATTCAGGAGCTAATGTGGAGGGAGGTGACGGTATTATTTTTAATCCCCATCTTTCATCTCTGGGTCACTCGATCCCTGTTCTCCCCATTCTTCATGTTTGTGGTGTTATTCAGGTGTTTTCATGCTGCTCATTGTTGTTTGTACACATTGTGCGATCCTCGGCTCTGATCAGTATCACCTCGTCCTGGTTTCCCTCCGGGATCATCAAACTTTTATCTAATCTCATCTGAATTTGTTTTTTCTTTTTGTTGGGATAGAGATATTCTCTTTTCTCCATTACGCTCTTCTTCTTCTTCTTCTCCTCCGCTGCCTCCCTTCTTTCCTTCCTGCCTGTCTGTCAGCCGATGGAGAGGCGACAGCAAGTCTCCACGCCGTAAACCGATCCGCCTCGGAGAGAGCGTGAGGCAGAGCGGGAGAGGATTCCTGATATGGATCTACCTCAGAAACTCAGCCAAACAATGCCTCACCTGTTCCCCCCACCCTGCTCCGTCCTCCTCCTCCACCTCTGCTGCTGCATGACCGGCCTCTGAAATCCTCCACTTTGTCAGTTTGTGCATTTTCCTGCTCTGGTTTTGTTTCCGTCGGGGATTGTGGAGGCTTTGATACACAGAAATACCTGTTAGTAGTTGTCGATCCTTTTCCCAAATACCTCCACTCCCACCGGAAAAGAAAATTACCCCATTTACCCCTCCTCCTCCCTCCTCCACCATTTTGGGTGTCCCAGATCGGGGCCCCCGGGGCAGATCCCAGACATAAAAGTTAGCATTGAGGAGCCGAGTGTCCGATATCAGTTAATGTGAGATACAACTAATTAGTCCATTATCGGGCCCCGTTCTCACTGGCTCATAAATTGGAGCCACTCAAAGGTCGTTTATTATTTATCAGAGTGAGGGAGGCGGGGGGGAGGGAGGAGGGGGGGTCTGTAAGGGAGGAGGGGAGTGCTGCTGCTGCTGCTGCTGCTTGTTCAACATATCAAGATTGGGTTCAACTGGCCCTGTTGGACGACTGCAGCCTGCAAACAGAACACACACAAACACACATCTGATCACACGCTCAGCTGTCAGCAGGCCGCCGCCGGGCCGCAGTCGGCCCACACACAGTTCCTTATTCCTGTAAAACACACACAAACTCTAAACAGCCGCTCAGTTTGCTTTAGAGCAGAAATTTCAACTCCAAGGTTCAGAGAGAGGTCGGTGTAATTATGTTATTAATGAATTATTAATGCGTTATAAATGTTGTATCACAGCTTGTTGCTGCGTGTGATGCTGCCCTGTTGTTAGAAAACAAACAGCTCCACGCTCAGTTTGGAGGCACCATTCCCAGATCCAGATCAAAACCTCAGTGTTAGAAAAATACAACGCAAATTAAAGTTTTACACAAACCGTTAGCATCAAATGGAAAACACAAAATGTTTTGCTTCAATACAGAAAGTCAAAGTGAGATATTGCAGGTTTTGCTCTCAAAAGAAGAAGAAAATGTTTTTGAATATTACAGATCTGGACAGAACCGAGTTACAATAACTTCACTATGTGCATGTTGTTGTTTATTTTGTGATGTAATTGTGATCACAGAGGACAGACAGATAAACGGGGAATGAAGTGCAGCCTGAAGTCAAATACACAGAAGCACCGGCTCAAACTCGGCTAAGCAATTCAGGAGTTTAAAAATCAATCCTAACTAACAGAGTAGAACTGCTGATGCAACTTTTCCCCCAAAACACAAGTCAAATTTTGAATTTCATCCTAAGAAATAATCTTTTTATTTGGAGGTGATGTGCTGGACTTGTCACTGCGTCTGTGTCATCAAGGACAAATGTTCTTTATGGGTGAATAGAAATAAGATTTGATTGGAGCCAGGATTGATCTCTGCGGGACACTGCAGGTTAAAACAGCCTTAAACACAGAGTATACACAATATAATCCCTAAAATTTGAAGTTGTAATTCACTAAAAAGATTTAACGAATCAAAAGGCTCCATTGGTTTCATTATTTCCAAGAATCAGCAGTTTCTTTCTCAGGTAGTACCGCAGGGCACGATACCAGGTCTCCTAAAGGTTTTAAGTCATTTTATTAAAAGCTTAATCTCAGACTCAGACATGTGAAGGTCAGTTCATCCAACATTTGAACAAATGGAAGATCATCATGTCCTGATCCTCCTGAACTGCCTTAAAACCAGCTGCTTGAATACAAAAATGAGATAAATAGTGTATGAACGCTGCAGAAGGTGTGGGTGTTGATATCTGTAATCCTAAAAATGAGAATTAATAATTCTATTGTGGTTCCTCTCTGCTCTCCTCAGGGATTGTCATCGTGTGATGCTGCAGCTTCATGTAAAGTGTGAACCAGACGAAATGTTGGAAGTCTTTTTTATTCCTCGGTGATTCAGCGCTCCGTCAGACACAGTGTCCTCACACAAACATAGACAGCAGTTCGCGTCCTAACCAGCGGCCAATTATTCCTGTTTTCATCTTCATCTCAGACAACAAGTCAGTATTTAAGTCGGAGCAGGTATCACACCGCCGGGATCGTGTTACACAGCTGAGAGATTTATTGCTCAGCGAGGGAACACGTTGTACCGCCATCACTGTCGTCTGCAGCTTTTTATCTGGGTGAGAAACAGAGAGGATGAGGGAGGAAGGGGAAGCTCCTGAAACACCAGGGAGGCTGGAAATAAAATATCTGGTAATATAGATTTTACATGAGCAGCAGAAATGCGTCTGCTCTTTCTCTCCAGATGTCGTTTTATTTTAATGTCCAACATGAATCATCTTATCATATTCTTCTAGTTTTAGTTGCGTGTCTTGAATTTAAAATGTCTTCATTGGAAAACTTCACGTAAATTTTACTTTGTAAAATAATTTATTTAAATTATTTATTCCATTTTTCAGCGTTAATTAGGTCCATAAGCTTTATCATCATTTTACTGTACAGCTTATGTTGATTTCTTCTCCAGATGTGTTTTCCTTTTTATTTACATTATTTTTATTTGTATCTTGTGATGTTGACTTTATTAAAATAATTTCCCTAAAGCAGCATTTTCTCCTCTTCTTTTTGTCTTTTAAAGTATTTTGGACATTTTCGCTGTGATGTAAATGGACACATTCAGCTCTGACAGAAATAAAAGCTCCTGATGTGATGAAGCGCTGCAGCTGCTGTCACAGAGATTGTTCAGGTGAAGTCCTGATGATGAAGATGAAGATGAAGCCATCGCTGTAAAACAAAGACAGACCTCTGGTTCGTTAACACCGGTGACAGACAACATCAACGGTTCTGATTCTGCTCATTAAAGGTTTTTATTCTCCTGCTTTATGCTGCTTAATATTTTTCTGTCTTATTCTGTTCATTTGAAATGAAAGTTGTCTTGAAGCTGAAAGGCTTCTGTCTTATTAGCCCCAAAAAAATAGAATAAAATAAAATCTTTTTTTAAAACTGCAGTGGAGTGCCTCTCTCTCGCTGACAGAGGAAGTCTACCTCGCTCTACCGCTCTCTGCAGCGGTGGTGTGTTTGTGGTGTGTTGACTTTAACAACATGTTTAACTTCCAACAGCATCAGCATGTTTACCCACAAACCCCTGCTCCGCTAAAACAATCCCACTACGAGACAGACTTCAGCGAGCTCTGTCTTCGCTGCCTCCTTCATCAACCTCACACACACACAGTTGCTTCACCCATGCTGTGTATTTACTTCAGTAATCAGAGACCACGTTAGTGCTCTTTGCACTTTAAAGGTGCCGTGTCATTTAGACATACACACAAACTTGTACTTCTGTCTTTGTGAGCCCCCCCCCCCCCCCCCCCCACACCATTATTTGTTTGTGTTGCTCCACCTTCAGATCCAAAGATGGTTCCTGCTGGTTTATAAAAACCAAGATGGCCGACAGACAAATTAGCAGACGATGGTTTCTGCTTTACGAGCTAACAAACAACACGTGAAAGATGCCAACCGTGCTGATGAGTCGGCTCTGACCGAGTCTCTGACGGTGCCTCCTCTAAACCTGGTGCTTGCAGGTGATGGGCGGAGCTCCTTAATTGGAAAATCAGAGTGGAGGAGCTTTAAAAAGTAGAAACTAAAATTGAAGCGTCTTTTTAAGGTGGGCGAAGTTTGGCTGCTGAACAGCACCAACATATCAGCTAATCCTCGGTATGTGTGGCTGTCTGTCATTGTCACAGTTTGAGAAAGCGTCCTCCTGTTTGCGTCTAGGTGTCATTACAACAAGACAACAGCACGTTAATAAAGAGGATGACTGCGGAGTGTGTGCTTTTGTTTTCCATGCTAATCAGCCAGCTGATGCTGCTGCACTCTGCTTTGTTCGGCTGAAACAAACAGAGCAGCATCACTGTCAGCATCACGCTCACAGCTGACATCTTTCCTCAAATCAATATTATTGTTTTCTTTTCGTCTGCCTTTGTTTATGCACTAATGGTTGGGCTGCGACAGGAAGCTGCCCAGTAAAACCACAAAGTTTGTCTCACATCTGTACTCTCCAGGACACTTTTGTCCAAATGTGGCGACGGCGTCTGAAGAGCTGCAGCTTTTCTGCTTCCTGTCACCGTCAGTCCAAAGAGTCGTATTCTTAATGGCTGAAGGAAAAGTCAAACTCTGATGTCTAACAACCTGAACAGAACAAAAGTCAGAAATCTTTCAGAGGATGTGATCTCAACATGTTTCATGAAAACCAAATATCATTAACTCATGATGAGACGCAGATCATATCAAGTGCATCGATAAAGGTTTGTTACGTATGGAGCAGGTCGACAGCAACATTTAAATTATATAGACACAACAACAAATCAGCCGTCAGAAACTGAACCACAATCATTTCATCTGTCTGTGGGGAAAGATGGAAGTTCAAGAGTTTGTGAAATAAAGATGTGTGTTGTGTTGTGTTGTGCGCTTTAGTTTTCTGTCAGAATGAGCTCTGGGTTTTCTGTTTTCCCAACAGCCTCCCGAGTTTACAGACACAAAGACTTCTGAAATAAATCCCCTCCGCTCCACCACGCTCGGGGGTTTATGTGTGTGTGTTCTTCATATTAAACATCGTATCACTGTTTCACTGTGTGTCAACTTTGTGTGTCTGTGTGTTAGTGTGTTGATGATCAGGGGAATTCAGCAACTCTCCAACAGTCTGTCACTGTTTATCTCTTTGTCTCTTTGTTTACTTCCTCCATGACTTATCGAAATATTTGATCCCGTATTCAGTCCAAACCTGCTTCAGAATGTCTAAAAGGGTAAATCTGATATTATGATTTCATTTTTATTTTAAAAAAGATCAATTATGGGGAAATACCACTTAATAATCGTAAAAGTTTAACTCAGTCAGCTACTTTCAGGCGCTGTTTTTATTGGTGGATGAATCCACATTTTGGGCTGCTTTTAAGGTTTGTAAAGTCAGAAGTGTAAAGCCCATCAGAGCATCACAGCTGATTTTTCATCATTAATGAGCAGATAGAAACTTCAGATCAACTTTGGTTAGTCTGCTTCACACACTTTTTCAGGAGGAACTCTGCGTTTCTCACCAACTGCTGATTGAACAGAAGGGAAGTAGAAAGTTTCCTGCTGAACGGGGCCGAGTTCTCCGTCTGAGCTCAGGACTGAGCTGAGGTGAAATGTGATGAAGGATTTCCTCTTCACTTCACACATGGAAGGAACATGTGACTGTTGTGTTTAGCTTCTCTGACATGAGTCAGTTCTACAAATACATCTGTTAGCTCGTGTGCGTTAATGAAACTGTCCAACACAGGAGGCCGAGGAACCGAACCTTTGGTCTGAATGTGGCTCAAACTGAGAACCAAAAAACGAATAACTGGGTCGTAACAGGATGATAAGCTGACGACAAACACGAGGAGCCAGAGTGTACGTGGATCTGTGCCTTTGTGTGTGTGTGTGTTAATCACTGTCAGACTACTATCAGGCCAGGTGGTGTTGTCTTTAAATCCAAGTCCCAGCTGTACCTGCTCCACCTAATAACTGTGTGTGTGTGTGTGTGTGTGTGGGCGTCTTGGGATGTGGTTGATGATCCAATTCACTGGAGGCGGCGGCGTTTCCCACTCCCCCCAAAATCACACCTCCACACCCTCAATACCCTCAACGCCGTATTAAATCTTGCCACTGTTGTTTGTCTGTGTGTGTGTGTGTGTGTGTGTGTTTGTGTGTGAATTTTCACAGACCACCATTTCCCCCTGTGAGCCTGTCTTTTCTTATTGTACGTCCCTCATTCCTCCTTTTTGTCTCTGTTGATTACCCATGATGCCTTGGAAAACAACACACACACACACAATGAGAGACAGAAAGAGATTTTCACACAAAGACTCAGACAAGACAGCGCTGATGTGGTGGAAGAAATGATGTGTGTTTGCACGTTTGTTTATTTGTAAGAATGTGCGTGCAGCCCCTCGCTGATGTGAAGTCCAGATCCTGATCCACCTTGTTGGTGGGGGTCACCTGGACCGGACTGCAGGTCAAACAAACAGACGGACAGAGAGACAGAGAGACAGAGAGCGGCACAGCAGTAAATGGAGATTATTAAATTGGGGGAGATGCCAATCAACTCATGTCTCTCTTTTGCTCCTCCATCATCACAGACCTTGGTTTCCATGGTAACTGTCTCCAGGCCAACAGCAGGCAACTGATGCGCGAGGGGAAGGGGGGCAGTCTCAAGGCAGATGGGGGCCAAACCCTCCTTTAGACACACACACACATTCATTATATCAATAAATGAACATAATCTTTAAACACAACAAAGCACACAACACCACACTGACAACTGACACTGTAACACACACACACACACAAGTAAACAAAACCAACGATGTTTAAGGACCTAACACACACACTCACGGTGCAAAGAAACACAGTTAACGTGAAATACACAATATTACAACAGCATAAACATGCATTTATGCACAACTTACACACAAATACACACTATGACACACACACATACAAACACCCACACACAAGGATAAAGATAAAAATACACATAACATAACACATAAACAAACAAATGAACTTGAAAATAAACTAAATACACAAATATAAACACACACACACACACAGTGAAATGTGTTGTCAGACTTTCACTCTCTCTGGATTCACGACCTGATCATTAGAGTGTGTTTGTGTTTGTACTTTTGTGTGTGTGTGTGTGTGTTTGATGTCCTACACCAGCAGACAGGGAGAAGCTGTTGCTGTCACTTCAACTAAACAAAGAAAAGGCTGCGGGCTGTAACAAACAGACACACAAACACACACACACACAGCTCCCTGTACATCCACCAGCTGGTTCTCTTTTCAACAAGTCCTGTCAGTGTGCGAAGATCTGTGTGTGTCTGTTCTGACACATGAGCGCAGATCTTTTTTCTTTCTCAGGTGTGTTTGTGTAGAAGGACTCAGGCAGACTCAGCAGCAGATGCAGGATGGGATGCGGTTGCCGTGGTTACCGCAGCGGTGCTGATGATGCTGTACAGATGCAGTCTGGGAACATCCGACTCACCGCCGCCGCGTTCAAGAACCGAACAAAAGTCACGACTTTTGGCGATACACCAACCTGCTGTGACGAGCTGTGGCGGTGACGACTGTTACCACGGCAACAACACATCATGGTCACGTCTTCGGACGGTGACGTATAGATCCTCTTCCTGGATCGATGTGACCGGGCAACAGGTTTGTGTCTGGGTTGGATTCCCAGTTTACCGAATCACAAACTGGACGTGGCAGCAGGTGACAGGAAGTGATGTCACGTCCATGTGGTTTGCAAGTGTAACTAGCTGACAGTGACATCATCCTGTGATCTCTGACAGGATCCGGGACCTGGAGCGGCACGGTGGTTTCTTCTTATGATCCGTTTGACGTGAGCTCGTAAAGTCGTTGTAAAGTTTACTTTCATTTTAATTTTGTTAATTTTCCTGTTTCCTGAGAAGACTTTGGATTCATGGACTCAAACCTACACAATGTTCATATTTTAAATCATGGTCCTTCATCCTGTTGGATATGAACACTTCAAAATAAAAGACTGGAAGGATGAAGAAGGCCTGGATCTGAAGATGAAGAGGCGAGGCGATCTAACCTGTTTTCTCCTGTTCTGAATGAGATCCAGGTCTTCCATTTTGGACATTTTGACCTTTCAGGCTGTCACTTGGCCGCTCAGTCTGTGAATGTGGAGTTTTAAGATCTTTTTCCCGCGCCGCCACCCCAACACAATAAAACACCACTTTTGTTTCCCAAGCTTTGCTCTCAGCTACACAAACTGTTTGCGCTGCAGCAGAAATGGCGTCCCATCAAGACCAAATAGCGCTGCTATCATCATCACCATCACCATCATCATCATCATCATGCTGCTATCACTTTCACTCGACTCTCCTGCCTACTTAGGATGCACTTCTGGGGTTTGGATGTCTCTCAGTCTGGCACCCATTTCCCCTTCTGTGTGAAGGCACTGACACCTGGGAAGATTGAACATCCCGTCACACACAAGAACCTTTTGTCAGACTAAATATGTTTCGCTATTTCCCAGCGCCATTAGAGAGCAGATTTTTTTTCTTCTTCAGTATTGTTATGCTGAGAGTATTCACATCGCTCTCTTTTCTCTCCGTCGGCTGGAGCGAGGGAGCGAGGCAGGGGAGGGGGGGGGCACGGTGGCAGAGAGGCGACGCATTAGCGGAGCTTTAGATGCGTCCGTGCTGACAGCAGATATTGGTGGTGGGGGAATTTCTCCTGAGCGCCTTTTGTCAGAGAGCTGTCAGTCTATCAGCTCTGTGGGCTGTTAACTGGGTTTGCTGAAATTGGCTTGTGAGTATTAGGACAATAGCAACAGCAGTGGGGACGGGGGGGCTGACAGGGTGAGTTAAGTGGGTATATTTTGGAGATATATATATGTGTGCGTGTGTCTGTGTGTGTGCAGTGACAGATAAGAAGGTACTGAGTCAGTTCTGTGCAGAAAGTTGTGAGTCTTTGGGGAGTTTAATGAGCCGGCGGTTTAACAGAAACGACGTTTTGTTCTCTCGCAGCATTTTATCTGTTTTCACCGGAGCTGAGAGACTGATGGCGGTCCAGCACGACGTCAGGCCTCCTCCGCCCGGAACGCTGCAGGAGGCAGGAAGGAGAGAGGAACTGCCCAGCAGGAAGCTGAAATGTCACAACGTTTCTGATTAGACAAAACAACAAACAGTCAAAACTGACATGTGATGATGTAATGATGATGTAAGATGAGAAATGGATGATGACCGAAGCGTCAGCTGGGCGTGCCTCAGTGTGTGCGATAAAGATACACAGCTGGTGTGTGTGTCTGTGTGAGAAGGAAAGTCGTGCCAACTTTTTCTCATTCCTTATTCCCAGGAGAGGTCAGAGGTCACTGTGTGTGTGAGAGGAAAAGCACAGTTACAGATGAAGCAGTTTTTGCTCCTGCTGATCGGAGCAGGTTCAGCGTCTGACTGAAGAGTAGAGACCAGAACCTGAAGCTGGATCCTGAAGGTGGTTCTGAGTCCCACAGAGCAGAGCGAGGCCCGACCAGGTCTGATGTACGATCCTCGAATGAGCTGATGGAGACGAGTGAGCTGCTGGAGGTTTGGTCCTAAACACAGCGGCCGATAGATCAGACGGAGCTGAAGTTTGACTCCAAACACTTCGGGATCAGCTGGAGGTCGAGTGTGTGACTGCGCCGATTGTTCCGCACCACAGAAGAAGAAGGCTGCTAGTCGTGATCACAGAAAAACAGCTGCACAGCATCTGGAACTGATTAATGATTATTAGGATCCACAACCACAGAGAAACAAAGCGAATCATTTATGTGTCTGATGCTGGTGAAGGCGTCTGTCCTGTTAAATCAGGAAGTGTCGTCGTCATGACGACTGTTAATCACGTTTCAGGAGATTAAGAGCTCATCATCACCGCCGACGTGACCAGATCCAGATCCAGAACGGTCCAGAGACACACAGAAACAGGAAGTTGAAGGTCTGCCAAATTAAAAGCTGTGTGTTTTTGCTATTCAGAATAAAGTGTCAGTGAGGCCTGACAGAGTGCAAATGTGAACACACACACACACACACACACACACAGAAATGACATGCATGCATTAACACTGCTGACACACACACAGTGTCACCCTGCCGCCGAGGGTGTGTGTGTGTGTGTGTGTGATGAGACCCAAATGTTTCCTTCGCATATTTACCCACATTTTAATATTTAATCACACAAACGTCAACTTTGTGTGTCTGTGACTGTGTAAGTGTATAAACCTGTATACACATGCCAGTGTGTGTCTGTCTCCTGTTCTCCTTTCCTACCTCCTTTCCTTCCCTCCATCTACTTTCTCTTGTCCTTCACTCGATGACAGTCCTCTCTCTCCTTTTCAGCCTTTACTTGGAGCTGCTGCTGAGTCGAGTGTGTGTCTGAAGTGTAATTGCTGCGAGCCTTATAGGGCCAAAGTGTTGGTTTAGGAGCCCCTGACCTTTGACCTTCTTCCCCCTCTCTTTCTCCCTGTGAGTGTGTCTCCTTTATCTGGTGGTAAGGACGTAGAGAAGCACTGAAGTGAGCTCTCCACTGCTCGTCTCCTTCCCCTACCTCCTCACCTTGTTCCCTTCCTCCTTCTTCGTTGCTGTTTGCTTTCCTACCTCCTTGTGTCCTTCACCCTTAGAGGTCTCCAGCGTGTCCTGCTCTATATGAAGAGCTCTGAGGGAACTCTGATAAGATTTGGTGTTCTTGAAATAAATTTGATTTGGAATACACAAAAACTGAGATAAATGAAATGAGATTCAAACTGTAAATTTGAGTGAAACCATCTAAAATAATTTGAGAGGAGTCCAAGTTAAAAGAGAGAGTCTGAGCTTGGAGTCGAACCTCCATCAGACAGAGTTCACACACAGAAATGAATTCAAACAGAGATGACAAATTATTTATGAAATATTATTTTAAGGATCAATTCCTCAAAAACGACGAGGCAAGTTTACCTTCAGATGAATGTAAACAGACTGAAGCTGTGAAAACCTCCTGACTTCATAAAAATCATTAATTAAACAGAGTCGCCACCTTTGTTTAGATGTAGAGGAAGTTTTTTAAACAAATTTCAGATCCAGAGGTTAATGATGTTTGTGTCTGTAAAAAAATAAAAGAATCATCTGTCAAACAAATCTCAGTTCATATCTTTATAATTATTATTTATGGAAACCTTTGACCAAACAGTTTTTCATTCTTTTAGTTTTTATTCCTAACAATTTTTTTTTCAGCTTTAATTCAAGTCTGAGTGAAGTTTGAGACGACAGCTTCAGTCTGTCTGCTGAAGGTTGTGTGTCTGTGTGTGTTGTGTTACGGGTAAAAACCCTTAAAATGTCAGACAATCCTAAAGGAGATTAAAACATATTTAGAAACACGAACACAGACACACAAACACTGATACACAAAACAGACGCACTGCAGAACGAAAAGAGCAGAGACAGATTTTCTGCTGATGGAGTTTTTACTTTAAACAGAAGCACCTAAATGTGTGTGTGTGAGTGTGTGTGTGTGTGTGTGTGTGAGAGTGTGTGTGTGTGTGTGTGTGTGTGTGTGTGTGTGTGTGTGTGTGTGTGTGTGTGTGTGTTTGCCCACAGCAGCATGTCCAAAATGGAGGCTGATGAAGTTCAACTCTAAACGGACGCCTTCGCCATCCATCCGTCAACTCCCAGGATGCATTATGACTGACCTGGTTCACATGATGAATAACACTGTGACCGTCCCTGTCTCCTGCCTGTGTGTGTCTGTGTGTGTGCGTTTCCCTCCTGTTTTAATCGTCTGTTTGTGTTGGGCTCCTGTTTTGGTGAAGCTCTTCAAGGTACAGAGAGTTTAGCGACACTAATCCTCAACACCTGGCTGATCTGACACCACCATGACCCCACACCTGAACACCGGGGGACCGGAGGGACCGGACTGGACTAGAGGGACTGGACTAGAGGGACTAGACCGGACTACACTGGATGGACCGGACCGGACCGGACCAGACTGCACTGGATGGACTGGATCGGACCAGACTAAATGGACTGGACCAGACTGGACTGGACCGGACTGGACTAGATGGACTGGACCAGACTGGACTGGACCGGACTGGACTAGATGGACTGGGTGCCATCATAGCTGGTTTTTGACCAATCCAGACCAGCTCAGAACCAGAAACTGAACAGAAAATGGACACATTAAGACCTCAGACGGTCCAGAACAACAACAGTTAACAAACGGAAGACACACAAGAAGAAGAAGATGATCGATCAGCCGCCTCGTCTCACCTTACCGGACAGGAAGAGACAAATGGACCAAACTTTCCCACCAAACTGCTGTTTACAAAGCTGGGGGGGCCACAAACAAACACACAAACAGACACACACACGCAGGTTAAATGATGAGCTGGACATGTTTCAGAAACCAGATCAGGAGAGTTCTGGTCTCCAGCTCTGAGTCCTTCATGGTGGTCATCGTGGCTCTCTGTCCTCTGCATAGTGTTCTACTTGTCCTGATGCATTGTGGGATACCGTCAGTGACCTTTAAACTTTGACTCATGTTCAGACAAAAACCCTTTAAGCTGTTTTCTGTTTCTTTTTTTGGTGTTGTTGGACTTTTAATCTTCTTTGTTTCTCCTGCTGATTCGTGCAGAAAGTGAAACTTTGATGGACGAGCCCACAATTATTTATGTACACACACACACACACACACACACATACCTATAGACACACACAGGACAGTGATGAGTGTGTTTGGCGGAGGGAGGTGGAGGATCTGCAGGGGAGGGGAAGGAGGTGAAGTGGAACAGGGTGGGGGGGTAACTTTAGCTGTTAATGATGGTGGGGGGGCTACAAATGACTTGAAGAGAGAGGGAACGTAAGACGATCCAGGTTGGACTCACCCTTAAAAGCAACAGCACCTATTGTCCCTGCAGGCTGAGTGTGTGTGTGTGTGTGTGTGTGTTGACAGGATGGCAGGTCGTTATGAATCATCTCCTCCTCATCCTCCCTCTCTTCACCCCCCGAGGGCGACATTAGCTTTAGAGCGAGCTGTCATGTTCAAGAGAGGAGCGCTTGTTTTGTTGTACCCAAAGAAAGGAAACACTGTGAAAACATACACATGTACTTAGAGCCGCAAAGTATGTAAACAAGCCGGCCGGGGCTGACAGGTACGCACACACACACACAGGTAATTTAGAGGGAGGAAGTATGTCAACACACACAAAGAAGTTTTGTTGTGGCCAGAGAAAGAACAACACACACACCTACTTAGTGAGGTGAAAAATGTAAATAGACGGGCCAAGGTTGAGTTTCTCTGGAGCTCCTTCTTCTTCTTCTGTGGAATCCAGGCAGCGCGGTCCGGGGCGGCCGGAGCAGCTGGTGTGTTCGAACAAAAGATGAAAACTGTTGATGGAGTCCGTCACTTTGTGTCAAAACATACCAAGATACCTGACGGGGACACATACATTGTACTGAAGTCTATGGGAAAATGGCTCTAGTTGATCCACTTTCTCCAGATATTGTTCCTTCTGGTTCAAAAAAACAAGATGGCCGAAAGACAAATTACAAACCAGAGGTTCAAACCAGCATCTCAGAAACCGATGGACAACGTCATCGTCATTTTACATTCAGAACTTTACTGTTAATCTTCCAGTTCAGGGTGTTTCACTGATGCATGCTTGGATTGAGCTGAGGATCAATAAAGTTTAGTTTGTGTGTCAGCAGAAAACTGACTGCGAGAACGAGGGGAGTGTTTGTTTTGCTTTTGTTTACCAAAGAGAAAACACAAGTACTGTACTTGGGGCAACACACAAACAAAGGACGCTTGTTTTGTTGTTCTGAGAGATAGAAAAACACAGTATAAACAAAACCAAACAGAGCGAAAACTGATACACACACAGCAGTACATTCCCGAGTCGAAGAACAATAGCTCTGATTAATTTCTCAGATTTCATGACCGCGTGTCGAAGCGTCGGAGGCGTCAGACTGAAAAAAAAGAAACAACGTTGTTGTGAAACAAACATGATGGCAGCGCTGGCCAACGAAACAAACACACCCTCGCTGTGAGACAGCAAAGGTTAAAAGACAACTGTCACAGGAGGAGGGAAAGACACCAGCAGATTTCAGTCCGTTTACTCAAGCTGTTTTTTCGCTGTAACATGAAACACCTGATGAAAATGAAAATAAAATCCTCTCCAGTTTTTATTTCTTTGGTTTCATAAGTTTACAAAATGATTTTAAATATCTTCCCGTGTGGAACAGAGTCTGTCTGGAAACCTGGACCTGAACCTGGTCTGCATTCTATCTCCAGACCATCAGGGAACAACTCCACTTAGTCAGTCTGCACTGAAGTCTATGGGAAAGTGTCCCTCCTCCTCCTCAGCAAACCTTTCCTACAACACAATGCTCATTTTTTAAACGAATGTTTCCTTCTTTTCCAAAGAAAGTTCCTCTCATGTGTTCTAGAGCTGATCTGAAGCTTCTATCTTTCTCTGATCAGGAGTTCTGCTTGTGAAACTTCACTAACGAGACCAAAGTGTGTTTTAAAGGCTGAAGAAGCAACAACTGCCGCTTTCGATGGAAAAGGCCAAACAGGACACCTTGTGTGTGTTCATATGTGTGCTTTAATGTTCACACAGCTGTAGTGTGTCTGTCTGCCAACTATCTGTGTCGTCTCCCTGTCAGGACATACCTGTCTGAAACTGATAAAGATTCTGCTACACTGTGTGTGTGTGACAGGTCCTTGTTCCAGGTGAGCTACTTTCCCAGCGAGTCGAAGAAGAGGAAGACGTTTTCTCCATGAATGAGAGCTTTGTTTGTTTGTGTGTCTGTTTGTGTGTGTGTGTTTGAACACACATATTTTGTCTGTTCTTCCCGGTCTGGATGTCAGCGTTCCCTCACGCTGTTCAAACTTCATTCAGTCTGTGTGTGTGTGTTTCTCGTGCACACTCGTGCCTTCCTCCTGCCTGTCAACACAACAAACATTCCTCAGAGAGAAAACCAGACAGAGAGGGATCTTTTACGTTCCTCCTCTTCCTCCTGTCTTCTGGTCTCCGATCTTGTTGTTTGACACATTTTGTGTTAATTGTTTGTTTGTTTGGTTTGACAGAAAAAACTTCCTGTTTGTTTGTTTTCTTTGTATTCAATGAATCAATCAGATTCATTTAATTAAACTGGCCCACTGGTACATTCTTATGATGTGTTATGTGACTTTACAACATATTTTAGGGTCAGTGTGTAAACGGTGTTATGTATTTCTAAAATACGCTGATCAACTTTTAAATGTGACTCCTTCAGAGTTAAAGTCGTTCTGAAAGTTGAATGGGAGGAATTTTTTTTCAGGTGAACAAAACAAACTTCAGAATAAAACATGGAGAAGGAAAAAAGTGAGTGATGTGTTTAAATATATGACTATATGTGTACATGAACCCAACACACATCATGTGTGCTGCACACACACACACACACACACACACACACACATCTGTGTTCTCTCTCTGAGATCTTTTAGTAAAGAAGAAAAAGTTCAACCAGTTGGTGAACAACGAAAGAAGAAGAAGCTCAAAACTGAACAAGACAACACTGAACCCATTATCTACCTGCCCCCCCCCCATCAGACACACACACACACACACACACACACACACCTTTCTGTGAATGCTGGCTGACTCCCAGAGAGGTGAGAGAAACGCTATTAGCACCCTGGGCGTAATTACAGCGACTCGGGTGACATCTTACACTGGCTGGAAAGAAATAGAAAGAGTGAGTGTGTGTGTGTGTGTGTGTGTGTGTGTGTCTGTCTGTGTGTGTCAGCTGTCATGTTTGTGTGGGCTGAAGTCTCCTCACAGGGGAGGAAAGTTAGACAACAAAGGAGATGGAGGGTAAATTTGAGGGAGGAGAAGAAATGAGCCGACATGTCGACTTTTGCAGACCTGAACCTGATCCATCCCAGCAGGTGTGTGTCTGTGTGTGTGAGTCTGTGTGATGCAGGTGTGTCAGCTTCAGGTGTGTGTAGGAGAAGTTTTTGCAGCTATTGTGACCAGACGTCGTCCTCTCAGCTGTTTCTGGTTCAACACGTTGAAAATCTGTTACGGCAAAATCAATCAGAAAAGAAGGCAAGAGAGATGTAGAGCGTTAAAGCCAGAGGTGTTAGCATGCAGCTAGCTTTGGAAAGAAGCCTGCCGCTAACCCGTCCTTTGTGCCAAGAAAGAACCATCGATGTGATTCAACACCTCAGGAAATGACCACAAAGTGACTGAAACATTCACAACACCAATCAAAATGACCGCAAAAGACACACAAAATTACTCCAGTGACTCAAAACAATCAGAAAATCACCACAGTAACGTGACACAAAGTGACACAAAAGCAACACAAATAGTCAAAATTAAACTACAGATTATGCTACGCTGTTAGCATGGATGCTAGCCACAAAAGAGCTCATTTAAAGTTGCATGTGTGAAAGTTTAGTTTGAAATGTACGACATGAGTGTTGTCATGAGAGTGTTCACGTCCTGTTCATGTACGAAATATTCAACAGTCAGTCGGGAAACTCAGAGATCTCGAACCTTCAAGTTTACACAAAGTTAGCACAAAGGCAGCTAGCGCATGCTAAGCTGTTAGCACGCACGGAGGAGCCGGTCTGTGTGTGTCTACCTGTGTTACAATGTCAACAACAATGAACACAAATGTGTGTATGTATCTGCAGGTATCATATCGTGCGCGAATCCAACTGTGTGATCTTTGTGTCACCCCTCCCCCGGCAGACACACACGGTTTAAACAGTGACTGATGGCTCTGTGTAATGAATGTAAAGGCCGTATTGTTCATTTCAGCAGAATTCTCATATTAGTGTCGGGCCTCGGGGCGAGCGAGGCGACTAATGCTGGGCTCAACTTTCCACCTCCACTTCAAAGGGGGGTAAAATGGGGCTCGGTTGTGGTGAACTAATAGAGATATTCACACAGGGATAACGCACAAAGACACAAACACATGTACAACAAAGAACTGCAGACCTCCTGAGCTGCCGTACGACGAAGACCAGAAGACGTTTTATTGGTTGTGATGTCAGGGTCAGAATCAGAACCAGAACCAGACAGAACATTAAGGATCCATCTGAGCTCCGCTCTGCTTGTACAGAAGAAAATTTGAACTTCACATGATAACTAAGAGTGAAAATTAAAAAAGTTTCTCAGTCTAACAAACATGTCGAGTCCAAACGGCCCGCTGCCTGGTCTGCAATACAGCCAACCCGACGGGCCAACCCGACGGGCTACATGTCCCATCTGTCCTGGGAACGCCTCAGGATGAGGAAAATGGACGGATGTTGAGAAGCCGGCCGTTGGGGAAGTGTTTCTCAGACGATCAGTAAATAAAATGAAGGAGTCAGCTACGCTGAGATGGTTTCTGCTAAAAGATCAAACCTTCATCACAAAAGCCTGGAAAAGTCACATGACAGCTGTGATCGTCAGGAGGTCATGTGACATGTAAACGAGCTAACACCTGATGATGAGACCTGGATCATACTTGGTCCGGATCTCAGATGAGGTTTTGGCTTTTGTTTATGTGAAGTGAAATATGTGAAGTAAGTTAGAAACACACGCACACACACGCACACACACACACACACACACACACACACACACACACACACACACACACACAGGGGAATGTAGACAGACAGAGAGAGAGAGAACACTGATGTTGACCTCTCTCTTTCTTTTGTCTCTTTGAGCCAAGTTTTGCCCTGAGTGCTGGATACATGATCCAACACTCACACACACACTTCTTTTACTGCTGTCTCCTTTATGCACATCGTATCTGTAAACACACACAGTTTTACTTTTTCACACAGACACACATTCCATGGAGACAAAGACAGAAGAGGTCTGTCAGAGTCAAATGTCAAACTGCGCTTAGCTGCTGTTTGCTAAACACTCCTCTGGTAATGACTTCAAATAGCACAGAAAAACATGTTCTGTGTGTGTGTCTGTGTGTGAGCTGGAGTGTGTGTGGAGAGAGGGAGCAATTGGGCGGAGAGATGAACTTTAAGCTCTTGAGGAATAAGTACTTCTAATTGGTTTGAATTGGAAAAGCATCAACAGAAGGGGGGGGTTTCACTGAATGGGAAAAAGTGTTGAAGGTGGAAGAAGAGGAGAGCAGAGGTCAAAGGTTATAAAAAGATGAAAGGAGGGAAAAGGGATGAAGAGGAAGAACAAGAGGAAGGAAAGGAAGGAGGAAACACAAACAGGAAGAGTTCACATGAGGAAGCAAAAGAAACAGCATCACTTGTTGTGTTGTTGGTTGTTGTGTGTCAGCGCCGCCCGTGTTTAAAAGCTTCATCGGGACGCTCACGGGGAAATGCCGGGCGTGTTGTCGTTGTCGACGCTCTGGCTCAGAGACTCACAATCTGATATTTTGTTGTGCGTCTCATCTCTATTTATTTCTGTGTGTTTATTTCGTCCACATTCGGCTGTCGAGGTAAAAACACGCTGTGCAGCTTATGCAAATTCCGTTAGGCGTGACAAGGCGTGACATTTCAGAAATGTGAAATAAATTGATATGGCCCAATTAGATTGAAGCTGCCGTCGGCTGGCCGGCGCCCCCCTCCCCGCCGTCTCACTCAACCTCTTGCCTCGTCCCAAATTGCTCTGCATTTGCCTGCTTGCATTCAGAGCTCTTAATTATATGGTGTTGTGTGGCGGCATTTGGCTGGAACAGCGAGGAGCTGGTGAGAGCTGCTGCGAGGCGGTTAGCCCGCACGGCTAGGATGCAGCTAAAAGCTTATCCCGACGGGGGAGAGGTGGAAGGGGGGCGGAGGGGACCAGTCAGGCCGCCGCACAACAAAAGACCGAGTCTTCGGGCCTCAGATGGTCAACCAAAGGACGAGGAGACGCTCGACCTCAGTGATGTGTGAGTCTGAAAAAGGACGTCAGCTTTCCGAACAGGAAACGCTGCAAACTGAAGAAGAAAGGTCTGCGTTAAATATTCAGGTCAGCTTTAGTTTGTGTTGCTGATGTGTTGAGTTTCATCGAGGTGTCCGCTTTATCAGGAACAACACAAAAGAGGGTTTTTATTTTTTTGTTACTTGTTGAGGTGTTTTTATATTGAAGCTATTTATGTTTCATCAATTAAAAACATCCATAAGGCAAAAAATTAATTCAGGCAGCTTAACAAGCAGCAACATCATATCAACAAAATGAACATACATCAAAACAATATCACTGTCAACCAACAAACAACAACACTTTATGTTCATGTTTCATTACACATATACTCATATTTAAAGAGAGATAACTTGGCTTGGCCATAGAATACAAATTTGAGAGAGTTAAAGCTCTGACCAAAAAAATGTGCTGAGAATTTTCACTGAGTTTGGATGGAAGGCCAACAGTAAGTGGGCCTGGCCCATGACCTCTGACCCCTCTGATGAAGACAAGCTCAGAAAAAGGAGCAGCAACAAACAGAGACAGCTCCTTGGATTTACACAGAAAAAAAGAAATCAAATGACAACAATGGAAATGTCGACATCGGATGGAAAACAGTGAGACACACACACATGCACACAAATACACACTTTGGCGCTGGTTTGTTGTTTGTGGCTGTCATGTTGAGGGAACACAGCGTCATTGATTTTCCCGATTCCCTGCTGTCGACAGCAGAAGTAACACACACACACAAACATGTTTCTATAGGCAACAAACATCCATATCAACACACACACACACACCTCGATCAGGACCTGCTGACAGCTGATTGGTGGATTAGACGAGGTGACTAAAAGCAGCGAGGTAATCTTCTCTCATTATTTCAATTACCAGGCTAAACGCAGCAATCAGCCGCATGATGATGGCTGCTGGGCGAGAGAGGCTGCGGCACACAGAGAGAGAGAGAGAGAGAGAGGGAAGCAAGGGACAGAAAAAAGACAGAAAATGGGAAGAAATATTTGACTTGATCTCAGAGAGAAATACACATTTGGAGAAGAGAGACAAAGAGAAGACGAGGGAGGGCGAGCCAGAAAGGGAGGAGACAACAGAGAGAGAGCGAGGAGGCAAAAAGAGGAAAATATTTGTATTGATTTCAGGGCGAAAAAGACACATTTACTCGACAGGGAGAAAAGAGCGAAAGAATAGAGAGCCGGAATTGATGGCGGCATTTGCATCGATTTCTTGGTGGGAATACACCTTTATTCTGAGAGAGGAGAGAGAGGAGGGGGAGAGCGAGGGAGAGGAGATGAAGATGAAAATATTTGCATTGATTTCTGAAGGAGGAGAATGATGTTTGGTGAAAAATGATGTTTTGTTCCTCAGAATGGAGGGAGAGTTTCTGCAAACAGTGAACAACACACAGAGGAGGAGGAAGACAGGAAAAAAGGTAATGGGCTGGAGAGGAAGGATAAAGAGGGGGAGGATCAGCAAGAAACAGGACAAGTGGAAGGAGGATGGATTGGAGTAAGTGAAAGAGGAAAGAACTTGACCTAACAGGAAGTAAACAGAGGAAAGAGAAAGATGAAGAGGAGCAATAAAGGAAAAAGAGCACGAACAAAGGAAGATCACGAGGAGGTAAGGGAGGACAGAGGAGAAGCAGGAACGATGGATGGGATGGAGCTGAGGAAGAGGAAGACTAACTGATGGAGGGAAAGATAAAAGAGAAGTAGTGGAGGAAGTAATAAAATAAAAAAAAGAAAAAGGAGGAACCAAACTGAAGCTGCTGAGTCATGTTACTGGACTCAAACGTCTGAAACTGTCGGCTGAAGTCACTCAGACATGATGAGGAAGAAGAGGAAAGAGGACTTCAAAAGTCTGTCAGTCACCGTAGCCCCGCCCCCAACCCCTCCTCTTTCATGCTGTATTTCAGACTGAGACCATAAACTCATCAGGAGAACGTTTACTGAGGAGGAGTGGGGATATTTTCCCATAGACTTCAGTATGAGGGAGGAGGAGGGACATTTTCCCATAGATTCAGTGTAACGGAGGAGGGACATTTCCCATAGATTCAGTATAATGGAGGAGGGGGACATTTTCCCATAGATTCAGTGTAACGGAGGAGGGACATTTTCCCATAGATTCAGTGTAACGGAGGAGGGACATTTTCCCATAGATTCAATGTAACGGAGGAGGGACATTTTCCCATAGATTCAGTGTAACGGAGGAGGGACATTTCACATAGATTCAGTATAATGGAGGAGGGGGACATTTTCCCATAGATTCAATGTAACGGAGGAGGGACATTTTCCCATAGATTCAATGTAACGGAGGAGGGACATTTTCCCATAGATTCAGTATAACGGAGGAGGGACATTTTCCCATAGATTCAGTGTAACGGAGGAAGGACATTTTCCCATAGATTCAGTGTAACGGAGGAAGGACATTTTCCCATAGATTCAGTGTAACGGAGGAAGGACATTTTCCCATAGATTCAGTATAACGGAGGGGGAAATTTTCCCATAGATTCAGTGTAACGGAGGGGGACATTTTCCCATAGATTCAATGTAACGGAGGAGGGACATTTTCCCATAGATTCAATGTAACGGAGGAGGGACATTTTCCCATAGATTCAGTATAACGGAGGAGGGACATTTTCCCATAGATTCAGTGTAACGGAGGAAGGACATTTTCCCATAGATTCAGTGTAACGGAGGAAGGACATTTTCCCATAGATTCAGTGTAACGGAGGAAGGACATTTTCCCATAGATTCAGTGTAACGGAGGAAGGACATTTTCCCATAGATTCAGTATAACGGAGGGGGAAATTTTCCCATAGATTCAGTGTAACGGAGGAAGGACATTTTCCCATAGATTCAGTATAACGGAGGAGGGACATTTTCCCATAGATTCAGTATAACGGAGGGGGACATTTTCCCATAGATTCAGTGTAACGGAGGAGACGTTTAAAGGGACAGTACGTGTTTCTGGTGGCAGCAGTTCGTTTGCAGCTGTTCCGTCAGGAGGGAGTGTCACTAACACGCCAGGAAAAGGTCCTGCGGGCGGGGCTTCAGGAAACTCTTGATGGCGGGGGTCCGCCCCTTTTTCGCCCACTTCATCCATCATCAGGCCCCTCCCTGTCCGTCGCTCTGATTGACAGGGGGGACAGATGCTGCTCTATAAACAGGTAACCTGATATGCAGCGCCCATCTGGTCACAGCTCTGTTCAATTCACACTTCACACACACACAGATATAAAAACACACACACCCACCGCACTGACTCACACATGCACACAAACACGCCTGCACACTGGTAAATATGGACCGGCCCCAAATAAATATGGAGACGACACACACAGAGTGACTCATTCACATGCATATATAAACACACACACAGGCGTGATGAGTGTGTGTGTGCGCTGCGGTGAGATGTCAGGGCAGGTCTGAGCACTGATGTTGTGTTGTGATGTTGTGATGCTGCAGGATGTCCAACCCACCAGGTGACACGTCGCACACCAAAGCTGCAACCACCAATCAGATGGCCGTGACCTCGGCGTGACCTCGGCATGAGAAGACGTTGTCACAGGTCTGCCATGATCTGTGGATGTTGTGAGTCTCCTTCCCCACAACGAAACACAAAACAACACGAAACAAATGAAAACACATCTAAACAACCACAACACAGACTCAGTTTGTGAGCTCCATCGTCAGGATTTAAACTTTCGATAGTTTTCCTTTCCCATGATTCCTTCGTGTCCGTGCGGCGGTTTGCTTTTTGGCGCCGGAGAGCGGCTCGCTCGTAGATCTGCCCTCGACACGTCTGGTTTATTTCTGAAGCTTCGATGCCGAGGTGTGAATCTGACTCATGAATCTCAAACAGCGGCTTTATTTAGGATCCATGACAGGCATGAGATCAATACCTACACACACACACACACACACGCACACACACACACAACATTTCCATCTCTTGGTCGGACGGAGTCGTCATGTCCTCCAATCTGATGGAGGCCGAGCTGAGACTAATGGCTACCCAGGATGCATTGCAGAGGCACGTGGACGCACAGCAAACCAGGGCTGGTCTGCCCTCCTTCTGTTGCCATGGTAACCGCAGATGAAGACGAAGACACCTGCACAGCTGATCGTGATTTGTGTCTGCGTTCACCTGATGCCAAATGCTGCGTTGAAAGGGCTTCTGCTTTTTTTTTATGTATTTTTAAAAAATCTACGCTATGAACGTCACGAAACAAAAACTTTGCAGAACAAACAAAAACACTTTCAGATCTTCCACCTCATCAACGATTAACGAGAAAAGCCCTTTCATTCCTATTATTTCTTACTTACAGACGCTGAACTCCAGTACTTATTTAAAGTTCTGATCAAACGGATCTGCTTTGTGTCCAGATCTGCTGTCGCTTTAATATTTACTATTTCTGCTCAACATCATCAAATCAAAAAGAAAACTCAACGCCTCTCTGCACAAATTCAATTTAACATCTGCTTTTCGTTTTGTTTCTTATGATTGCATCTTTATTTTTTTGCTCTACCACAAATTTGATTGCGTTATGATGTCATTTTGTTTTAAACCTTCTGTCAAATAAAAGTCAGAATATGACGCGGTGCCACATTCTGCCTGTTTTGATTATTTTGGTATTTAAAAGTGAGAAGAGGCACAAAAAAAACTCCGACAGCAGACGCACTGAGTGAGAGGATCTAAATACACACGGACACACCACGCAGCTGGAGCAGCCAATCAGAAACGTGGGAAAGAAACCGGGGCAGGAAGTGCAGCCAATAAAATCGATCCTTGAACATAACAGGACAGTTTAATGTACAAACATTTTAGTTCTAATTTAACTGGTCGAACTTTTTAATATAAATATGAATCATTAATATATTTTTCCTTTATTTTAAATGTTTGTAGTTCAGTGTTAATTCAGATTAAATAACCAGTTTCCTTGTTTCTGTATGAATGGATGGATGATGGATGGATGATGGTTGGATGATGGATGGATGATAGATGATGGATGGATGATGGATGATGGATGGATGATAGATGATGAATCATGGATGATGGATAATGGATGGATGATAGATGATGGTTGGATGATGGATGGATGATGGTTGGATGATAGATGATGGATGATGATAGATGATGGATGGATGATGGATGGATGATAGATGATGGTTGGATGATGGATGGATGATAGATGATGGATGATGGATGGATGGATGAATCATGGATGATAGATGATGGATGGATGATAGATGATGGATGATGGATGGATGGATGAATCATGGATGATGGTTGATGGATGGATGATGGATGATGAATGGATGATGGATGATGGATGGATGATGGATGATGGATGGATGATAGATGATGGATGGATGATGGATGGATGATAGATGATGGATGGATGATGGATAATGGATGGATGATGGATGGATGATGGATGATGGATGTATGATAGATGATGGATGGATGATGGATAATGGATGGATGATGGATGATGGATGGATGATAGATGATGGATGGATGATGGATGATGAATGGATGATGGATGATGGATGGATGATGGATGATGGATGATGAATGGATGATGGATGGATGATGGATAATGGATGGATAATGGATGGATAATGGATAATGGGTGGATGATGGATGATGGATGATGGATGGATGATGGAGGATGGATGATGGATGATGGATGATGGATGGATGATGAATGGATGATGGATGATGGATGGATGATGGATGATGGATGGATGATGGATAATGGATGGATAATGGATGGATAATGGATAATGGGTGGATGATGGATGATGGATGATGGATGGATGATGGAGGATGGATGATGGATGATGGATGATGGATGGATGATGGATGGATGATGGATAATGGATGGATGATGGATGATGGATGGATGATGGATGATGGATGGATGATAGATGATGGATGATGATGGATGATGGATGATGAATGGATGATAGATGGATGATGGATAATGGATGGATGATGGATGGATGATGGATGATGGATGGATGATGGATGATGGATGGATGATAGATGATGGATGGATGATGGATGATGGATGATGAATGGATGATGGATGATGGATGATGGATGGATGATGGATGATGGATGGATGGTGGATGATGGATGGATGATAGATGATGGATGGATGATGGATGATGAATGAATGATGGATGATGGATGATGGATGGATGATGGATGATGGGTGGATGATGGATGATGGATGGATAATGGATGGATAATGGATAATGGGTGGATGATGGATGATGGATGGATGAATCATGGATGGTGGATGATGGATGATGGATGGATGATGGATGGATGATGGATGATGGATGGATGATGGATGGATGAATCATGGATGGTGGATGATGGATGATGGATGGATGACGGATGATGGATGGATGATAGATGATGGATGGATGATGGATGATGAATGAATGATGGATGATGGTTGATGGATGGATGATGGATGATGGATGGATGATAGATGATGGATGGATGATGGATGATGGATGATGGATGGATGAATCATGGATGGTGGATGATGGATGATGGATGGATGATGGATGGATGATGGAGGATGGATGATGGATGGATGATGGATAATGGATGGATGATGGATGATGGATGGATGAATCATGGATGGTGGATGATGGATGATGGATGGATGGTGGATGATGGATGATGGATGGATGAATCATGGATGGTGGATGATGGATGATGGATGGATGACGGTTGGATGAAGACATGATTTCAGCCTCCTATGTCACCTGATCTGTTGTAGTTGGACTTCCTGCTGTCATTTCTTTTGACCAAGTTGTGTCACGCTCTGATTCGCTGCCTCCTCTTTTGCAAAAGTTTCCCCAAAACTGACCGCATGTAGCCTTTTATATGGAAAATGCTAACTGCTAGTCGCTAATTACTGCCTCCAAAGGCCTTTCCTTTGGCCTCCTGTAAGCTAATGGCTAAGTGTAGCCACCTTTCCAATCATACAGTGAGCTACCGGCATAAGCTAACAGTTACCAGCTAACCAGTAATTATGAACAGCAGCCTCAGATTCACCTTGAAGAACTTATCATGCTGTTTAGCCATTAGCATACGCTAGCACGCTGCCCTAGCATTGCGCCGAGCTTGCCCTGTAGCGGGCTGGCATTTCAAAGCGGTAATTATCACAAACTGGTTGGCAAATGCTACTTAGCCTCAGCCGGGGGTCAGAGGAATTATGGGAGAATGAGTCCTGAGAGTCAGGTGGGGGCGTGGCCGCCTGGCAGCGGAGTGCTTTGTTTTGGATAATGATAGATTTTACGGACGGGCCACTTCACCGCACGCTCACCTCTTCACACTCTCCTCACATCCTTCCTCGCTTCCTTCCCTCCTCGGCCCCCTCCGTGCCTCCTTCGCTCTCGTCCTCCCTCATTCCTTGTTTACAACAAACATTTCCAGTAAACAAAATAACACAGGGCACCGACCTGCTGCTAGGCAACAATTACAGGAATAAGAGCGATGCAGGGCAGAGACACCAGATGACTGAGTGTGTGTGTGTTTGTGTGTTCGAGTGTGTGATGATCACCTCGCAGGAAAAGCAGGCACACAAACAAAACAACAAACAAACAAACAAAGAGGAAACAAACCTTGTGTGAAGTGATGGGGGTTGGGCCTGTCTACTTCCTGGCTCAGTTTGGATATGTGACTTCTTACACAACTTTTAATTAAAACTTGTTGTCATCATTAATGTGCAAATTTCACTTGGAAATTTCTGTCTAATCTTTCGTCCACCGCTGGAAACATTTATCAAGAAAAAGCACTTCTCACAGCATCTGGTTAGACTGAGGCTGATGGCAAAGGTCAAAGGTCGCAGAGTGCTTCTTAACTTACACAGGCCACACACACATGCACGTTGCAAACGCACAATCTAGAAGGTGAACTATCAATTTACATGAGGGAGATTTTAAAGGATCACTGAACGACTTGCTCTCACACTTACAATTCACACACACACACACACACACGCATCCTCCTGATGAAGACTGAAGCTGTCAACACACCGTCTGAAAGCACACACACAGAAACAGACACACACATTCCTTCAGCTGCTGTAGAGTTGAAACCTCTGACTCCCAGATGGCACGTTTCAACTCAGCTTACCGTTATTTTTCCAACCTTTATTTGTCTGTGGGACGCTGACAGAGTCCAGTTCCACCTCATCTGTCAACTGATTTATGAATCGATTTAGCCTGAAACCTTTCTGTTTCTAAACTAGCTCCA
Source organism: Echeneis naucrates (assembly GCF_900963305.1). Taxonomy (NCBI): domain Eukaryota; kingdom Metazoa; phylum Chordata; class Actinopteri; order Carangiformes; family Echeneidae; genus Echeneis; species Echeneis naucrates. The sequence continues at coordinate 21,420,154 of NC_042532.1, forward strand.
TCAAAGCATGTTTGAAGGTTTAAGAAATAAAAATCAAACATGAGCAGCACTTCAAAATAGAATCAGTGTCAGGGGGCAGAACATTATGACCGTCACTCCCACCTGGTTGGACGGTCAGCTGTTCATGTTCATTGATCTTGATGGTCATCTGAAAATAATCTAAACTTTACTTAACTTGGTCTTGGTTGTGATATTGAACGCTGTTGATTCACGTCTTGAACGATTGCGGTGGTGTTGGAGTGATCCACCGTCATGGTGAAGGAGTCTGTGTGAGACGTTTAAAGGCTGAGGTTTGGATATAAACCATCCGTCGCTGTCAACCAACAAACAAACAAACACTGACCGCCCGGCTCTCTCTCCTGTGTGCTCTCCATTCTTTGTAATAGACTCTCAACCATCAGTAAATAGTGAACATTGTGTGTGATGAACTTCTTCTGATCGATGCAGCTGATGCGTTCTCCTCCTTTAATGACTCTGGAAGACATTTATTAAAGTGAGTGGGCGGGAAATCGATCCTAACCAGACTGCAACCACATTACTGCCTCACCCACCGGTGTGTGTGTGTGTGTGTGTGTGTGTGCGTACACTGACCATCTCTACAAACACAAACTGAACAAAAGTCTGCAGAATACATTATCTGCTGCAGGAGATTAGATGGCTTTGTTTCACAAATATAAAATGAACCACAGACATTAAAACATCCTGATTTAAAATATTAAACTACAATAAATGATCATAAGAGTTGGTCTGAAACAGCAAAGCTAATGTCTTCAGCGCTGACAAAAATAACATCATCTTTAGAACATTGTGCTCAGTGCTCTTCATACTTTTTGTCAATTTTAATCATAATTGAATCTTGATATATAATCCCTATTAATTATAATGATCACTGAGCTGAACTGGCTAAATTTACACCAAATCTGTCTGCGAAGCAAACCTTATGAAGTTAACTAAAAAATATCTGTAGATGTCGGCCAGGAAGCCCAAAAATGTTGGTCAGAAATCCCATGTCCACTGAAGGAAGCACACGAATAACTGCAAACAATGTTGACAAATGTGGAACAAGCCAGAGCAGGGCAGAGATACGAGTCCAGTGTGTGTGTGTGTGTGTGTCTGTGTGTGTCTGTGTGTGTTTTCATGGAAGACAGAGACACTTAGGCTTCGCAGTAAACACTCATCTCTTATTAACACACCACATCTCTAAAACATGAACCTCTGTCGGCAGCAGAGGATCTGCTCTCAACACACATCAGGCTGCAGGGAAATATTTAACACACACACACACCTCCTGTGTGTGTGTGTGTGTGTGTGTGTGGTCAGACCAGGGTAATATCTGCTGACTGATGGTGGTGACGACAGGAAGGTCCTGAAGCAGCCATCACTAACCAGGACTGTAAACACACTGAGGGAGGAGCAGAAGGGAGTGTGTGTGTGTGTGTGTGTGCGTGTGTGTTCTTGGATAAATATGTCCATTGATTAATTGATTGATTATTATCATATTACTGCTGTCAGGTTGTCGCGGTGACAAGCTGCAGCTGTTGGGAGAGTTTGAGCGTGAGACTGTGGGAGCTGATAGAGCGACATTCAAAGTGTGTGAGTAGAAAGAGAGCGACTTTGTTGTGGTGCATTTACATTCTGTGGGAAAGACACACAACACGCAGATCCACAGGTTGGAGCTGATTTTTCATCGTTACTGCGCAGAACTCCTGATCAGATGAAGACAGAAACAACCCAAACACATGAGAGGAACTTTTCTTTGGAGAAGGAAACATTCAGAGTGTGACCTGAGCAGACAGGATCAGCTGAGGAGGCTTTTTAAAAAATGTAAAAAAAATGATGCTAACAGTTCTGCTCGGCGGCAGATCATGTGGAGGAGCTGATGTCACCTCAGCTCTGCTGCTCTGATCCGGCTGATCGACCTTCTGTAATGTCGCTCGTCCGGATCGAAGCAGTCGGAGCCTGAGACAGCTTGTGCCTTGACCTCTGACCTCTCACCTCCTTACAGTTTGTGGGGTTGTAATGTTGATCCTCTTGTAACAGAAGCTTCTTTTACTGCTGACCTCGCCGCAAGTTGAAAAGGCCGAAACGAGGAAACAAAACAAACATTTTAGAGTGAGAAAGAAGCTTCCTGATGAAGGAGGGAGGAAGAGGAGCGGATCGGGAGGAAAAGAAAGACTGTAAAGCGAGATGTAACTCGAGAGACAGAGGTGCGAGTTAATGTGTCCATCTCTCTGAGTGTGTGTGCAGTCTATTTATCCATCACAGAGAGTGTGTGTGTGTAAGGCGATTACAGATCTGGAAGCTTTGGTTACATTCCCCTCTCTCATCCTGCCATCCTGCCGACCAAACAGCGGTGGGTTTGATGGTTTTAGTGCCTCTCCGCTCGATGCAAATCTCATCACCAGTTTTTAGACACGAACGCTGGGAAGCGACAAACAGAAACCGGAGAGAGCGCCGCATTAACGCCGCCGCGGCTCCTTCAAGAAAAGAAAAAGGAAACCAGAGGCTGAAAATATGGCGTTGGGTTTCAGCCGTTTGGAAAATATCCTCAATTTGATCAAAAATTTATAATGTGACTTTTAGAGCAGCTTGGGTTTCCTGGAGGCTGCTGCTGCACATTACACAGCTCCTTTAATGTGGTTAACACACTTTAACACACCACACTGCCCTGCACTCTGTGTGTGTGTGTGTGTGTGTGTGTTCACGTGTGGTAATGCAATATGAATCTGTGTGTGTGTGTAATGTGCCGAACAACACGTTTTAGAAGCCTTTAAATTGTTTTAAGTTCTGAATGTTGTTGAGTTGTGATGAAGAAATGTTCATCATGTTTCTTTAATATGACAATATTATAAAACCTCAAACAGAAATTGAATCTATGAAGGTTCAGACCGCCTGATCCTGATCCTGATCCTGGAGGTCTGGACTCGTCTGGACCAGCAGATCCTTTAAGTCCTGGAGGTTGGGAGGTGGAGCCTCCCTGGGTCTGGGCTTGTTTAGTTCCTCAGACCTCCTCAGACAGGGAGCCTGATCCTGCTGAAAGACCTGGACTTGGTGTGGCTCAGGTTTAGGTCAAAGGGTGACCCATTGGTCCAGCGGTCTTCCTTCCTCTGACCACTTCTGTTACATCAGCTACAGGACTAAATGTTACCTACCGGCAGGTATCCATGGTAACCAGCTACACTCCACCCACTGACAGGTGTGCCTCAGGTACACAGATCTCAGATTGAGCTTCTCTTTCTGTTTTCTACCTTTTATTTTTCCTTCCTGTCAGTTTTCCTTCCTCTTTCCTTTCCTTCATCGCTGTCGTCTCCTCCTCTCCTTCCCTCCCTCGCTCCCTCCCTCCCCTTCGGCATTGCTGTGTTTATGTTTCACTTCATATCGAGTTGTTCCTCTGCTGATATCAATATTGTTCTGTCTGCAAATCAATAAGCAGGAATAAAAACTTTACCAACCCAATCAATTACCACCCACTTCATTTTCATAACTTGACTCCATCGTCCTCGTCGCCGCGACAACAGCCTGATGATCTGGACTGTCTCCTGGGACATGAGCCCTCCCATCATCATCATCGTCATCATCATCCTCCTCACCGCCCCCCCACGCCCCCCGATCCTGCTGCATTAGGTCCAGGATTGTTAACGAGGTATCAGATTCGGAGATGATGGACGTTCCAACGAGACACTTGGAGGAAAATCTGAGGCCGGATCAGTTTCCATCTAAAACGACAGGAATGGATCAATAACAATATTTTCCCTGGAAAACAGCAGCCTCTTCCCTCCATAAGCACAATCTTCACCCGCCCTCCACCCACCCACTTTAAAAGCTCCTCCACATTCATTTTTAATGGCGGTGGTGTTTGGGGGGTGGGGGGGGTTCAGTAGGTCTGCAGGCTGCGCGGTTAGCGGCAGTGGCGGAAGGCTAATATGCCGACAGCTGTGCTGAGAGCCGGGACCAAGACACCGTTTGGATGCAGGAGGAGGGAGGGTGGGGGCGGGGTGGGGCTGTGTGGGGTGATGGGGTCAGTGTCGGCGGCTAATTGGTTCCTTGGCTGTGACACTCGATCCTGCTGATCCAATCAGAGGAGACAGGATGGAGACACAGAAAGACTTTTACATTCAGGGCGAGCTGAAGTAACAAACACTTCATAATGTGATGAAATCCAAACTAAAACCAGATCCGCCTCAGACCGCCGGACTGCTATCAGATGATCATCACATTAAGGTGACGTCATCGAGCTCCTGACCCTCCAACAAACAGAACAACTGTTGGACTGGAGTCCAGCGTGACCTCTGACCTTTACATGCCCACTGACACATCAATGACTCAGTTTACTGCTCACTGTGGGACAACTAAAGCAGTTTCAAGTCTTCATGTTCATTTGTTCTTCCATGTCCTTCATTCTCATGGTCATATTTTTTATTCTGAAGCATGACCTAATATTTTACACAGTAAATCCTTCCACAGCTTGTCTGGACAGAGAAACGGCACTTAAGCAGCAACAAGGCATTAAAACATCACAAAGCCCCGAGATCAGAGAGAATCTGAGACTCTGAGAGACTCTGAGGGACTCTGAGGGACTCTGAGAGACTCTGAGGGACTCTGAGAGACTCTGAGGGACTCTGAGGGACTCTGAGAGACTCTGAGGGACTCTGAGAGACTCTGAGGGACTCTGAGAGACTCTGAGAGACTCTGAGGGACTCTGAGGGACTCTGAGGGACTCTGAGAGACTCTGAGAGACTCTGAGGGACTCTGAGGGACTCTGAGGGACTCTGAGGGACTCTGAGGGACTCTTAAGTCTGTCAACCACTCGACCCCAAACTCAAGTGCTGCTGAAGAGGGGTCACGCACACAGCAGGGTTTTTCTGGGCCTCTACAGCTTCAGTCGGGGGATTAACCCTCAGAGTCTGTGGTGACATCTTCACTTCCTGTTGGTCAGCTGACCTGACACTTTAAAAGCCGGAGAGCTCCTCTGAAGAACACGACAACGGTTTGACCCCGACGACCTGAGCTGTTCACAGAGAGAGACAAACTTCAATAAACTGAGCACGACTGTTAAACTGGGTAAACTATAATAAACTAAAAGTCAGACTTATTTATCCGTCATTAGAATATACCACATTAAACTATCCACTCAATCACAAACTGAGCTAAACGGGAATTTCAATCCAAACTAAAGAAAACATAAATTCAGATTTAAAGCAGGCTGAATTAAACTAAATCAATCTTCAACTAACCTCAGCTAAATTAAGCTATCAAACAAAAAGCTCCGCCCACACATTTGACTGACAGACGTTGTCTGAAACAGGAAGTGAGGGTGACAGGGGGTGGATTCATCGACTGAGCAACAAAATGGCTTCCTGCTGCAGTGACACTGTCAGCAATTAGAGCGAGTTTAACACGTTTTTGTCTCACTGCAAATTACTGTTCACAGCGCGATTAATGTAGTGTGTGTGTGTGTGTGTGTGTGTGTGTGTAGGCCCTGCATGAATCCTACTGAGACGTAAAGTGAAAACCACCACAGATCAGCCAGGAATGCCGCTTTCCTTCTCTTTTTTCTCATCAATCATTCCTCTTTTGTTTTCTGTTTCTCCTCCTGCTGTTTTTTTTTTTTTACTGAATAATTGATTAAGAATGACCAGAAATAAAACGAAATGATCACAAAGTGAAGCAAAAATTACCGCAAAGTGCGTAAAAACATGCAAACTAACCATGAAAACATTAGAAATAAGCACAAAAGCCGGCCTAATCACGTGATCAAGTGATGCACAAGAGCACAAATGATGAAACACGATGACAAAGTGATGGAAAATGAGCAAAAACAAACCAAAATCATTTTAAATCAGAGCTGATGATTGTTTGGACTCATCTTCTTCTTCCTCTATCTGTTCTATCATTATTCCTTTTTTCTCCAGTTTTGGTTCCACCTCTCCTCCATCTTGCCCCCCCCCATCTGTAATTACATCATTTTTTTCTCCCTCTCTAATATTTGATCTGTTTCTCTTCCATAAAGTGTCTCATTAAAATTAATCACAGGCTGTATTATATCGCTACCTGCGGTGAAAAGTGACAGATTTGCCGATTTCGGTGAAGGAGCCTCAGAGTGTGTGTGTGTGTGTGCCAAAATGACATCGTGCTCGGCGTCAAAATCACTTGAGAAAAAAAAAATCACCAGGTTCACTTCATTTGCTCTTTTTTTTTTACACCAGAAAAATCACGTCATCATCATCATGACCCGAACAGGTCTGAGTGTGGACCCGTCCAGAGGTTAAACCCTTCGACGCAGAGCAGAAAGAAAAGAGGAGCTTAAAGCTCTTCAGGAAAGAAGTGTTTAACCTCCACTGACCTGCTGACTCTGATTAAAGGAAGAGTCCACCGTTTTTCCTGTCAACCTGCTGTTTGTCCTCCAACACACACTCAGGAAACACAACAGCCCAAAGACACAGCAGGTAGAGGTGTGTGTGTGTTTGTTGTGTCCTGCCGTGCGACTGAACTGCTGATCGCCCGGTCCACTAATTAGCAGCTTTGTCTCTCTCACTGCTGGCAGTCCAGCTCCGCCTCTGATTGGCTGTGAGGAGGAAGTAAACACACACACAGCTCTGGGTGAAAATGGAGCTTCGTTTGGAGGAAATGTGTCTCTTTGTGTCCATTAAACTAAAGATGTTTGTGTTTGTGGGAGAGGGTTGACTCTAATCATCTGTTTTGCAGCGTCCACGTTTCCACATGTTGACTTGAACACGCCAAAGTTGGACAAACTGTGACTCAGGAGACGGGACAATCAGACGAGCAGTGAACGCAGCTTTAAGTTTGGCAGGCTGCCTCCTCCTTCCCTTCCTTCCTCCCTTCCTTGCAGCCTTCCCTCTGTCCTCTCCCACAGCTGACCGATCAGCTGAGAGTAAAACCTCCTGCTGGCTCATTATTAGTTTCTCTTTAGTGCAGCTCCACCTGTGGCCTCAAAATGCTGTGTGTGTCTGTGTGTGTCTGTGTGTGTCTGTGTGTGCGTGTTTTTTGGGAGGTGTGGGGTGGCAGAGGTGGCTGGGGGTTAAATCCACAGCCTGCCGGGTGTCTTGTCCTCCTTTGTGGCGGCAGACAAAGCTTCGTCTCCGGCCCTTCAGAGGGACAGCGGAGCGAGGCGGCGACCCCCACGCCGAGCTGTCAGCGCCTGATGAGGTCGCCATGAGTCCACCTTCATCATCATCATCTTCATCAGGAGGAGCAGGCTGTAAAAACAAACTGAACCGTCTGAACATCTTCAACTTCAACACAACATTTGTGTTCAACTGTGAACTTGAGACACAAACAGCTGACAGCGAGGCCTCTGATTGGCCGACGTAGAGACCTGACTCTGGACGTCACTATCAAAGATGGAGGATGAGAACAGACGGATAAACACACAGAAGGAGTCAGACAGTCGGTCTGATCCAGATCTGTGCTCACTGAGGATCCAAACTGAATGTGTGGACTTCCCGAACTTCAGACGTTTTAACAGAGAAGAAGAAAAAGGCTGAACAGAGAGTTAAACCTTAATCCTCTTAGCTTCTGTTTTCCTCTCCAACATGTTAACCAGCCAGAGAAACACTAATCCAGCAGGAGGGGGGCAAGGAAAGGAGGAGAGGACAGAAGGAAGCCAAAGGGAGGGACAAAGGAATAATGGGAGAAAGGGAAGAGGAAAGAGAGGGACAGAAGGAAGCGAAGGATAAAGGATAATGGAGGCGGAGGGAGAGATGTTTGAGTTCCTTGGCTCTGCTCCCAAACTGCACACCAACGAAGAAGAAGGGGGCCGATTTGGCTGCCAGCAGATCTGAGGAAGTTAAATTTACTCCGAGAGGTGGAGGTGTAAATATAGACGAGTCTGGACGCCGTCCATGAACGTCTCACTGAGTGCTGTTCAGGATGAGGCATTCAAATCAAGCCCTCCTCCTCCCTGATATTGAAGTCTATGGGAAAATGTCCCTCCTGCTCCTCAGTAAACGTCTTCCTGATGGGCTCAGTCTCCAGTTTACAGCCTTCAGCCCAACGTGACGCAGCTTTCAAGTACAGCAGGATCCACTGACTCCACCCGTCCGGGAGTGGAGGTGGACTAAAACAAGCTGCAGGTGCAGTTGCTCTCAGCTCAGGGCTCGTGCTGTTTGGGTTGACGAAGTGTTGAACTGTTGTTGAGTCTTTGGTTTGATACCATCCAGAGGGTTTCCCATAATCCATCAGCACTCCACAGCCACACACACCTTTAACACACACACACAAACACACTCGCCATTTGTCCGTCAGTGTTGGTCGTCTCAGGGGAGAAATCTGAGGTAATGGGGAACGACGAGGAATTAGCAACGTTTGCTTTTTTAACAGATTGGCTGCAGCCAGTACTACACACAAACCCCCCCTCTCACACACACACACTCACAAACATGCACACTACGACTATATGAAGGTCATAGAACATTTGCAGCATCATTTTCAACCTTGAGCACAAAAACTGCACGCTGCTAAACTGTGTTTGTGTTGATGTGTCCATAGCAATATGGACACACACACACACACACACAAACAGGAGGAGATGGTGCATTTGAAACTATTTTCAGTGACAGAATGAATCCACTACATAAAGTTGTGGTAAAGTCGTTTTTGAAAATGTCTCGTCATATTCAGAATCAGCTGATTCTATCAATCTGCACTCTGAATGTTTCCTTCTTTTCCTGATAAAAACTGTTTGAACCAGAATGACCAAAGAAAAGTTCCTCTCATGTGAGCAGATTTTTGTTATGAGGAGACATTTTTGTTACATTCAGAAACTAAAATATCAAATAAGATCAGAGGTAGACTTTGTCTGCAGTTCAGGTGTGTTGATTGTGTATTTTTATTGAGTGCTGTTCAGGCCATGGTGTGAAGGGAGAGCTGTTGTTTGCTTGTGTGTGTGTGTGCGTATGTGCAGTTAATTGCAGTGTGTTGATTGAAGTGTTGAGACTGGAGGAAAGATGAGAGCGACCTGCAGTATTCACTTTCAGGCTGGATGTGGATGTGTGTGTTCGCTGATATCGGATCTTTATGGATGAGTGTGTGTGTCGGAGCGCCGCGTCCTCCAGGTCAAAGGTCATCATAAATCCTGCACAGGGAGTTTCCCGTTCAAAATCTACCTCGATCCAAACATGAAGAGTTTAGTCTGCTGAGCCCGCTCTGATTATACAAGCACAATAATTATTTAAATGGGCCGCTGATACGAGCTGAGCAGGTTCACTGTGTTTGGGCTCGACTGGAAATAGAAGAAAAGAACAAACAGTTTGGAGTTTGAAGAGTGAGATTTAGATTTAGTGGGTTCAACTTCAGAGCGTGTTGTTGTATTTTACACTGAAGAGGCCAAAATGTTCCCGACAGATGACGAGAACGTGTTGCTGCAGGTTTGGAACCTCAGCTGCACAAAAATCTGGCTTCTTATTTCAGCATCAACAAATGAATTTGATTTTGCGACGTTCAGATCGCAGATTTTAAAAAGTCGGATAAATAATTTCAAAGCAAAATGTCAAAATGAAAACAAGTGAAGTTGAACTTTCAGCCTGTTTAGAGGTGTCTGGAGGTTTTAAAATAATAAACTGAGAGACAGAAATGAATCAGATGAGGGTCTCTGCAGGCATCTTTGTGAACTCAGGGAGACAGGACGAACTCTTCCTTTAGTAAGATGGAGCAGTTATTTAGAAATATTCAAAAGTTCAACCTTTTCTGTCCAAGAAGCTGCTGAGAAATATCTGTTTTTAATTCATCCATCAGACATCCGTGTTTCCTGAAACCACTGAAAACCAGATTTGGAAGAGAAGGTGGATTCGACCTCCGATTCCTGATTGGGTGTTACATTCTGTCAGTCACACAGTAGCCACGCCCCTAACCCCTCCCCTTTCCCCTTAAATGGAGCATCTTTTAAAAAATAAACATCATGTTGTGTTTCAGACTGAGACCATAAACTCATCAGTGAGGAGCAGGGGCATTTTCCCATAGACTTCAGCACAGTTAGCCTTCTTGCTGTTCCTGGAGCACAGACAGAAGCCTGAGAGGAGATTGAAAACGGCACTGATTTTTTTGAGATGGTTTTCGCTTGTTGTTATGGACACCAATGCTTCAAAATGATTTTTTTAAATATAAATTATAGGAATGAAAATTTGACCAAAACAGAAAAGACATTTAACGAAGTGAACAAACGTGACTGTGTTGACTGACGGCTGAAACACTCGGTATAAGAGTGATCACACGCTGTTTACTGGGACGGCGGTAAATATTGAAACACAATATTAAAATGTTCCTTCTAAACACCGCCCACTCCTCTTAACCCCGCCCCCTCTCCCTTCACACCGAAGTCAGCCAGTCAGCTTGTGTGAAGCTGTTTGAGATCATAGAAGAAGACTGGTACAGTGGCCGCCGCCGCGTTGACCTCTGACCCTGTTGATTTGCTGTGCGCTGTTTATGAACAGGAAGTGAAACTTAAGTGAATTTAATAGCAGGACTGGGAATAGACGGAATAAAATGGCCCTCATCAATATTGATGCTGTTCTGTTAATTAGACTTCACATCTCCGACTCACAGAGACACACTGAGGGCACCGTGATTGGACAGCCGCCACTGTCTCCAAGTGTGTGTCTGCGTGTGTGTGTGTGTGTGTGTGTGTGCATTAGGACAGACTGAGGGCACCGAGCGTTGGACAACAGCCACTGTGTGTGTGAAGCAGTGTGTATATGTACGTGTGAATGTGTGTGAAATCCTCAACACACTGCGGTTAATAAGGAGGTGTGTGCATGTGTGTGTGTGCAGTGATAAATCAGTGTGTACATGCTTATCTGTGTGTGTTTGTTTGTGTGTGTGTGTCCATCGTTGAATGAATCCAGCCAGGTCCATCTGTTTGGCAGGAGACATGAATGTGAGGCCATCTGTGCTCTCACAGTGTGTGTGTGTGTGTGTGTCGGCCCTGAGGTGCAGTGTGTAAGAGGCAGAGGTGATAAGAGCATACATCGTCACACACACTCACACACACAGACACACTGTGATCCCATCTTGTCCTGTATGAGAAGTGAGAACTTTGGTTTTGGCGTCATTTCACCTTGAGTTGTAGTCAGTGACGTGTGTGTGTGTGTGTGTGTGTGTTCGCGTTCACACTAACATGTGTAGCTAAATGCATTTAGTGTGTATGTATAAATGTGTGTGTGTTGTCAGTCGACACAGTCCAGGGCAGACGAGGAGGAAGAAGATCCAGCAGGATGTTGTGTCGCTTTCTTGTGTTGTGTGTGGAGACTTTGCATCACGTCTGTTTACAACAGCTTCAGCTGCAGGTCAGGACCGGAGCCGTGGGGGGGTTTGGTATACACCTGTGTCTGGACCGAGTCCGGGCCGAGTCCTGAGGACGAGGAGTTGTGCGTCAGCGGGTGTTGGACACACCAACATGATCGGTGTGTATCGAGTGGAAGCCAAACAATATGTTTCATCATCCTCCCAAAATATGAAGATTCAGGCTCCGTACTCAACCGTGACCAACGTGTTGCTGCTTCCAGAGATTTTCTACAGTAAATAAAAAGAGCTCCACCGACGCCTCCGCAGAGAAGTAACCCGAATTTAAAGGTCCAATAAAAATAACGCTGATGAAAATAACTTCATTTATTTTCTTAAGAAGCGCTTTGAAAGAAAATGTTGAAAAAGAAATCTCAAAATAAAAGAGAAAAACATTTAATCAAACAAAACAATAAGAGACGCCCATGATCCCTTTCTGCTTCCCAGCTAACCTTAGCTACCATTACCTGGTTACCATGGAGACGTGTCTATCAGGCAGCAGGTGGACATCAAGTTCTGAAGCTGACGTGGTCCAAACGTGGACACCCACTGGTCCACAGGGACCGAGTCAGCGTGGGTGTTTCATTTATTAATGGAAAATATGGCCCAGACCCCCCCAGGTCTACGGTCTGAGTCCGGCCTGAGTCCAGTCTGAGTCGGGTCTGAGTCCGGTCTGAGTCCGGCCCAGACTCCCCCAGGCCTACGGTCTGAGTCCGGCCTGAGTCCAGTCTGAGTCGGGTCTGAGTCCGGTCTGAGTCCGGCCCAGACTCCCCCAGGTCTACGGTCTGAGTCCGGTCTGAGTCCGGTCTGAGTCCGGCCCAGACTCCCCCAGGTCTACGGTCTGAGTCCGGTCTGAGTCTGGTCTGAGGCCCAGACCCCCCCAGGTCTACGGTCTGAGTCCGGCCTGAGTCCGGCCCAGACCACCCTGGTCCTGTCTGGTTTCCTCTGGTGTTGACCTGGTTCTGGTCCAGAAGGTTAAACTGATCAGACTCATTTCATTTGAAGCTGTTTGTCTTTTTTCTGCTTCATGTGAGAAAGCTAAAGTTTGATCAACTTCAGCATGAAACATTTTAAAGAGGCAACTTTTCATGGACCTCATTCAGCCGTTTCCGTATTTCTTTATTTTCTTTTGGTTGGCTCGTTTTGACGATGTTTAATTCTTTAAAAATTCTTAATAACCTGTTTGTGATCAGGGAGACGGCGGAGAAAGAGAAGAAGATGATGAATGGATGAGGGGAGTTTGGCCAAGTTCAACAGTTTACACTAAATCTGGACACACACCCCCCCCCCCCTCTCTCTCTCTCTCTCCCCCTCCCTCTCTCTCTCTCCCACCTCCCCCCTCTCTCTCCCACCTCCCCCCTCTCTCTCTCCCCCTCCCTCTCTCTCTCTCCCCCTCCCTCTCTCTCTCTCCCACCTCCCCCTCTCTCTCTCCCCTCCCTCTCTCTCTCTCCCACCTCCCCCCCTCTCTCCACCTCCCCCCTCTCTCTCTCCCCCCCCCCCCTCTCTCTCTCCCCCCTCCCTCTCTCTCTCTCCCACCTCCCCCCTCTCTCTCCCACCTCCCCCCTCTCTCTCTCCCCCTCCCTCTCTCTCTCTCCCCCTCCCTCTCTCTCTCTCCCACCTCCCCCCTCTCTCTCTCCCCCTCCCTCTCTCTCTCTCCCACCTCCCCCCTCTCTCTCTCCCCCTCCCTCTCTCTCTCTCCCACCTCCCCCCCCTCTCTCCCAGCTGGCAGATCAGGAATAATAAACAGTCTCAGAGTTTATTTTCTCTGAAGGAAGATTTGGACGAACATCTACATGACCTGTGCATGTGTGTGTGTGTGTGTGTGTGTGTGTGTGTGTGTGTGTGTGTGTGTGCGTGTGTGTGTGAAATGACTTAAAGTCTGCTCTGTAGAATAAACACACTCAGAAAGTAACATACACATCGGTCTACAGGACAGCTGGTAAGACACACTAACACACACACACTCTGAGGTTTCAGGTAAAATTCAGGAAAATAACAAGTCACTTCATAAAATAGAATTTTTTTGTTCTTTACAGAATTCAATGACAGCGAAGCTTCACTGCTGTAACACAACACTCTACTCATCAACAAACAAACTACACAAACCAAACACTACCGTGCTGCGCTGACGGCCGTCAAATGGCCACAAATAAAAACAAAACAGCACTAAATGAGCAGAAAGAGACTTCACAGTGCTGCCAGCTGGATCTTCTCACACAGACACACACACGGACGGAGTAACGTTGTATGTTCAGACTTCCAACATTGTCCAACAAAAGAAATGTTCGACCCGAACAGTTCAAAGTGCAGCTATGTAGTGACATCATCACTGCGACTTCCTGTCTGATCTAAGAAGAAGACAGAGGAGGTGATGAGGAGAAACTGGGAAGAGACACAGAGATAAGAGTGTGTGTGTGTGTGTGTGCGTTATGAAATAAATGTTGTGAAACAGAACAGAACTTTATCTTCTTCCTTTAATTGGTATCAGACCAACGTCTGTCAACACCGTCGATATTAATCTGATTCTGCTGAAGCTTGAAACTGTTCAGAGATCAGCTGCAGTTTAAAGGTGGACGTCCCTACAGCCAAAAGCTTCACATTTAAAATCAGTGTCTGAACAAACACACAACACAGCAGCACAATTCTCACAGCATCCAGGTGAGGGGGGGGCAATGAGGAGACTCTGGATGAAACCACCAGCTGGAGCGACAGGAGCTGCCAGGAGACGCTGACAAGGATCCAGAGACTTTCCCTCAGACCTGCCCTCCTTCTATAAGTGCTCAATGTATGTCCCCCATACTGACAGACAGACGGGGGGGGGGCAGGCCGCCCAGATGTGACCTCCATCTCGTCTCCATCTGTAGCCGTCCTCCATGTTTGGTCTGATCGTATATTCACCACACTATATAAATATATATAGACACATATAGACGCAGGCAGACTGAGGGCCAGCAGCACCGAGGCCTCCTCCTTCACCTCCATCTGTCTCCTCCTCCTCCTCGCCCCCCTCCATCTCTGATTGACAGCCAGGCTCAGGTGGAGGGGGGGAGTCACAGAGAGCGGGAGGAAACCGAACGGGCTGACCCTCCGCTGAAGAGACGGTGAAGGAACTGGATGAGACGGGAAACAAACCTTCACACATTAAAAAGACAGAAAGCACGTTTGTCCTCCATTTAAAGAACCGGTTTGTCTGCGATTCCTCTGACCTCTGACCTCTGAGGGTTTGTTTTTTGATAGTGACATCTAGAGTCACGTCTCTACATCGGACGCTCCTATTGGCTCTGGTGGGTGATGTCACAGCCAATCAGACTAGGTGGACTCATTCAGACAGGAACACAGAGAAGAAGAGTTCTCAGCCCGAAAGTCAAAGAAGCTGAACTGAGCAGCTGACACCACATATAGACACAGGTGTATCACATCACTTCAAAATAAAACAGGAAGTAGGCCAGAAACTGCTGGTGTGAGTTTATTGTGTTGACAGAATAAAGTGCAGAACTCCTGATCAGATAAAGACAGAAACCACCCAGACACATGAGAGGAGCTTTTCTTTGGAGAATGAGGAAACATTCAGAGTGTGTTTTTAGTTGGTTCTTGTTTTCTGATTCCAGAGAATCAGAATCAATGGTTATTCTGCTTTACACAGTTTTTTTTATCAGGAAATCTAGTTCCTCCCATTACAGAGAGAGTAAAACAGAGTAAAAGTATTAGTGTTGCTGATTTCAGCAGGTTTCATGTCCAGTTTTCAGGCCTCAGGTTTCCACATCAGACCGGAGTTCCTGGTTGGGATGTCTGTGATGTAACAGTCGATGACACTGAACCAGGAAGTGTGTGTGATGATGAAGGCGGGAGGTGAGAGAGAAATCATGAGAGAGAGGCAGAAAGGTGGAAGGAAAAGCGAAAGGAAGGGAGGAAAGGACGAAAGAAATGAGGGAGTGTTGGAGGTATATTTAAGATCGTGACAGATTGAGTGTCGCTGTCTTTTACCCATCTTCTCCCACCAACACCTTTATTGACAGACGAGGAGGAAGAGACAAGGAAGAGGCAGAAATATGTCCTCTGTCTCTCCTGAACTTCCTGTGAGGAAGAGGAGGGACAGGCTCTGAAGATTGGAGGGGACTGTCCCTTTAAGGACAAACAGATGGCGATGAATCAGCAAGCGAAAGGTCCGAACGTAGTGTCGGTCAAAACAGATAAAAATGTGACGCACACAGACACACACAGACACACACAGACACACACCATCTCCAGCCTCAGTCAAACCCTCCTGTTGGCCTTAGAGTCTCCATCTGAACTGAACACAAACCAAACATTGAAACGCATCATGGACATTTATTTCCTCAACAGGGAGTTATTTTTTCATCTAAAAGGAATAAAAACATCCAAAGGAGCTAAAACTTTTCCCGTCCTAACAGAGAAATGGTAAAACACAACTGCAATTTAGTAAAATATTAAATAATAAAGAATAATCAAAGGAGAAACTAAAACTACATTTTCTGAAGTTTCATAGTTTTCATCTCATTTTTTTTTATTTCATACAAAATCCCTTCATTTCACCGCAACAATAAAATATAGAAATTCATGTTCCAAAAAACTGACTGCAAATTAAATGTGATAAAATTACACACACTCTGAAAATCTTTCACTTGAAACACTGAAAATATAGAACTATGGAGTTATATTTGAAAATGAACTGAAATGAACACGCTGAAAACATTTGATGAGATATTAAATGTTGGAAATCTTCTCACAGTTTCATCAGTCTGTTAGAAATCTGGACTAAATGTTTTCCGCTAATAAAAATAAATGTCATAACTCAGCAAAAAAACAGAAAGCTGGCATGAACACAGCAGGGGCTGATGGGAAAATATTTGAAGCTGATTTATGATGACCTCAGCTGAACTCTCCGATGTCTCAATGTTTGATCGACTCGGAGAACAGGATGTTTCAAGCTCCAATGTTATTGTGAAATCTGTAGCCGATGCGGTTTTCCACTTCCTCCTGGTCTGAGCAGGATCAGGGTCCGAGTCCTTCCACTGAAGCCGTTTGACCGGGTCTGCATTAAGACCACCTGATCCTGATGCTGGATGTCTGGACTCCTGTAGACCTCTGAAGGTTGGCAGGTGGAGCCTCGTAGATCCAGCTCGTCCCACAGATGGCTGTTGTTCAGACCTGTGCCTGATCCTGATCCTAGTCCTGATCCTGATCCTGATCCTGATCCTGTTCCTGATCCTGATCCTGATCCTGATCCTGATTCGGTTCCTGATCCTGATCCTGATCCTGTTCCTGATCCTGATCCTGATCCTGCTCTGATCCTGTTCCTGATCCTGATCCTGATCCTGATCCTGATTCGGTTCCTGATCCTGATCCTGATCCTGATCCTGCTCTGATCCTGTACCTGATCCTGATCCTGATCCTGATCCTGATTCGGTTCCTGATCCTGATCCTGATCCTGATCCTGCTCTGATCCTGTACCTGATCCTGATCCTGATCCTGATCCTGATTCGGTTCCTGATCCTGATCCTGATCCTGATCCTGCTCTGATCCTGTACCTGATCCTGATCCTGATCCTGATCCTGATTCGGTTCCTGATCCTGATCCTGATCCTGATCCTGCTCTGATCCTGTTCCTGATCCTGATCCTGCTCTGATCCTGATCCTGATCTGTTCCTGATCCTGTTCCTGATCCTGATCCTGATTCTGCTCTGATCCTGTTCCTGATCCTGATCCTGATCCTGTTCCTGATCCTGATTCGGTTCCTGATCCTGATCTGTTCCTGATCCGGATTTGGTTCCTGATCCTGATCCTGATCCTGCTCTGATCCTGATCCTGATCTGTTCCTGATCCTGTTCCTGATCCTGATCCTGATTCTGCTCTGATCCTGTTCCTGATCCTGATCCTGATCCTGTTCCTGATCCTGATTCGGTTCCTGATCCTGATCCTGATCCTGATCCTGCTCTGTTCCTGATCCTGATCCTGATCTGTTCCTGATCCTGATCCTGATCCTCCTGGAGGTCTGGACTCGTCCCACAGATGCCGACTGTTGTTCAGACAGGGAGCCTGATCCTGCTGGAAGTCCTGGACTTGGTCTGGACCAGGTTCAGTACCAAGTAAACCCAGCAGGACTTGGTCAAAGCGGTCTGATGACCACATTGATCCCAGACTGAACCCAACAAAGTAGGACCAGGTTTGTGCGTTTGTTCGTACAGTATTTTTGTGGCTGTATTTGTGCATCTGTGCAACAACATCCTTTGAGCTGTCTCATTAATCACAGACGGAGCGCTCTCCTTCGCAGACATTAGTGTTGGATTAAAGTGGAGGCCTGGAGGCTCTAATCAGCTCCTGCTCTAATTACTGACCTGTCGAATGTGTTCAGCCTCCACGCACAACAATGAAGTGATGAAAATGAAAAATTACATCCAATCACCATAAAAATAATAATAATAACGTAATTAAGTTTCAGTGTGCGACCTCTGCAGAGAGAGAGAAGCGAGGCAGGAATCCAGTTTATATTTGGGTGGAGTGTGAGCACCGGCAGCTTGTCAAAGCAGAGAGAGGTTTTAAAACACTTCCTGTCTCTGAGAAGACCAGAACGGGTGAAGGGCGGAGCCAGTGTGTTCAAACGCCACGATAAACGCTGTCAGCTGGTTTTCTGTTTGCTGTCAAACTGAGTGTCAACGCGACGCCACCAGTCAGCCTTCAGTCTGTCACTCATCTGCCGGCCATCTTGGTTTTTGAAACCAGAAAAGATATTCTCTATTTAGAAGAGAAGGTGGAGCTGAGGAGGATCCCACCTGATGTGTCACCCAGTAGCCCCGCCCCCAAACCCCTCCCCTTTCCCTCTAAATGAACATCATCCGGAAGATGTTTACTGAGGAGGAGGAGGGATGTTTTCCCATAGACTTCAACACACACAACACACACTGATAAGTCTGACCAATGGCGTCTCCCCCTGATGGTTACTTGAAGGCTGAGGTGTTGGGGGTCCAGGATGAGGGGAACACAAAGAACGTCATGATTTCAGGCACCTGGCTGTAGGTCATGTGACATACCTGGCCCCTCCCCCAACCAGTGAAAATGTAACTATGGACTGATTCTCACTTTGTTTTTACACTGCAGCTGCAGACACACACAGACACACACAGTGATGTGTATGAGGGCTCAGTCATGCCCAGAGGTTAATAGCCGTGCTGTCAGTTTGATGTGCATACCTGTGTGTGTGTGTGTGTGTGTGTGTGTGTGTGTTAATAATAGCTTGCTGGCTGTCATTGCAGATGAGGGGTGTGTGTCAAGAGAGCGAGCTTTAAATGCTCCTCATCATCCTGTTCCACACACAGAGTGACAGGCCTGCACAGTGTGTGTTAGCATCAGTTAGCATTTCCTACCAAGTGCACACACACACATGCATGTCTTCCTTTGCGTGTGTGTGTGTGTGTGTGCGCTCAGAGGAAAACATTGTGCTGAGCAGAAAAGCAGCCAGTGTCAAACTACCCATCATGCCTCCTGAATGGCCCGCTCGCCTCACTCGCTCCCTGTTTGCAGGCACTATTATGAGCGAGCGAGCTGAAATATTATTGTTCTGTTGTTATGAAGCTGCGCTGACATGTCAAGTTGAAATCATTAGCTTCTCTCTCAGAAAACACCAAACCGTGCTCTTCCTCCTCCTCACTCTGTTCCACGTCTGTATTTTTAGACTAAACCTGAAAGTTGCAGCACATGAAGCTCCACTTCCTGTTTTCATCAGCTGAGAGGAGTTTTAGTATTAGTGAGCTGTCACATTAAATGTTTCCTCCTTTTCCTGGAAGGTTCGCTGCGTGAAAAGGAATCTGTTCCTGCTCCCCAGAGGATGGCCTGCCTCTGCTCTGAGCATGCAGAATAAAAACATCAGCGGAGGAGGCATCAAGCCTGTGACCTCCACCAGCCTCAGGACCAGCTAATGCCTCCCCTGTCAGAGAGTTTGAGCAGCAGCTCGTCTAAAAACACCCCCCGACTCCTTCTGCGGAGCCCCACCGAGCCCGGAGCAGCCGGTGTCAAAGTAAGCCGTCAGCTGGATGAATGGCCTGCAGCCTTTTGTTCTCCCCCAGCTATTAAGACCACGCTGAAATATTATTATTCTCCTGCTCCGAAATATGTCAGATTAAATCGTTACCTTCGCTGAGCCAGACACAAAAGGCTGAAACACTGAAGCACTTCACAGGCAAAGTCCAGGATGTTTTTTGAGTTTCCTGAAATATTATTATAAAACCATTGTTAAACTGCTCTGCAACATGACAGCTTAAATCATCACCTTCGGCGGCGCAAAAATAAAAAGCACAAGTGTGCTTGCCGAGATTTAAAGTGTAACACCGGAGTAATTTGATGCTTTTGAATCACCGGTGGCGGCAGTTATCAGCGCTGCATAACTCAAGCTAACGTCACCGCACTGGCTGCAGTTAACCATCCACACACAGCAGCAACATAAATAATTAGAGTTCAAGCTGGAAGTGACTCTGAAGGATCAGTGTGTTTCTGACAAACTGATGAACTCAGTGTAGCCTGTTAGCTTAGCCGCCTGTCCAAGTTTAAAGAGACAGCTGATGGCGCTGATCAAACTGACACCTGTCGCCGTGGAAACACAGGCGATATAACCTTGGAAGTAAAAACCACGACGCTTCAGAACATCAAGCCGATTCTGAGCTGGCCTTCAGATTTCAGTGTAATGACCATTGCAGCCTGCTGGTGCTGCTGTGGACTTCTGCTCCTGTTGTGTTGTGTAGTTTTTGTGCGCCTGGCTCACTTTCCTGCGGCACATGTTTCAACACGAAGGCTGAGCAGCGACAGTGAAAGGAAACACTTGTGTGTGTGTCATGGCTCAGCAGCAGCGACTCGCCTGCAAATGAGTGAGGAAGCTGTTCGGAGCAGAAAGGCTCAGAGAGCGCCTGCAGACAGGAGCGGAGGGCACAGAATTCACAGAGAACTGCAGATATCAGCACAGTTGGCATCAGGCGGCCGTTTTGGATCCAGCTGTCTCGGTGTGAGCCAGGTTTCTGTGGGAGCTGCTCGTCCAACTGGCTGCACAACAATAAACTCTGCAGCGTCAATCAGCCAGTCGCTAACAAATGTCACCTTGTTTTCAGCCGCACGCTCTTACTTCTCCTCCTCTGGCGGCTCTCGCTGTCATTTTGCAGTTTTGAAATGGCCAGAACTCAGCGACAACAGTTGTGTGTTTGAAAGGCGGCGCGCTGCCGTCTGCACAGCAACAGCAGAGACTTTAAAAAGTAACTTCGACCCGCTCGGAGAGACGTTCAGGGACACATTAACGCCGTCCACACTACAAATACAAACACAACTACACAACCACAGGTATTTGGAGGTCACGTTTGTGTGAAGAGAAGAAGCGTTTTACTTTTACCCTCCAAGAGGCCGAGCTGTCACTCAGCTGTCTGTGGATCATTCCTGTGTGTTTCTGAGTTTCATCATTAATGAGCAGAACTGATCAGACGAAGATCCATCATCCAATCAGGAGAGAGTCAGCAGGTCAGCTCCACCTTCTCCTCCAAATCAACTGGTTTCAAAAAACCAAGATGGCTGACAGCCAAACTAAAAGTGAAATTCTTAAAAAGATATATGAATGAATCAGTGCGTCCTGCTTTAGTTTTTTTTTTAGCTTCGGTCCAGAAAGTTGAATCAGAATAGACAATTTAAGATTTTCAACAAAATGATAAGATATAATTTATTATTCTGGTGCAGGTTCTACATTTCCCCCTCCGCCCCCCCATAAAACTATCAGCTGACTGATTGAAGAGTAAAATGCTAATGCGGCCCATCAATTTGTAATTTGGAGAAAGAAAAAAAAAATCTGCATTTTCACCATCAAAAACTCCTCGAAAACTCCTCAAAGGCACGACAGTCAAATCAGGCTGATTAGTGAAGTCTCTTCTTCGTCACATTTCGTTGCAAAGAATCCCCGAAAACAGGAGCGAAGCCCCGAGCTAGAGGAAACTTTGAGTTTTCAGCTGATGAGAAGACGTCAAACATCAAGACTTCAGTTTCCAAATCAACTTTTTAAAAAAGTTTCACCTTCAGATTGGAAACAGCTCGTTTATGAAATTAAGATGGTTTTTATCACATTCATTAATGTTCCCCTCACTTCAGATAAACAGTCACATAAATGTCTTTAAATGAACATTTATTGGGTTTGTCTGACATTTTTTTTATTTCATGATCTTATTATCTTTACTGAAGTTGTGCTGATCCTCATCAACATAAAATCTGCCTCACCTCAGCCTGAAAAACAATTAGAAGGGAAAGTCACTGAATTACTGAGTCCTTATTTTAGATTTTTACCTGAAAAAGTACGTTGAACGGTGGTCAAACTAATTTACAATTAAAAATGTGTGTGTAAATTCAGAATACAAGTTTTTTGTCGAAATTTAAAAAATGACATAAATAAATAAATAAGGGGAAGACAAAACCAGATGAAAAAAAAAATCTGTCAATTTACGAGTCCCTGAACTCGTAAAGCAGATAATTAAACAGCAGCGTCAGCTCAGCTCAGTCCTGGGGTTAGTCCTGCTTTTCTGCTTTCAATCAAACTGATTGATCGTTTGGAAGATGATGAGAAACATTTTCTCCATTTATCTCCAAGTTGGTGCTCAAATTAAACTAAATGTTCTGTTTCCATCTGATAACGAGCCCACAGAAGAAAAATGATTCAAAGGTCCAAAAATTTAAGTTAAAGCTCCATATTGTATATTTTGGAATAAGTTAAGTCTGTGTGGCTCAACACAGCTGGTGGAGACCAAACACCGAGCTCAGAGAGCAGGAATGACGGAGTGTGTGGTCACCGTGTCAGAAACACAACCACGTCGACACACATTGAGGATGACGAGGAGCTCATCATAACAACACAACAAATGGTTTCTACTGCATGATGAAAATGAAACACAAACCAGACAACTCATCAGACTATCCCAGTGTAACCAGTCTACACACACACACACACACAGATCGGCCTGAGTTTCATTAAGTTGTCAAACTGTGGCTCTGTACCCAACAGGTGCCTCCAGTGTGTGTGTGATAGTACAGACACACACAGACACACACTGTGCTGCTGAAGACCTACTGCCCTCTAGAGGCAGTGAACCGGCAGGTCGATCAGTCGTCGACTGATTTCTGTCTGTATCAGGATGTTGATGATCAGCTGTCGACCTTTAACGCTCCGGGAAAATGAAGAAAGGATGAAAAAAAAAGCAAATAAAAAAGATGATGACGATGATGTTGATGAGAAGGATGAAGGATTTCCATCCTTCAGTGTGACCTTCACTTGTCTCCTTCCCTCTCATTCCTCCTCCTTCCTCGATTCTTGTCCTCTCTGCTGCCTCCTTGCCTCCTTTCCTGTTTCCTTCTCCTCCCTCTGTCTCCTTTGTTCCTAATTTCCTTCCTTCCGTCTTCCTCCCATTTTTCTGTCCTCCATCGTGTCCTCCTCTTCATCACCTTTCTCCCTGCCTCCCCCCTCCTCCCCCCGGTCTCCCTGTGTCCCCCTCCTGGTCGGGGGTCTGTATTGTCCCGGTCTGGTCTCTCTGTGGGAACAGCTCCTCTGTTTGTTGGCCAATAGGTCCAATTCAGCCGAGGCCTTTTAGAAAGACCAGCACCACAAAAGCCAACGGGAAACGACCCCCCCACTGCCGATCAGCGTTTTCTTACCCGGTGCCCCTCGCCCCCGGCCCCTCCCACTGAGGCCCTCTAAGTTTGTTTAAGAGATTGAGGGCCCAAAGAAAGAGACAGAAAGAGAGAGGGACGTAGAGAAAGCGTCCGCCCATTAAGGTAATTATATAGAGCCTGTGTTCCCGTGAGGGCTCTTAATTGATGTTAATGTTTGTCTAATTGGGAGGGGGGGCCGGGGGGGGGTGGAGGGGGGGTGAAGGTCCTCAAAAGGTCCCTCATCCTTGCAGGACAAGGAGCACTTTTCAGTCCTCCCTCCTCCTCTCTTGTCTCCGTCTCCATCGTTCACACCTTCCCACAATAGCTGTCACCTCCAGCTTTCTCACATTACCTTTTCTAAACCCCCCCCACCACCACAGCTCCCCCATCCTCACCCCCTCTGGGCATCGGAGCAAAGCTCTCACAACTCGCAGGTTTCTGAGGCCTCATAGTGACTCCATTAAACTGAAATGACCCAAACTGAGCCAACTTTAAAGGGCGAGTTTGACGGACCTGAAGGATCAGCATCAGGATCAGCCTGAGTCCTGATAATCAAAACCTTTTAGAGCCACATTCAGGATTCACTTTGTGCTTTTCCCGTAGTTGTGATTTTTAAAAATGTTCCTGAATCTGCACACATTAAGAATTACTGCAGCTCAGAAAACCAGAAGCAACTAAAAACACACTCTGAATGTTTCCTTCCTCTCATGTGTTTGGGTCTGTCTTTATCCGATCAGGAGTTCTGCTCATTAATGATGAAAAACCCGCTCTTTATTCTGTCAACACAATAAACTCAGTTTCACACACGACAGATCAGGCTGTTGGAAAGAGCTGATTGTCCTCTTTGACAGATCACTTTGATGAAGTGTCTTTAATCCAGTTCTCCCTCTTCATGTTTACATATATTATACATTCAGACTATATGAGAATATAGTTTGGTGCCCATAATGATCTGAACCTTTATTGAGTTTATATTATTAATTATTACCATTACTAAGTTATAATTGTGAGTAATATAGTGATAATAAGTGATAATTCATCATTGGCTCATTGAGTCAATGTGGTCGGTGGTCGGTGAAACTGGGAACACAATAAAATTAAGAAACAGGTGGGAAATGATTTTCCGTCATTGTTCAGAATGATGGAGAGTCCGTTCCCATCTTTTGTCCTCACTGATCCTAAATCAAGATTTTATGACATTAGACTGGATGGAGACCAGATTGGCACTGAGACCGGATGAGTTCTGTTCGGATCATACAGTCAGAGAGAACTTGACCCCTGACCCCTGACCTGGTCCTCCAGAACACTGACAGCAGTTGTTGGCTTGATGATGGCAGTGATGGCGATGGCGATGATGAAGATGGCGGAGGGTTGAAGTCATCTCCACCTCCAGCCACCACCAGCACGTAGCGCCAGGGCCTCACGCTAATTACCGCTACATCTGTTTTCCTGTTTTACTCCTTCCTCCTCCTCCTCCTCTTCTTCCTCCATCGTTCCTCCGTTGTCTCCCTGAACAAATAGTTCACGCCACCACCCCCCCCACCCCACCTTTCCTCCCCCGTCTCCCCTCTTTGCTCCTTCTGACACCTCCCTGTGTCTCCTCACAGCTGGAGGCCGTGTCAGCTCCGCTCCATTGTGGATTGTATTTGCATGTTTGTGTGTGTGTGTGTGTGTGTGTGTGTGTTCGAGAGTGTGTGAGGGAGCGTTTGGTATTAAACACCGGTGCGTTTTTTTCCGTCTTCCCACATCCTTCTCTGTATATATTTGTGTATGCTAATGAGGGATTTCTGTGCTGTCAGCCATAATGGAGCTGCTGGATAATAACCCTGCAAAACAAACCAACAAACCAATTATCTCTGCTCTTGTTTTTTCAGGCCCACTGTAATTACTGTACGCAAGGCAGGAAAAAAAACACAAGAAGAGGAAGAAGAAGTTGCGTTTGGTGTGTTTTTGCTGTCAAAAGAGAGAGAGAGACAAAAACGAGGTGACCCAACACAAATCGTGAAAAATAAGCAGCTTTGATTTCATTTTTCGGTCTAAATTCCCTCCCTTCCTCCTCCCCTCTCCTTCAGCTCAAATTTACCCATCATTCCCATGGAGGGGCTGCAGGGATCGACAGACAGACAACGCGACGGGCGTTAAAAAAAAGAATGAAGAAAATGACAGCGCGACAAATAACCTTCCTCGCTTTCTGCCCACAAATTCGACCAAAAACATAAAAAACCCTCTAAACTATGTCCTGCGGCCAAATGAGACACCTGTCCAAACCTCTAAAGACCTTTTGTGTCTTTCACAGATTCTTTGCGCCGCGTTCTAATTGGCTGGCCGGCCTGTGTGTTAGCGTGCATGGCATGCCCGGCTGCCGAGAAGGTAAAATAGGCAGGCGGGGGAGCTGAATAGAAATGTGATTGTGTTGCTGTCAAGCGCTCCCACATGAACTCCCCTCTTTTCTTTCTCCACCCCGGACAGAGAGAAGTGTGAAGGGAGAGGGGGAGGAGGGGGAGGAAGAAGAAGAGGAGGAAGGGTGAGAGAGAGAGAGAGAGAGAGTGAAAGAGACACACTTCATTTGTCATCCAGCGGCCTGATTGGAGTGGCAAAGCCAATTCACATCTCGAGTGGAGTTCCCATCACACAAACCCCCCATACCAACCGCCCCCCCTCCTCACCCCCTGTATCCTGCCAATCAGGCGCAGCCTGTGCAAGCTGCCGGTGTTTCGAGCTGAGAGCTTCATCATCATGGATGGGGAGCGGTAATGACTCTCTCTCAGGAGCTGTAATAGCTGCAGCTAATGGGGAAGGGTGGGGGGGTGAGGGGTGAGGGTCATGTGGAAGGATGGATGGATGGATGGGTGGGTTGGCGGGGGGGGCAACTGCAGAACTGGTGTCACAGACAGAAGCACACAACATTTTTCCGCCGAGCGCTGTCAAAATAAAAGCCCAGACTCCGGAGCTGGGCTGAGCTCGCTGTCATTCCATCACTGTGTGCTCTGCGGCTCCTCTGCTGGAGGAGCAGACTCCTTCACTGCACCGTCCTTCTCCGTCCAACCACAAGGCCAAGTTATCCAATAAAAGTCTCATCTGACCAACTGCAGAATCTGTGTTCAGAGTTCTCAGTCCGAAAGTCAAAGAAGCTGAACTGAGCAGCAGGTGTATCACATCACTTCAAAATAAAACAGGAAGTAGGCCAGAAACTGCTGGTGTGAGTTTATTGTGTTGACAGAATAAAGAGCAGAACTCCTGATCAGATAAAGACAGAAACCACCCAAACCTTCAGACTTTATCAGCACTGCGTCTCTAAAGGCTACACCACCTCTGGCACCACCTCTGGCACCACCTCTGGCACCACCTCCCTCAGATTCAGCTGCCTTTTTTTCTGCCTCCGTGTTTCCACTCCTAACTGATGCTGTCGGTCCTGAATGTGTCTGTAGCTGCCGGATGAGTCATGTGAAGACTTCTCTGCTGCTTCTGCACATAATCTGCTAAATACTTGTTGTTGTGTCTGTAGCTGTGTGTTTGTGTTGTTTGTGTGGGTGGAGGTGTGAATCAGAGAGCAGTTGCAGAGGTTACAAACTGTTTCTCTTTTTGTTGTTGTTGTTGTTGTTGTTGTTTTTGCTTTTGTTGTGAAATGACCCACAAAAAAACATTTTTTTCCTCCAAAAACTCAACAACAATCAGACACTCTGACCTCATCAGTCATGATGTGTTTCACTTTTCCTCCAATTCGTACTTTGAGGCATGAAACGATAAAAACTGGGAAGTGGCATCACTTCCTGTTTCCTGGTGCATGTTTCTGCTCGAAGCTTCTTGCTAACGAGGAGGAGACTCCAGAGGTCGTCAGGTTTCACTGTGTAAGATTGTGTAGTTGTGTCATGACTAAACACAATCGGCAGTGATGATGTCATGACCAAAACCTGGACCTGCTGTGCTTCAGAGACGTCTGCTGAAATTAGCATGCTAACCAGCTAGTCCCGTCCGTCCACGCCGCTCTGTTAGAGGAAGGTGGATGGACGTTGTGTGATTGGTTGACGCCCCTGCCCTTGAGCAAGACACCAAATCTCCACCAAGCTCCTGGATGTCAGTCTGTTGGTGACCTCTGACCTCCCAACATTGGAGACCCACTCCAGTGAGAATCGATGAAGCATCTGATTACCTGTGAAAGGACCGGCCTGCAGGTTGGAGGTTCCACGTTGGGACAAGTCCAGGTCCTGAGCTGAACTTTTACTGAGGTACCATCTCCAGACGGTGGACTGTTCCGGTTCAGGACACGTGAAGGTCTGATGTCGTGGTTGATAGTTTGCTGTCACACTGCTTTGGGAATCGAACCTGTGACTGAGGAGGAAGTGTTCAGTCCACAGTGTGTAATCCTCTACAGGCCTGCTGGGAGTCCAGACCTGAAGCTCTCTGCTCCTCTTCACTCTTCAAAGACCTGAGCCCACACAGAGGTCACGACCTTTGACCTCAGCCAGGATCATCCCCACTCCATCTTATCCTTTAACTTACTCACTTTGTTTCCGCCGCAGAGACACCTCAGAGGAACTGCCTTCCTCCCTCTCTCCCCTCCTTCCTCCCTCTCTCCTCTCCTTCCTCCCTCTCTCCTCTCCTTCTTTCCTCTCTCCTCTCCTTCCTCCCTCTCTCCCCTCTCTCCTCCCCTTCCTCCCTCTCTCCTCCCCTTCCTCCCTCTCTCCCCTTCTTCCTCCCTCTCTCCCCTCCTTCCTCCCTTTTTCCTCCCCTTCCTCCCTCTCTTCTCCCCTTCCTCCCTCTCTCCTCTCCTTCTTTCCTCTCTCCTCTCCTTCTTTCCTCTCTCCTCTCCTTCCTCCCTCTCTCCCCTCTCTCCCCTCCTTCCTCCCTTTTTCCTCCCCTTCCTCCCTCTCTTCTCCCCTTCCTCCCTCTCTCCCCTCCTTCCTCCCTCTCTCCTCTCCTTCCTCCCTCTCTCCTCTCCTTCTTTCCTCTCTCCTCTCCTTCCTCCCTCTCTCCTCTCCTTCTTTCCTCTCTCCTCCCCTTCCTCCCTCTCTCCTCCCCTTCCTCCCTCTCTCCTCTCCTTCTTTCCTCTCTCCTCCCCTTCCTCCCTCTCTCCTCTCCTTCCTCCCTCTCTCCCCTCCTTCCTCCCTTTCTCCTCCCCTTCCTCCTCTCCTTCCTCCCTCTCTCCTCTCCTTCCTCCCTCTCTCCTCTCCTTCTTTCCTCTTTCCTCTCCTTCCTCCCTTTCTCCTCCCCTTCCTCCTCTCCTTCCTCCCTCTCTCCTCTCCTTCCTCCCTCTCTTCTCTCCTTCCTCCCTCTCTCCTCTCCTTCTTTCCTCTCTCCTCCCCTTCCTCCCTCTCTCCCCTTCTTCCTCCCTCTCTCCTCCCCTTCCTCCCTCTCTCCTCCCCTTCCTCCCTCTCTTCTCTCCTTCCTCCCTCTCTCCTCTCCTTCTTTCCTCTCTCCTCTCCTTCCTCCCTCTCTCTTCTCCTTCTTTCCTTTCTCCTCCCCTTCCTCCCTCTCTCCTCTCCTTCTTTCCTCTCTCTTCTCCTTCCTCCCTTTCTCCTCCCCTTCCTCCTCTCCTTCCTCCCTCTCTCCTCTCCTTCCTCCCTCTCTCCTCCCCTTCCTCCCTCTCTCCCCTTCTTCCTCCCCTCTCTCCTCCCCTTCCTCCCTCTCTTCTCTCCTTCCTCCCTCTCTCCTCTCCTTCTTTCCTCTCTCCTCTCCTTCCTCCCTCTCTCCTCTCCTTCTTTCCTCTCTCCTCTCCTTCCTCCCTCTCTCTTCTCCTTCTTTCCTTTCTCCTCCCCTTCCTCCCTCTCTCCTCTCCTTCTTTCCTCTCTCTTCTCCTTCCTCCCTTTCTCCTCCCCTTCCTCCCTCTCTCCTCTCCTTCCTCCCTCTCTCCCCTCCTTCCTCCCTCTCTCCTCTCCTCCTGTTTCCCTCTCGGAGGAGAACTTGCCTCCTCGGCGGCTGTAATCACTTTACTACTGTTTTTGTTCACGGTAAGTGGACTAAATATTTGGATGCTCATAAGCAAAGCAGAATAATTGAACGTGTGATTTGTGGCAGCTGGCTCTGAGTCTATGGGCTTGTCTCAGCATAATGAAAACAGCTAGCGAGCCACTGTAAACAAAAGCAACTTGTTATGTTGCAAACCCCTCGCTGTGCTTTGCTGTGTGTGGGAAACAACTAATTTTCTTGATGGCGTACTGTAATCATGGCAAAGCTTTACCACGCGCTGTGCTGAGTACTGCACTGCTTATTAATACAGAGAGAGAGAGTTGGTCCACTCCTGACAGAGCTACTATTACTGTAAACATTTTAAAGTATGGAGAGAGAACAATGCACCAACCTGAATTATTATAATTATGAGTTAAGTCCAGAGCGGCGGACTGGGCCGGCTGGAGGACCTGAGCCCGTTTACAGCCGCCGCTGGAGCTTCAAATTTTCAAACCCAAGAGCCGCTCAGATGTGAGAGCACTCAGACTTTAAAATAAATAAAATAAAAAGCACACAATAACAACAATTAGAATAATAAATATAATTACAGTAATAATAACAATACAGAGAAAGAGAGCCTCTCCATCAAGCTGTGAAATGAAGCGTGTTCACTTCAGAAGGTTTTGGAACAACAATAATAATAATAATAATAAAATGGGACTTTGACTGAATATTCTTTACTCAAAGGTCAGTTGAGTGTAAAATGTTTCCACAGAAGTTTGGGATTGCCATCAGCACCCAAAATAATAAATATCCACTTTAAATAAAATTAACCCACAAATTCTTCTCAAATTTCAAAATCTTGGTATTTCTTAGAAACAGAAAGTGATTTAATCATTTAATTATATGGCATTTTCCATTTTCTCTATTCTTTCTTCATTAATTTCACTCTGTCGCTGAGAAACATCTATGCAGCCATTAGATCATCCAGCTCCAAAAAATCCACTTCAGCATCAGTGAGTCTTTAAAGCGATTTCTGTCATAATGAATAATGTGTTAATAAAAGCTCGACTTTTATGTCTGACTTGAGTCTTAATTAGCAGCACTGTGTTTTCCTGTTTATACCCGGCTTGTGAAAGCGTCACAGCAGCTACTGAATGTGACTGATTGACATCAAACGAAGGTTTAAAAGTTCTTCTCCTCACATCAGTCTGTCTCTGTCGCTTCTATTCAGAGCGGCGGACAACAACAGACTCTCCTGATCGTCCTTCTCTTTGCTCCTCCACTTCAACAAAAGCTGCTCTCCGAATCATTCAGTCCTGACCTGTTCCTCAGGGGCGAGAGACCTCCACACAGCCCTGGAGAGAGAGAGAGAGAGAGGAGAGAGAGGAGGAGGGGGGCGGTCAATCCTTGAGAGGGGTCAAGAGTCAGGGTCAGGGGTCAGAGGTCAAGAGGAAGTCCTTTCTGGCAACAGAGAGCCACTTCTCATTCTCATTTAATGGAGCAGCCATCTGTCAATCAGGAAGAGAGGGGAGGGGCCAACAGGTATCAGTGGCCCCTGACGGTGTCGCCCGAGGGCCCAACTTCCTAGAAATATGGCTCTGAGGTCCGAATCAGGTCGTGGGATTGTTTAGAGTCCCCTCTGTCCCCCGACCCCAAACCGGAGAGACCAGCGCTTCTCCAGCACTTTAATTGAGTTTCAGAAAAAACGCTCTGAACCTGATCCAGGTCTGGGCTGAGCTGATCTACAAAACTAAACTATCAGATCATAGTTCGTTTCTAACAACAGGCTGCACTGAAGCTTTTCTCTGTTTTCTCTGTTTGTCAGCTGATTCTGTGTCAACAGATCAGATCTGAACTTCCTTCATCAGTTAATCACTGAAGCCGTTTTCAGATTGGACAGATCAGCTGATTCTGTTTAAGCATCAGAGAGCAGCTGACGATGATGATGGTTTGACTAAACTAAATCCAAAAAATGTCATTGAATCTGATGATCAAACATTTGATTTAATCCAGCTGCATACGAGCAGATCCTGTTTTTAGGTACTGTCATTGAAATAACTATTTCCTGTGAAATTGTCACTGCAGTAAAGTGATTTTCCTGAACATCCGATGACGACCATCAGACTCCGCCTCCTCACCTTCTGTTTGTTGTCGCGCTGTCGCACGTTTAATCCACCGATCCTTCAATTATCCCGAAACACAATCTGTTGTCACCTGGACTCGCACGGCTCGGCGGAATAACGCCAAGCATTCCCACCGTCAGAGGTCCTGACTGAGCAGCACAAATCTTTTTAATACCAACGTCCAACCAAGCCGAGGGCCCGCAGGTCCAGGTCGACCTGCTGGGGGTCTCTAATGATCAGATCGGTGATTTAATGACAGCCTGGTCGGTCTGGGAGAAACCCCTCCCTCTGTTTCTCAGAGCTGGAGGCCCCTGCAGGGATTAGAGAGTCTGGGGGGCCGCTGTGGCAGCGTGGGCCCAGAACCACAGCTGGTCCCCGGGGACCAGAGACCTGCAGGAACAGGTGGAGCGTGGGAAAAAGTCTGTTCAGCTCAGTCTGCTGGATCTGCTGTTTAGGTACCGCAGCCGTGACCTTTGACCTTCAGGATAAAAATAAAGTGAGACGAGAGGGTGACATCAGAAAATAAATAATCAGGGGTGTGTTACACACACACACACCCCTCTGTCACCTCCCGCCTCAGGTGTGTTACCTGGTGTCAGATTTCTCTGCACAAAACTACTGTTTAGAAACAAACACACACAGAGCGGCAGGTTGTGTTGTTGTTGTGTTTTGATTCAGAACAGCTGACAGGAAGTGGAGTGATGACGTTTCCCTCTGGATACCTGATAGGTGAGGACAACTTGGAGGAGGCGGAGCTTTTGGTTGTGAGAAGAAGTCAGAATGTATTGAAGGCTATGGGAAAATGTCGCTCCTTCTGCCTGATTCGTAAGTCTTCAATACAACAAGATGTCCACCACAGCCCACCGTGTCTCCTTGAATCCTCCTTTTCTTCTTCTTCTTCTGTGGTTTTGGGGCTGTCTGCTCTATTTACACCACAGTGGAAATGAAATTATCTCTGCTGGAGTGGAGCTTGATTGAGACAAGAAGAGATTTAAAAAACAAACAGAAACGCCGGCTGATGAGTATTTTCAGGCCGAGCTGCTCCAAATACTGTCGGCGTTTGTGATGTGCACGTTGGCGCCGTTCATTCCTGTGGAAACACACAATTCCTTTTATTCCCTCCACGTCAATCATTGTCTCCTTTTATTAAACGATTAGTTAAGTGAAGAAAAACACAGTGATTCTGCAGCGGGAACTCCAGGAAGCGAGCGGCGGGCTGATTGCGGCGCCACTCGGCCCCTCGCCGGCCCTCGTTGCCTGAATGCCAGTAATCATTTGTCTGATTTGGTACGAGGAGGAACGAGCTGAGCTGTCTTGATTAATGCTGATTTCGACGGACGCAGGGACGCATGCAGGCATGGACCCCCCCATAAACATCACCAGTATCACCACCACCGCCCCCCCCCCCACAAAGGCCCACTGCAATATGACTGCACATTACACTTCCTCCAATCAGCTGAAGGCTGTTAGCCCACAGGAATCAGCCCGCCGACCTCCGACCTCGGCCCGCTGACGGCCGTGTTTGGATCCAAACAGCAGGAAACACAAGGAAGCTCCTCCCCCTCTGTCCTTCCACCACCTGTCAATCACCATAAAATACCCAGAAAGCCTTTATTTTTCTCCGCCCTGTTTGCACCAAACTGATTATTCATTAATGGCCATTTCCTGTGACATCATCCATCAGTCACACGTCCCACCTGGTGGTGCCATGGCGATAAAATGTCAGGGTACACCTGAACAGTCCTCTGCGGCTCACTGTGAGTCCGTCCACACACAACAAGACACATGATTCCGCTTTATTGTGGTCTGCTGTGTCAGTCTGCCGAGCCGTGGCCGTCCTGATTCCTGGATCTGTCTGACACATTTCCCCGCTCGGGCAGCTCCACGGTCCAGCCGGTCTGAGGCGCCGCAGAGCAAAATGAACGCCTTCATTTTTTATTCAGGAAACAACTCTGATGAAATTTGCTTTACCCAGTGGTGATTGAATCAAAGCGCAAATCAGCCCTGAGGCTGAGAGTGGCGGCAGGTCGGCGATGGAGATGATGGAGGAGACATCTGATCAGGACAAATCAAAGAGAGGGAGGCTCCTGATGATCATCTAAAAATAACCTCTGCTGCTGAATCACCTGCATCCCTGTTTTTAGTCTGGCTGTTCCATTTAAGCTTCACAATAAAAGAGCAGGAGGAAAAGACAGAATGAGAAAAACTTTTGTTAATGGAAGTTTGAATATTCAGATTTTACAGCTGATGTAACAGCGAGAATAACAGAGCGCGGTTGTCATGGGAACAGTACTACTCTACCTCCGTCTCCATGGCTACGATAATAACAGACATGTCTTGGTTTTGGCCGTTTCCTTCACATCACATGACCTCCATCGTCATAGTTACAACAGAAACAACAACAGCGACAGAAGGGAATCAAACACGTCACCAACATGTCGCCCAGAAACAGACCCTGCTGACAGACGACCTCTGACCTCGTTTCTTTTAGTTCTGAGCCAACAGAAACAATTCAAAATAAGAGCGCTGAGGAAGAAGGCGGTCACATGACTCTGTGTGAAATTAGAAGTTATTTTTGCCCAAATGGAAGATGGAGACTGTGTGTGTTGTTGGAGTCTTAAAAAAGTTCAAACCGGATTAATTTTCCGCTGAGAGTGTTTTTTACCCAGCAGGCCGAAGCGCGGCGGAGGCCCCGGCTGAACCCGCCTCAGTCAGCTCCAATCAGCCGCCGGCCGACGGTTGTCAAAGCAACAGGATGAAAAGGTGTTTGATGTGGGGAAACACGACGGGAAAGCAGACCTCGCTTAACAAATCAGCCAATCAGCTTCTGCCCCGGCGTCTGACATGTGACAGCACTTAGCCCCGCCTCCCCTCGACCCGTCTGGAGGGTCATGAGATGCTTTAATCTGGACTGTGTGTGTGAGAGAGGCAGCTTGACCAACAGAGAGAGAGAGAGAGACAGTTAACTGGCCTGAAAACAAGATGGAGGAGCTGAGGCAGAAAAGTCTGTTTGATGTAAACAGTGAAGACAGAACCAGGAGGTCTGCAGCGTCCTCAGCACCATGAAAACCGCTCTGCTCTCCTCCGGTGTGTTCGTGATCTCCAGAACGTCAGTCGTCAGATAAATCTGGTTGATGGTCCTTCATTGTTTCTGAACAGGAAAATAAAGTCACTTCTGTTCTTCCTTTAACTCTCCTGAGCTGAAACAGCTGCTGATGATGATCGAAAACCTGAAACACAATAAAGTTTCTGTGCCTGCAGTCTGTTCGTGTACTCCGGGCTAATTTCCAACTGTGTTCTAACTGAGAGCGACCGTGTTGTTTATCCTCAACTCTTCTTAAAGTCTAAATTTGCTTCAGATTTTTTTGACGTGTCCATCCGTACATTCTGACGGTTGTCGAGTCGTCTGTAAAATACGGCAACCAAATGTTGTGAATCTAATTTAGAAACGTCGTTACAGAAGCAATTAAGGACGGAAACAGAAAAACAACCGTTTTTAACTGTGGTTTTCTTTTGAAATTACTTTTTCATATAATTTTCAATTAAAGTTGAGAATTTCTCTGACATGAGTTGTGATATCAGTTTCCCCACACGGACCGCCGTCTCATCAGCTCAGAGCTGAAAATAGAAGCAAACAAAGCAAACTTCAGCGAAACTCCACCAACAGAAAAGCATTTGAAAGCTCAAACTGAGAGCTTCCTAAATGAAGGAACACACACTGAATAAACAACAACAACATCAGTCTGCTGTTTTTCATTCATCATTATGTGAAATTCAGACGTCAGCAAACAGCAGCTCACAATTCAAACAACACAAACAAGCACGCTTTCGATCTGCTGAATAAATGATTTCACATTCACTTCAAGCTAAAAGGTCACGGGCCTCTACGTGACCCTGGAGGTCCGAGAACGAGAATTAAAACCTGCAGCTGATGTGAAAGCGTCAGTGTTCAAACTGTCACACAGAGCCGAGCCATCAAGAAGCAGACTGCTCTGAATGGTATTTAACATTCTGATGCGTTATGGAGGACGGACACCGAACGATCCCGCTCTTTTTACGAGGCGGTTCTTTCTCTCTGCAGCTGACGGTGTGCTGTGTTCAAACGAAAGGCCCGTGTGACGGTCCGCCAATAAAAATCTGGACCACACGGAGCTTCCTGTTTGTGTTTAACGGCAGCTTTACGTTAGTTTGGAGGAGAAAACAGTGAAACTGAAATGTTTGGCTGATGAAACTCGGCGGACTTGAAGGTAATTCTCAGGAGAAAAGGTTACGCTGGCTGGCGGCCGCTGTGATTGGCCGGGGCGGCGGAGACAAAGACGGGTTTAATTCCCTCAGTGAAGGCAGAGCTGCACGAGAAACCAATTTGAGAGCTATTATCTTCCCTTCTCATCAAATTGGAAGCCGGTCTGATTTGGCCTTAATCGAGCTAATCTCCCCTGCTGCTCCTCCGCAGAACGGACCGCAGCTCAAATCATTTCCCTGCCTGAGGACGAATATTGGTCATTTTCTTTTAGCACCAGGACTCATTAAGAGCCGTCTCTAATTGGCTCTCCTTCTCACTGAGGGCTTCGCAGGAGGAGGAGGAGGAGGAGGATGAAGGCTACGGGGCGTCAGTGCCGTGATTACAGTTACCTAGACGACGGTCCAGCGGTGCCCCCGGGATCGGGGCCGGGCGGGTTGACGGAGAGCGGAGGGAGAGCTGAAATTGCATTCCATTAGTGCTAATACAGAAACATTAAGAGTCCGTCTGAAGCTCAGCCGCTAACGATTATGGTCACTAATTCATCCAATCAGCTCGTGAGCAGACGCTTCACCAAGTCAGAACGACCTCGCCGGCTATTACGGCTGATTGACAGCAGCCGACGCTTTGTTTCAGGCAGAGCGGAGAGAGAGGCCAAGAGGAGAGCCATCAGCAGAGCTTCCTGTCCGTCAAACTGGGTGTCCAATCAGACGCTCAGCGTTACCGAGACCGGCTGTGGACTGAAGAGGGGGGCGACTGAAGTCTATGGGAAAATGTCCCCGCTGCTCCCTCAAACTGAAGTCTATGGGAAAATGTCCCCGCTGCTCCCTCATACTGAAGTCTATGGGAAAATGTCCCCGCTGCTCCCTTATACTGAAGTCTATGGGAAAATGTCCCCGCTGCTCCCTCATACTGAAGTCTATGGGAAAATGTCCCCGCTGCTCCCTTATACTGAAGTCTATGGGAAAATGTCCCCGCTGCTCCCTCATACTGAAGTCTATGGGAAAATGTCCCTGCTGCTCCCTCATACTGAAGTCTATGGGAAAATGTCCCTGCTGCTCCCTCATACTGAAGTCTATGGGAAAATGTCCCTGCTGCTCCCTCATACCGAAGTCTATGAGAAAATGTCCCCGCTGCTCCCTCATACTGAAGTCTATGGGAAAATGTCCCTGCTGCTCCCTTATACTGAAGTCTATGGGAAAATGTCCCCCCTCCTCCCTTATATTGAAGTCTATGGGAAAAGGTCCCCCCTCCTCCCTTATACTGAAGTCTATGGGAAAACGTCCCTCCTCCTCCCTTATATTGAAGTCTATGGGAAAACGTCCCCCCTCCTCCCTCATACTGAAGTCTATGGGAAAATGTCCCCGCTGCTCCCTCATACTGAAGTCTATGGGAAAATGTCCCCGCTGCTCCCTCATACTGAAGTCTATGGGAAAATGTCCCCGCTGCTCCCTCATACTGAAGTCTATGGGAAAATGTCCCTGCTGCTCCCTTATACTGAAGTCTATGGGAAAATGTCCCCCCTCCTCCCTTATATTGAAGTCTATGGGAAAAGGTCCCCCCTCCTCCCTTATACTGAAGTCTATGGGAAAACGTCCCCCCTCCTCCCTTATATTGAAGTCTATGGGAAAACGTCCCCCCTCCTCCCTTATATTGAAGTCTATGGGAAAACGTCCCCCCTCCTCCCTTATATTGAAGTCTATGGGAAAACGTCCCCCCTCCTCCCTGATGAATTTATGGTCTCAGTCTGAAATACAACATGATGTTCATTTTTTAAATTTAGGGGGTGGGGCCACTTTATGACTGACATGCTGAACCACCCAATCAGGACAGTCCAGAGCAGGTCAGGTCCACCGGTTAAAATAAATAAATAAAATGGAAGCATTTTTAAAGACAGAAACCTCAGAACAGACCTGACACGAAACAGAAGCAGATATGAAACTGTTGCTGTTTTCAGTTTGGGTGTTTTGGGCAGAACGAGCCTCCTGCCCTCTGTCTGTGTATCGGGCCGTTCTCTTTGTCTCCCTGCAGCGATCAATAATGTTTCATCTCAGCTCGATAAATCCGCAAAACAACAAACATCTGAGAGGAGCCACGGTCGACTCGATGGCAGGGCGATAATTGGGAGGCTCAGTTCATTTGTTTTTACTCGTCCGCTGTCTTTACTGCCGCTGTGTGTAATCAACATGCGAGCGAGCATGGCGGACAGACGGAGGGATGGAAGGACGGACGGATGGGAGGGAGGGCCGGTCGTGTTGTCTCCTCTCATTTTGTTTCCTAACAGACACAACTAAATCATGTCGACGTGGGAAAACTGTTGTGTTTGCGTGTCGTCATCGGGTGATGCTGCTGGTGCCAACAGAGCTGAATGAAGGAGTTACTACGGCAACAAACCCATCATCCCCCTGTCTGCCAGAGAGAGGATGAAGAGGAGGGAGCAAAGAAAAGAGCGAGAGACGAAGACAAAGAGACGGTGGAGGAGAGGAGTGAAGAGGCTGAGAGGTAAAACAGACGAAACGGAGATAAAGACACAACAAAACGCACAAAACAATCACACTGCAGCTCTGCGTTCATTCAAACATACAAATATAAATGTGCTTTTTCTCCAATGGCTGAGACACCAGGCACTGAAGTCTATGGGAAAACCCAATCAGAAGAGTCCAGGAGTCCAGGAGGATGAACTCTGTGACTGTGTCAGACCATCAATAAAGATGGACGCCACTGCTGTGACATCACCAACAGGTTCTGAAGCTCAGAGTGGGCGGAGCCACTCTGGTCATGACTCTTACTCCCATTGTTGACACACATTGTTGTTGTCGTTCTGTCTTTGACCTTCAGTCGTCGTGCCGTTGAGGTCAGCAGAATATAAAATATTGTGCTTCAGGTTGGATTTTTGTTGGATTTTGAGGGTTTGTGTTCTTCAGGTGTCCCAGTTGTGTGTTCAGACTGTTTACCTCCCAACATGGTGTTTTTGGGGGGTGATGAGCCACTCCCTCCCTGGGGGGCGTGGCCCAGGTGGATGATTCAGCCAATAGAAACACCTTGTTGAAGGATTTCTGCAGATTGTCTGACAATCTTCATCGTCATCGTCATCATCATCAGGTCTGAGCATGGACCTGTAGATCCTCTTCCTCCTCCTCCTCATCACCTTGCTGTGTCTGCTGACAGTTTGTGGTCACTGTCTGTGTTACCTTCAGGGGAAGTGGGAGAACTCGGCTCTGTGCTCGGAGGCCGAATGGACGATGACGACATGAAGGTTGTCTGTGTTCATAATAGGAAGGTTAAAAACATCAGCAACACAACAGCACTGTGCATCCATTACAAATGACATGGGGGGGCTCCTAAAAGTCAGGCTCACCGGGGGGCCGTTCACGGTGCTCTCTGAAGTGCTCAGAGTCTGCTCCTGAAACTGGAGTTCGGTCAAACGCCAGAGATTTTATTTCTTATTTCATCTGCCGTTTCCAACAAACGGTAGCAAAAAGGACGGGACTATTTTCTGCAGCGGAGTCATCCACACTTGCTGCTCTTGGTAGCAGCAGGTAGGTTAGAGTGAAAATACACTGCAGTGTGTGTGTGTGTTTGAATATTTTTTTTTTTTTTTGGAAAAAATAGATCTGCAGGAGGAAGAAGAAGCATCAGACTGAAATAAACTCCGGAATCACAAATGAACCCACTCTGGGTGCTAAAATCTGCAGCAAAGAAAGAGAAATGAATCAGAGCAGCAGAGAGGAAGAGGAGGAGAGAAAGGCAGCGAAGGCTCAGAGCGAGAGAACGAGAGTGAGCAAGAGACATATGGTGGCTGCTGGTTTACAGACTTTCTGCCTCCCGGCGTTACACAGCCGACTGAACGACAAAAACACAACATGTAGAAATGGAAATTAAAGGTAGTGACAATAGAGACATTAAAAAAAACACACACAGTGATGGATGTGTGTGAAATGTTCAGACGATGAAATCAGCTGCGAACACAAAAAAGGAACGATCCTTACGATGAACAGGAATGAAGAATAAAGTGAAGACTGTCAGAGCTTCTGTTTATATTTAGAAATATAATCTGAATAAATCAGCGATAAAAGGAGATTAACAAAATATCACAGCAGGAAGATGAAGATTTCCAAAAGCTCATAGCGAAGCAAAAAAGAAAGAAAACCCCAAAGTGAGTTCAGAATGAACCCGAAGGCGTCTTTTCCTTTTTTTATTATTCACACATGCAAAATTAATCATTTCAACGACAATAACTGAGAACATTGTTCAATAAAATCTGTAAATAATCATTTCCACCTCATCTGTTTATTTAATATAAACGCAAATTGAAGGATGAATCTTTTGCATTATGCATCTGATGAAAACAACAGAAAATACAAAGAAAAGTTCATTTTATACAAATGAAATAAAAACTGAATGAAGATTAAAATAGTTATTTTTATTTTTAATTAGAGAAATCAAAAGAGTGAGAATAAACACAAATAAAGAAAAAAAACAAACAAACAAACAAGCAAATGCAAACTGAAAAAGAGCAGCAGTCAAATAAAA
Source organism: Echeneis naucrates (assembly GCF_900963305.1). Lineage (NCBI taxonomy): Eukaryota > Metazoa > Chordata > Actinopteri > Carangiformes > Echeneidae > Echeneis > Echeneis naucrates. The sequence continues at coordinate 21,459,912 of NC_042532.1, forward strand.
AATAACCGTTAAAGACAAGTATTAAATGTTTTTAATCTGAATTCATCTGGAATGATCCGTCTGCTCTTTGTCCTTTTGGAGACACTTTATCATAAAATGATCCATTTTCATCTGATTTCAAACACGATAAATAATAAATCAGTGGATGGATTTATTTTTCGAACCTGCAGCTGAACACGAAGCCGTTTTAATTTGACATGAATTCATTGTAGCTGCTGAGGAATAATCGATGAGGTGTTATATTTCTTTCTGTTCGGAGTCTGCCTCAGCAGGCGGACGCTTAACGAGTTCAGCACAAAGAAAGTCTGACTTTCTTTTTTTCAGATGAACAGAACGAAGCTTCTTTCTGCTCAGCAGACAGAATCGGATCTCTGTGTGAAAGTTTATTTCCATAAAAACAGAAAAAACTACTCAGATAAAAAAACAAACAGCTTAAATTAACAAAAGTTAACAATGAAAATGAAAAATGTTGCCATTCATTCATCGGACAGAATCTATTCAAATGACAATAAAAAAGATATTGAAGTCAGCTGTTAAAACACATTTTAAATCTGAAAATATTTTAGTAGAAGAATGTATTAAACATAAAATATAAAAATTATTTTATTTCTTTATCATTATTGCTGTCTTCATAAAGATAAATCAGATATAATCTAAGAATATTCACATTGGCTCACTGGAAATTCAAACAATTTACAAACTATAAATATTGGCTGTTATTTCAATTATTTCATGTTTCTAAAATATTTGTTTGTTCAAAAGTAAATGTTTTCGTTTTAACAACATTTTATTCTTGCTGCATTTATTTAATTTTCACTGTTTAAACAATTAAAAAAATTAAGAATTTATTTTATTAATTGTAAATTTCATTATTTACATGTTGGTTTTTTTTACTGCAATGATGTGTTTTTGTTTTAGTAAAATTATAACAGCTGATTTCCTGAAATGAACAAATATTCAATCAATTCACTTCAATAATTATTATTAGAATTATTAATGATGTTTGATGTCTGCTGTTCCACCAGAAATAATAAAACAATAATAATAAACTCTGGTCAAATCAAATTTTGTCCAAAATGTTGAATCTTTTAGGTTTTTTTTACAGTTTAACAAAATGAATCAATGAGCCAAAATGAGAAGATACAAATAAACAACATTTGTGTTTGAACTGAGCTGAGGTCCGATAAATTCATTTATATTTTTATAGTTGTCGTTATTTTCCTGCAGATGAAGATGGAGAGGATTCACTTCAGTTTCCCTGCAGCTCATTCACACACACAACACTTTGTGTGTGTGTGTGTGTTTTGCGTTCCTGTTCGCTGTTGTGTGTTTGATGTTGAGGTGAAATCAGGATTTGAGCCTCGTCCTGTTTCTTCGCTTGCTCGGTCTGAGTGTGAAATAATTCAGTTTTTGTCTTAAACCCGCCTCTCTCGCTCTCTCTCGCTCTGTCTCTGTTTTTTTAATTGGCATATAGGGAGGCTTGTTTGTTTTTGTTGTCTGCTGTTTCTTAAATGTGTGTGTTCGTGTTCATGTGGCCCCCGGTGTCCCAACAAGCACCGCGGTAGGTGTTGGGAGGCGGCAACAAACACACACAATAAAAACAACACAGGAGAGAGAGAGAGAGAGAGAAGTACACAACACAAAATAGATGACAAAGACAGAAATACACACAAAGGGGAGAAACACATACCATGGAAAATCACACACAAATACACACAGACACACACAGCTGAGAGAGTAAACCTGTTAGAAAATATCAAAAGGAAACACAAAAAACAACACACATCTTCAGGGAAGGCACACACAAACACAAGTAAATACACACGGCAAAACACTATGAGTGAGAACAACACACACACACACACACACACACACACACAGATGGAACCAGTTGCCTCTCATGCGGCGCCATCTTGTGGCGCCATCAACCATCAGAGATGAAAAACACCTGCAGGAGCAGTTTGTGTTGCTGTTTTTGTTCCCTTCACGAACTCAGCGTGTGTTTGTGTGTCTGTGAATGACAGGAAGTGCTCCACAACTGAAGAGTCTGTTGAGTTGTGTTGAACATTAACTGACCTGAAGTCGACGTTTTCTGTCTAATTAAGAGACGTTTTATGGTGAATTCTACACAAATCAGCCGAAAGATTCAGACCAGCTGTTCCTGATCCTGATCTGTTCCTGATCCTGATCCTGATCCTGATCCTGATCCTGATCTGTTCCTGATCCTGATCCTGATCCTGATCTGATCCTGATCCTGATCTGTTTCTGATCCTGATCCTGATCCTGTTCCTGATCCTGATCTGATCCTGATCTGATCCTGTTCCTGATCCTGATCCTGATCTGTTCCTGATCCTGATCCTGATCCTGATCTGATCCTGATCCTGATCTGTTCCTGATCCTGATCCTGATCCTGATCCTGTTCCTGATCCTGATCTGATCCTGATCCTGATCTGTTCCTGATCCTGATCCTGATCCTGATCCTGATCCTGATCCTGATTTGGTTTCTGTTCCTGATCCTGATCTGTTCCTGATCCTGATCCTGATCTGTTCCTGATCCTGATCCTGATCCTGATCCTGATCTGATCCTGATCTGATCCTGATCCTGATCTGTTCCTGATCCTGATCCTGATCCTGATCCTGATCCTGATCTGTTCCTGATCCTGATCCTGATCCTGATCCTGATCTGTTCCTGATCCTGATCTGTTCCTGATCCTGATCCTGATCCTGATTTGGTTTCTGTTCCTGATCCTGATCTGTTCCTGATCCTGATCCTGATCTGTTCCTGATCCTGATCCTGATCCTGATCCTGATCTGATCCTGATCTGATCCTGATCCTGATCTGTTCCTGATCCTGATCCTGATCTGTTCCTGATCCTGATCCTGATCTGTTCCTGATCCTGATCCTGATCTGTTCCTGATCCTGATCCTGATCCTGATCTGATCCTGATCCTGCTCTGTTCCTGATCCTGATCCTGATCCTGATCTGATCCTGATCTGTTCCTGATCCTGATCCTGTTCCTGATCCTGATCTGATCCTGATCTGATCCTGTTCCTGTTCCTGATCCTGATCCTGTTCCTGATCTGTTCCTGATCCTGATCCTGTTCCTGATCTGTTCCTGATCCTGATCCTGTTCCTGATCTGTTCCTGATCCTGATCCTGTTCCTGATCTGTTCCTGTTCCTGATCTGTTCCTGATCCTGATCCTGCTCTGATCCTGTTCCTGATCCTGATCTGTTCCTGATCCTGATCCTGATCCTGATCTGATCCTGATCCTGCTCTGTTCCTGATCCTGATCTGTTCCTGATCCTGATCCTGATCCTGATCTGATCCTGATCTGTTCCTGATCCTGATCCTGTTCCTGATCCTGATCTGATCCTGATCTGATCCTGTTCCTGATCCTGTTCCTGATCTGTTCCTGATCCTGATCCTGCTCTGATCCTGATCCTGTTCCTGATCCTGATCCTGCTCTGTTCCTGTTCCTGATCTGTTCCTGATCCTGATCCTGCTCTGATCCTGTTCCTGATCCTGATCTGTTCCTGATCTGTTCCTGATCTGATCCTGATCCTGATCTGTTCCTGATCCTGATCCTGCTCTGATCCTGATCCTGATCCTGTTCCTGATCCTGATCCTGCTCTGTTCCTGTTCCTGATCTGTTCCTGATCTGTTCCTGATCCTGATCCTGCTCTGATCCTGTTCCTGATCTGTTCCTGATCCTGATCCTGATCCTGCTCTGATCCTGATCCTGATCCTGATCCTGTTCCTGTTCCTGATCCTGATCCTGATCCTGATCCTGTTCCTGTTCCTGATCTGATCCTGTTCCTGATCCTGATCCTGCTCTGATCCTGTTCCTGATCCTGATCCTGATCTGTTCCTGATCTGTTCCTGATCCTGATCCTGATCCTGCTCTGATCCTGATCCTGATCCTGATCCTGTTCCTGATCCTGATCTGATCCTGATCTGTTCCTGATCATGATCCTGATCTGATCCTGTTCCTGATCCTGATCCTGCTCTGATCCTGCTCTGATACTGATCCTGATCTGTTCCTGATCTGTTCCTGATCCTGATCCTGATCCTCCTGGAGGTCTGGACTCGTCCCACAGATGCCGACTGTTGTTCAGACAGGGAGCCTGATCCTGCTGGAAGTCCTGGACTTGGTCTGGACCAGGTTCAGGTCCAAGTAAACCCAGCAGGACTTGGTCCAAAGCTTCAGACTGTCTCCATAATGGAACGTCTCCTGTTCTGGTCCAGGTCTGATCCTCATGTGTCCCCCCGGTCCAACATGGACCCCCTGACTATCAGAACCAGCAGGAACCAGCAGCTCTTCTGTTGGATCAGACCATCAGTGACCTGCTACCTGATCATCTTCCATCACTGAATAATGACACAGCTGAGGCCAGCGGTCGCACCGTTAAAAGATCTTTATTTCGTCGATCAGGAGAAAAATACATGTTTGGTGTTGCTGCAGGAAGCGGACAGAGTGAACAGACACACAATTCAACACGTCCTTCTGCACGCTGGAGAATTCAGACCGTGGTGGATGAAGTTCATACTTCGTTTTCTCTGAGTTCGTTAGCACACAAAGTCAAAATCAGCTGTAGCTCATAAATATCAGACTGCTGTTGGACCATTTCTACCAATAATCATTAAAAAAGGAGCAAGAGAAGAAACACGAGGAGCAGCAGGAACTGAGCTCCACGCTGCTAATAACATGCTAATGCTACAGGTGAAATAAATTCTGGTTATTTATAATAATGTGACTGAGCCAAGGACGAAAATACATCATAATAATATTGAACATATAACTCATTTAAAGGCAGAGGAATGTGACAGATGGACAGATGAAGATATCACAGAAATATAATAAGTGTATGAAAAATCTCTGCTGAGGTTTTCACATGATATCATATCTATCATTTATATTTAGCTAACAATATAAAATTCTACATTCTTATATGTGTTTCTCCTAAATTAAAACTTAACATTAAACCGGTCCGTCATCTTTGGGTTATGTTTAGATTTATATAAACACACAGCTGGACACTTTCATATATTTTCTGATATCTTTAACATGTATGTAAATTTAAATATGAAAATTCAACATGTTTACATTTATCTGAGGTTTATATGTTTATCCAGCAACAGCCAGAACATGATGCTGATGTGTCTGGGCCTGACTCCGCTCTGGCTCAGGTGTCCATCATCTCTTGTTGACTGAAGGTTTTTTGTGCTGGACTCAGTTTGCGTTTTTGATCTCCGTCCAAAGAGATCAGCTGATGTCAGAAAGGGAACATGAAGCTAGCGGTTAGCTAGCAGAGTGCCTGTTGTTGTGTTGCAGAGTTCTTGTTTGTTGAATAACCGAGCAGATGAATCAGTCCTATCTTTTTAAAGAACCTGGTTTGGTTCCTGGCCTGTTGGACTCCCAACACAGAATCCGGATTCATAGCTCTGCAGGTTCTGGAGTGTTTGGGGGCTCTTTGGTCTGAGTTTTAGTTTGGTGGCTTTCGTTGTCGGTCTGAAGAAGTCAATTTTACCAACTTGGACTTCTGAAACTGGTTCCTATCTGCCCCGGTCACCTTCTTGCCTTCTCAGTACTCTGAGTATTGAGGTTTTACACCAAAACAACAATCAGAGGAAACAACAGACTCACAACACTGCTGGATATTTGTCTAAGCACGGCTTTTAAAAATGTAACAGCTTCATTCACAGCGAGACGAGCGGCCATTTTGTTGGTCAGAGACAGCAGAAATCATTCTGAACAAAAGTCTCTTTTTTCTATTTTTATAAATTAACTTGTAATTCAAAGTGGCTTACTAAAATAATGATCTCCTTTGGTTTGTGGTCTTTTGTTGGCACAGATTTTGGAGTAATTGAGGATTTTCATTCCTGCTGTTTTAGGGTTAGAGGTCACCTAACCCTAAAACAGCAGCGACTCAGTTTGTGTCATGACGGTACAGTTTGCATTTCATACAGACAACATTTACAGTTTTAAATAAACGCCACACAACATGAACACTGAATCTGTTTTTCTGACGTTGAGGCACAAACTGGGAAGTTGCATTTTTTGATTTTTCAAATGTGATTTTTCTGATTGTCTTAAAGAGGAACTGCAGCTATTGTGATTAACAGAAACACAATGACATCTTTTGTCATCACGACATAAGATAAAAGAAGAAATTATCTTTTTTATTTTCTTTATTAGTTCAATACTCACACTGGAATTATGAAATTAGAGAATAATATTAAAAGGAAATGACTTCTTTGTCTCTTTTGGGACCTATAAAACAAAATTAAAAGCTCTTTTTTGTTTCAAAATAATAATCTCGTATTTATGACACGAGGAGTTATGGAGTGCTCTTTAAATGAAGAGAGATGAATTTAAATATTCAGATCTTTACCTTATTACTACAGAACTGTCACTGTCTGTGATTCTCAGGTTGTAAATCAGGATGCTGTAAACTTCTTACATGATGAACACAAATAAATCTGAATGAATGATGAAATCCTTGAAATCTTGCAACATTTCATCATCATCATCTGAAGACAATTCTTCTATGAATGTGATTTAATCTGGGCGGGTTCATCGGAAACAGGCAGGCAATCTGCCAATCAGATTCTGCATTTCTCTGCCAAGTGGAGTCGGTTTGCTCGACTCGTTGCCGCCATTTTTGTGAGTGAATGTTACGCTGGCACCAAATGTCTGTCTGTTTCCTTTGACCCTTTAACGGCTCCCAAAACATTAGTTTTTTGGCTGTTTCGCTGACGGCTTCTCTGTTTTCCTTTTATTATTTTTTTGTCGTTAAACGTTATCCTGGTTTTGTGCTTTTGTTCGTTGTGTTACTGACCGAACCGTCCTCAGAGTTCACTGACCCTCTCACTGAGGGTCTCCAGCTCCTCCTCCCTCTCTGGGTAACGGTCCGCCGCCTGTCTGCCGTCGCAGCGAGGACCGTTGCCAGGGTGCAGCGGGTAGTCGAGGCTGCTGAGCTGGGCGTGGTGGTGCCAGCGCAGGTCGTCGCTCTCGTGGGTGATGTAGCGCTCGTTCATGCGGGACTCCAGGTTCCTCAGGTCCAGCCACATCTGGTAGTCCTGGTGAGGAAAACAAACGTATCCTCAGATATAGTCCATCAGAACATTTCTCATCCTCCATCTTTGATAGTGATGTTGAGAGTCACACGTCCACGTCCAATGAACTTTTCTTCATCAGCTCGTAGATCAAACTGCGATTAAAGACCTGAATGTGTCTTTCTGTTTGACTTTTAATGTTTAATCATCAAAAACTTTGATAAAGAAGATTTAAACAGGTCAGTTTATTCATTAAAACGGCCGTTAGCATGCTAAAACGCCACTGACTGGGGCCTCCGACCCTGAGGGCCCCAAGAATGAGCAGAACTCTAGATCAGCTCTAGAACGACTCAAACACATGAGAGGAAACATTCAGAGAGAGTTTTTAGTTAGTTCTGGTTTTCAGATTCCAGAGAACTGGGTTCATTTCACTTGGAAGCTTAGCTCATGAATAACCCTAACACGGTGTCTCACCTGTAACCAGGGGTGGCTCAACGTCTTGTCCACGCTGTATCTCTTCCTCATCTTCACCTGCAGCAGGTTGTTAATCAGGTCGATCGCTGAGGACGAAAACAGAAGGAGAGAAGGAATCAGGGAAAAGGAGAAGTGATGAGGAGGAACGTTACAGGGTTAAGACGAGGAGGGGGTGGATGTGGGGGTGGAGGCCCCCCCCGCAGTGAGGGGCCAGTCGGGGCTAATGAGCAAAGCTAACATGATGTTAACATTTCTTCAGGGGTCAGCGGTTTGAAGAGCTCGGCCCCTCAGGTCTACAGGGGCCTCCATCGCTCAGCATTATGCACATGAATGGACCGCCACATGAATAGATGCCCCCCCTCCTTATTCAACTCTTTCCATGCACTGCCCGGACTCTCAGAGACCCCCCCCCACACACAGTTCTCATTCCTCTCTGATTGTCGGGGCAGTCACATGATCCACCTTTAATCTGCCGTGTCCTTTTATTCAGGACGCTGATGTCCGTCAGTCCATCTGCAGCTTCTGCTTCCACCAAAAAACCTTTAAATGTGTTCAACAGTCTAAATCAGCTGCTGAAATAACCACACCCTTCATGCCTGTCGGCCAATTGAAAAGGGTCCAGCTCAACCTGATCTACGAAACTTCGCCAGAACGACTTAAAACAGCTAAATGAATCAAACTTTTTCAATTTTTCTTTCAGTGACTCTGAATTTGATGGAAAACTGTTGAACTGTAAGCTAGACTAGACTCTGGTCCAATCCCAACGTTCACCCTGCCCACTACCCCTTCACCCTCGAAAGGAAGCCACAAGGGGTGGGGCTTTGTAATCTTCTCTAGGAATGGGGACGTCACTGCGTAGTTTCGTCGTCCCAGCAGCAACATGGAGTCTACGGTTTTGATTGTTTTTTAGCATTCATCATGCTTGGGTTGATAAATAAACCAAGGATCTTCTCTGACTCTGACTAACCCTAACCCTAACCCTAACCCACATCCTCTCACTCTCTGGGGGTCGCCATTGTTGTTTGTTTCAGTATGTAAATGATGACGTGAAGCATTCTGGGAAACCTTCACTGGCCCTTCCTCGGGAAGTCAGCATCTGAAAACCCTCGCTCTGATTCATAGCCCCTTCCTCTACATGAAAAAAGGAATTGAGACACCACTACCCTCGCAGGGCAGGGCTAAAAAGGGCCTTCGACAACTCAGGAAACAAAATGCGATGTTTGCCATCACAGCTTGATCTGTTTTGTTGTGGGCAGCAGATGAATTCAGCTTCAATCTAAAATTATTTAAAGAGTCAGAGTGTTGATCCTCCTGCGGCCGACAGCAACGACTCACATCTCAGGCCACTCAGGCAGGACGAGGAGGCGGAGGAGGGAAAGTTCACAGCTCTTCAGGGATCCGGCAAGTGAGCGAACGAGCGGGTGAGTCAGGCTGGTTTTAAATTGGCCTTATGGTCAACGCACACGTGCGATGTATTTAGAGACAATGATGACAACAGCATGAGTCACAGCAAAGAGCAGCTCAAACTGTCAGAACCACCTTCACCTCCAAACACGCTTTCTACCGGTTAAAAAAAAATCAAGATTGATGGGTCAGACTGGCGGGTGACATCACGGAGGGCGGAGCTTCAGGTTTTCAGTTGTTGAGGCTGGAAATTTGTTATATTCTCTAATATTCTGTTAGTAAACTGAAAAGGTTTCAGTCAAACTCGGCAGGAACTCTTTGGTACGATCTGAACGTGATGCTGGAGCTGTGGCGTGGAGCTGCCACCTACCTTCCTGGGAGATTTTCTTCCAGGGGTGAGGAGGGTACATGAAGGCAGCGTTCTGGATCTGATCGTTGATGTCTTCGTCTTCGTTGAAGGGGAAGGTCCCGCTGAGGCTGCAGCACAGGTGGAAACCGTCAGTCTGGTGGAAATGATCTGAATTTGGCTGGTGGATCAGTGTCTCCTCCCACCTGACGTAGATGATGACTCCGACCGACCACATGTCCAGCGAGCGGTTGTAGCCTTTGTTCCTGAGCACCTCTGGGGCGAGATACGCCGGCGTGCCGACCACCGAACGCCTGAACGACTTCTCGCCGATGATCCGAGCAAATCCGAAGTCGCAGAGTTTCACCTGCAGAAGAAGGAGGAGAAACAAAACCAGCTCAGGATTTCAGTCGTATAAACGACCCATAATGCACCACTGCCTGACATGTGATTGGTACGTTCTGGACTAAAAGATGGGTCTGAGTCCGGGCCAATCAGAGGTGAGCACCAATAACATCATACCTCAACTGGATTTACGAAGACAAGGAAACAAACTAAACGCTGACGAGAACAACCAGGTAAAATAATCATTCACACACAGCAGGAAGTTTATCGATATTGTTGGATTAATGTGTCACAATGTTGCACCGCATTCATGAAGGTTTGTGTTACTGCTGAGGTGTGACGACCGATCGGTGGATAACGTGGATATATGGCAGCGTTACCTGAGGAAAAGAGTCTGCGGACGCCAGCAGCACGTTCTCGGGCTTCAGGTCACAGTGCACAATGTTCTTGAAGTGGAGGTGACGCAACGCCACAAGAATCTGACCACGACAATGCACAGAAATACACAAACAGACACACACAGAGGGAGAATGAAGTTATTTCTAAACTTTGGCATCAGATTGGGACATTTTGGTGAAACACTCCACTTCACCTCAGGACCTTTATTTCTTTATCTACAGAACTGTTGTTCTTCTATTTATTTGTGTTCTCTGTCGTTGTTACTTTTGTTAGCAACAGTCAGGTGAAGCCATATTAGAAGACATATTTCAGATTTATCATGTGAATAAATCACTGAATAATCTTTGAGCTGGTTCACACGTGCTCATATTTAACATTTTTGTGTCTGAGGACCAACATGACTCCTCCTGATGAACAGAAAAGGTCGAGTTGACCTCGACCTCTCGTCTCTGTGCCAAACGGGCCAATCAGGGGCGGGTTAGGTTTGGGGTGTCGGTTCACCTGCGTGACCAGGAACTTGGTGATCCTCTCCGGCAGCCGGCCCTTCTCACTGGACAGGATCATCTCCAGCATGTCTCCGTGGAGCTTCTCCATCACCACGAACACTCGCTCCGGCGTCTCGAACATGCAGTCCAGGTTGACCACGCCCGGGTGGTGCAGGCTCTGTGAGGGGGGGGCAGAAACGACCAGCAGCTGAAGGGTTCTGACGTTGTGATGAATCCGCATTGAGTGTTGAAAGGATCTGAAGTGAGTCCTTTTGTTGTATGCTTCCTGCTCAGGTGTGTGTGTGCGGAGGCTGCAGGTTGAGCAGCGCTGAAATCTTACAGGATGTCACACCCCCACAGTGTTGCCACGGTAATGAAATCGTTCACGACAGGAAGTCTCACTCACTGCCAACAGGCTCCTGAGCAGCACCGCTGTGTGTGTGTGTGTGTCTGTGTGTGTACCTGCAGTATGGCCACCTCGTTGCGCAGCTGACTCTCCTGTTTGGTTGGGAATCGAAGTTTGTCGATAATCTTGATGGCGACGTCTCTGCCGGACTTCCTGTGTTTACCTGCATGAAGAAACAACCAGCAATATGAACACAAACACACACACAAAAGAAGCCGGATCTTCTTTATGTATTTTGGTCTTTTCTACGTTGTTTGATTCTTTTCTTTATAAAGAATTTTGTTATTTCATTTCGTTCTGTTTTCTGCAGAAACGACTGGTCTCGTGCTGCCTGACGTGATCTTTGTGTTCTCACCTCCGTAGACGATGCCAAACTGTCCTGATCCAAGAACCTCGTCTGGGAAGATCTGGTACACAGAGTTGATGTCCTGAAAGACACAAAGACAGGCCAAGTGTCTGCCAGAGGACCGGACCAAAGTCTTTTAAAGTCAGGACTCCAGTCCCGGATCAGGCTCCGATTCTGGACTGAGGGGCTCATTCTTCGAACGTTTGATGATATTCTCATAATACAGACGGCCTCAGGTTTACAGAGAGGAGCTGAGGCGGTCCAGAACCGCAGCAGAGGAGGGTGAGGCAGAACAAGGTCAGAAAAAAAGCAAATTGCATCAATTTATGAGCTTTCAGAGAGCCTACTGTGCACCTCCCTGAGTGTAGCTACACAGCGTCAGTGTTCTGCCACAGCTTTGACACCAAAACTGCAAAATATTTTCTCCTTCATTTGTCTGCAGTCACGTCTCCCTTCTCCCCCCGTTAGCTGACAGCCTAATATCACACCTCAAGCAAAGAGGACAGAAATACAATATTATAAACCTCCTCCCCCTTCCCAGAGCTCGCTGCCTAATTACCATCTGTCGCTATGGAGACTGTTTGGCTGAGTGAGTAATCACAGTAATCTCCATTTGAGGTGCTCGAAGACGTGCTCACCTTGGAGATGGTGAGGTACACGTCTGCATGAAATGGGACTCGATGTTCTCTGCACTTCCATTTGCATGAAGGGAGTTTGCAGACACTTGAGCTGATGTAAACCTGTTTGAGACATTTGGAGCGCCGACGCGTCGTCCAGGTCGGGAAGAGAACGGTGAGCGAGCGCACCAAAACCTCACAGACATTGACTGACTGACCGCCGAGCTCAGACTTTCAGAAACACCGCAGTGTGTTTTATTTTGAAAACGTCGACCCTCCTTCCCCTCAGGTCACCTTCCTCGGTTCGACGGTGTTTCCAGGATGTGTTGACCCAAAAAAACTCACACCTACACGTTTGTGCTGCTGTGCCTTCACGACAAAAACCTGGACTGACTGAAGTCCTTCACCTGTGAATACACCGCGACTGTCTGTGTGTGTGTTCTCACCACGTTCTCCTGGATCCGACAGTTGGAGACAGAGATACTGATGGAAACTTCCTCTGTGGACGAAACACAAACACAAATAAACGGTCAGAGGTCAGCTGCTGATCTTCACAGAAGGTTCTGTGGCCTCAGTCGACTGTTAGTCATGATCGGTCTGACGTCAGTGGAGGGCTGAAATATCTCTGATGGGTTCTGTGTGTGGGGGCGTCAGAGGCCTCGGGGGGATCTGAGAGTCTGCAGCTACAGGAACATTAATACCTGAGCTGGATTTGTGAGAGAAAGCCTTTCATGGCTGGAATCACTTTTATATTTTTTCATCTTCCTTCCAAACAGATTTTTGGTCTTCAGCTCGTTTCAGAATTTATTATTTCTCTTTTTCTTTAAAGAAGCCTTCTTGTGCTTCAGGTGGACTGTCTGGGATATCACTGAAGGTGCCTTGTTGGGGGCCCTGTGGCCCCCAAAGGCTGGGACAGGATGTTGGAATTGAATCCTGCCCTTTAAAACCTCGAGTCTGTTGGTTGGAAGTAAATCTGGATACACAAAATGTGTTTGTATGAACACAAAGGTGCAGCGTTACACACACACACACACACACTGTGACTGTGGAGGTTTACCAACAGGATTTCAGGCTAATGAAATCAGAGCTTTAAACTGTTGTTCCTTACTGTGTCCGCTGCGATGAGAATTGTGGGAAACTCCGGTAGAGACAGCCGGCATCAAAGCGTGTTGGATGGCCATCTCCCACATCCGAGCCACATCCGGCCCGGCGCCGCTGACCTGGAACCAGCCGGGAGAACAGCTGACCTTACCAGATTGTTGTTTGTTTGAGACACTACAGACTCTGATTCAGGTTGGAGGACTCGTTTGTGTTTCTGTGTCCTGGACTAAACTTTTGAGGGTTTGACCTTTGAGTCATCACAGAGTTCACGGAGGTGAGGACGTGTCCCCGGTCGTCATGGAGATGGATCAGCGTCTCACCAGAATGCTGCTGCTGGTCACTGACGACTCGGCCCGCTGCAGGTTCTCCCCCACGTAGTAGACTAATGACGCTGTGGCGATCTCGAAGCAGTGAGGGTTCGCTCCGTCTGGTAGCAGAGAGAAGGTCTGGGCCGGTTCCAGGGACAAGATCTCCGACAGCGGGATCTCCTGCAGACAATCCAGAGGAATCGAACCTTTCTGTATCTGACCTGAGACCTGAACTCCAACGCACACATTAACCTCACAGGGGCAACAGGCCGCGGTTCAAACCCAGAACCTGCTTGCTGTGAGGCAGCAGTGTGCCACTGACCAAATAAAGGTCTCAGAAAATACAGAGATTCAGTGAACGTCCTTGTACCTTGTAGTATTTTCCTCCAGTTTCATTCTGAAACAGCGTGATGCATTTACTGTCCAACCGCCAGTAATGTCTTTTCCTCTGAAAAGGAGAAAGGCAGAGGACAGAGGGAGCAAGGGCAGAGGGAACAAGGACAGAAGGAAGGAGAGGACATGAAGCAGAGAAATGTTGACACGGACCTGAAATATCCAGCAAACACAAAGTAAACAGATATAAAAAGGCAGTAAACAGTCAGTAAACAGTAAACCGTCAGTAAACAGTAAACAGTAAACAGTCAGTAAACAGTAAACAGTAAACAGTAAACAGTCAGTAAACAGTAAACAGTAAACAGTCAGTAAACAGTAAACAGTAAACAGTCAGTAAACAGTCAGTAAACCGTCAGTAAACAGTAAACAGTAAACAGTAAACAGTCAGTAAACAGTAAACAGTAAACAGTCAGTAAACAGTAAACAGTAAACAGTCAGTAAACAGTCAGTAAACCGTCAGTAAACAGTAAACAGTAAACAGTAAACAGTCAGTAAACAGTAAACAGTAAACAGTCAGTAAACAGTCAGTAAACCGTCAGTAAACAGTAAACAGTAAACACTAAACAGTAAACTGTCAGTAAACAGTCAGTAAACAGTAAACAGTAAACAGTCAGTCAACAGTAAACAGTCAGTAAACAGTAAACAGTCAACAGTCAGTAAACAGTAAACAGTAAACAGTCAGTAAACAGTAAACAGTAAACAGTCAGTAAACAGTAAACAGTAAACAGTCAGTCAACAGTCAGTAAACAGTCAGTAAACAGTCAACAGTCAGTAAACAGTAAACCGTCAGTAAACAGTAAACAGTAAACAGTAAACAGTAAACAGTCAGTAAACAGTAAACAGTCAGTAAACAGTCAGTAAACCGTCAGTAAACAGTAAACAGTAAACAGTCAACAGTCAGTAAACAGTAAACAGTAAACAGTCAGTAAACAGTAAACAGTAAACAGTCAGTCAACAGTCAGTAAACAGTCAGTAAACAGTCAACAGTCAGTAAACAGTAAACAGTCAACAGTCAGTAAACAGTAAACAGTCAGTAAACAGTAAACAGTCAGTAAACAGTAAACAGTAAACAGTCAGTAAACAGTAAACAGTCAGTAAACAGTAAACAGTAAACAGTCAACAGTCAGTAAACAGTAAACAGTAAACAGTCAGTCAACAGTCAGTCAACAGTCAGTCAACAGTCAGTAAACAGTAAACAGTCAGTAAACAGTAAACAGTCAGTCAACAGTCAGTAAACAGTAAACAGTCAGTAAACAGTCACTAAACAGTAAACAGTCAGTAAACAGTAAACAGTCACTAAACAGTAAACAGTCAGTAAACAGTCAACAGTCAGTAAACAGTAAACAGTCAACAGTCAGTCAACAGTCAGTAAACAGTAAACAGTCAGTAAACAGTAAACAGTCAGTAAACAGTCACTAAACAGTAAACAGTCAGTAAACAGTCAACAGTCAGTAAACAGTAAACAGTCAGTAAACAGTAAACAGTAAACAGTCAACAGTCAGTAAACAGTAAACAGTCAGTAAACAGTAAACAGTCAGTAAACAGTAAACAGTAAACAGTCAGTCAACAGTCAGTAAACAGTAAACAGTCAGTAAACAGTAAACAGTAAACAGTCAGTCAACAGTCAGTAAACAGTAAACAGTCAGTAAACAGTAAACAGTCAGTAAACAGTAAACAGGTACCAGGGTGTCCTTGCTGGTGTAGTGGACCATCCAGCCCTCCTTCATCACGTTGCTGCTCTTCCTCTTTGTGTGTTTGACGGACTGAACGACTCTCATCAGGGGGATGTTGTTACTGGTGGACGGGCTGAAGGGGGCGGGGCCAAGCAGACCACACATTAGGTGTGTGTTTGTTCATTTATGTATGTGTATGTGTGTGTGTGTAGTACCTGATGGCCCGGTTGGACTCGTCCTGGTCAGGGTCGTGGGGGTCACAGAGGTCACTTGGCCCCGCCTCCAGCAGCAGGCCACCATCTGATGTCAGTGCTTCATCCATGTCGTCCAAGAGGCCGCTGCCTCTGTCCATGTCGTGGTCGTCCAGGCAGCCCTCCACCATGACAGCGTCTGACTCCGCCCCCGGGCTCAGGAGCTCTGTGAAGGTTTTAGACCAGACAGATGAGGACCTGGACCAGGACCTGGATTTAGGACTGACATTCCTGATCAGCATCAGTCGGAGAAGGAAAGCATGAGGTCCAGGTGTGTCTTTATGTGTGTTAGTGTGTGTTAGTGTGTGTTAGTGTGTGTTAGTATGAGTAAGTGTGAGTTGAAACTTGCCTCCGTTTCTAGAAACTTCTCCCAGACAGTTGTTGGGCACTTTGGGAGCACATCGTTTGTGACAGTTGAATTTGCAGTCTGAAGGGTGCAGAATAAGAGGAAGAAGAAGAGGGGTGAAAGGTCAAACATCAGAGGTGGAGGGAGAACAGAACAGTGTGTGCTGCTGACCTTTACACTGCAGTCCCTGCCTGAAGAGCCCCTTCAGCAGCTTCTTGCAGTGCTGGCAGATGGTGGGTCGAGTGTACGAGTGGATCAGGAAGCTGTGAGGAACTTTGACTTTGGACAGCAGGAGCTTGTCCAGCTCGATGGGACGGCCCACGTAGGACTGGGAGCTGGATCGGCGCTCTCGGCCATGGACAGAGTCCATCTGGGTCTTCTGCTGCAAAATGCCCAATAAAAGATAGCAAACATCCGGTTGTGTTCTTGATTTGGTGTCGATTAGAGTTTGCTGCGTTGTGATGAACTCACCTCCATACTGGGACTGACTGGAGACTGGAAGAGACAAAAGGACAGCAGAGTTAAAGCTTAAATCTCAGATGTTAGTGTCAGGGAGACTCTTAAGGCCAAAGGTCAACAGGTCCAGAATGTTGTGTTAAAGAATCAGATTTTAAAATAAAATGTTCCTTCATATTGACAGTCGATAATTTAATGTCACTGGTGATTTTTCTGAAATGTTGATAAAATGTCTTGTAAACAAACCAAATCCTGCAAAGTTGGATCTATCGAGGGATCTAGGTGGGCGGGGTTTGAATGGATGCTTTATTGTGACATCACAAAGTTCCAGACTGGTTTTAAGGTTTTAGACCTGATGGAGTCCCGTCCTACTGACCAGCAAAGCATCGTCTGTGTAGTGGGGGGGCGAGGGCTCAGCGGAGAGGGGCCGGCCAATGTTGGCCAGCCCCCCCGTCAGGGAGACATTGGACGGGCGACGCCTCCTCACGCCACTGCAGTTATTTGGGATCTTAAAGGCACAACGCTTGTGGTAGTTCAGACCGCAGCCTGGACAGAGAGAGACAACAACAAAGTTTATCCACAAAATGACGACAACGTGGAAACACACAATGGCCAGTTGGTTGGTCGCCATGGTTACCTTCACATTTGAGTCCCTGTCGTACAAGTCCCCAGAGCATCTCTCCACAGTGGTCGCAGAAGGCCGGAGCTCGGTACGAGTGGACGAACAGACAGTGGGGACGGATCTGGAAGTCCTCCACTGTGGCTGAGGCTGCAGATCAGAGACCAGATCAGGGACGGGCCGAGGTCTGGAGACACCCCGTGCACCAAACAGCTGACACTGAAAAGCTTCCCTCTCTATGGTGCCCCGAACAAAAGACCGGGTCCAGACCAGGAAGGAGGGGAATAGCTGTGCGGTACCCATCCACCCGATCAGGACAGAATACAGAGCTGGTCAGATCTACAGTAATCCCTCGTTATATTGTGGTTCCCTCTGTACATCACACAAATTTGATTTAGTCTTCCCAGATGATTTCGTACATGTCACACTATTGGCTGATAAAGGAGACACGACCAATGAGAGCATGCTGTTCAGTATCCTGGGCGCTGATTGGCTTAGTGACCGCAGCCTCAGTTCCCCACATCCAAACTTTATTTGTGTTTAAGAGTGAAGAAAAGGTTTCTAAGAGTGTGCGGAGGCCTTAATATAAAAACATATATACTGTATGTTGCAATACCCTGCTGATTCACTTTAGCCAATCCTGTTTCTACTTCCTGGATTTTCACCTAGTCGAGGGATTACTGTGTCTCCTCCTCTGCAGCTCTCGTGGTGAGTCGGCACTTGGACACTTTTTCTGTTCCATGGCGTTAAAGTGGAAACGAGCAGCTGCTGATCTGTGGAGACCGGGCCTGTGGCCATGACTTTAATCTGAGCCCAAACATCCTCCAGCTGTTCCCACAAAACCCAGTGGGGTCCACATGGCAGCGTCCAGGATCCCACATGGAGCGGCCCAGGACACCCTGGCCGGGACGTTGTGGGTCCACTGTGTGTCTGCAGCTGGAGGTGATCTGGTTTCTTTCCCCTTCAACCAGTTCGTCTTTGGCTTGGTTTATTTTTCACCAAACATGGTGACACACTGGCTGCCCAATGACGACGACAATGATGCTGTGTGTGTGTGTTTTTGTGTCAGGTTGTGCAGGAACACGTGGCTCGGTCACACAGCGTTGTGTTTCCATTGTTTTGGAGCTCAGAGGTTGACGACACCAAAATCTCCGATTCACACAGTACCGGTTCATGTGAGACGTTCGTGGTCGGCTCGGAAAAGTACAGAATTTTGATTCAACTCACCAGAGAGAGAGACAAGTAAACACACCAACAGAGAGAGGGGGTAATGAACGGGTTGTTCGGGGTATTTTGTAAATGTTTTGGAGGTATGAGAGGCTCTTAGCCGACGCAGATGGACTGAGTGTTTGTTTGGTTGGGCCAGCAGGCTTGGCAAAGCATGATGGGTAGTTTGGGATACGGGTTCTCGCCTCATTCCTCCCTCTCTCTCTCTCCGTGCACGTTACTTGTGAATCTCTCTCACCGGTTTTCTCTCTCTCCCTCTCTCGCCCCGTGTCCTCCAGCAGAATGCAGCTCTGATTAGACATTCTGCTGCAGGAAATTACCTCCATTTATTCAAATTATTGTTTATGCCTTTTGTTTGGAGGGCCAACATACATTTGGAAGTCTGAACAAGCTCCTAAACTGTTATTATATGCTTCAGAAAATGACTTGTGTGGCGTGTGTGTGTGGTGTGTGTAGGTAGTCCTTGTCTGAATATAACTGTCTGTGTTTGTGTGTATGAATTAGGAGCATTAAGAAGCACTCGCTGCTCGCTTGTTAACCCACAACCAGAAAACAAACACTGCGGGTGGAGAAGCTGTAAACTAGCCGGGTGTGATGTGATAATAAACACGTTCCTGTTTCAGCTCTTTACAACTCATAAATATGTCAAACTGAACTTTTCATACTGTAAACGACTCCATTGGTGATTTCTCATTAAAGGTCCATATTCCAGGATCGATCGTTCTCACCAAAGCTCCATATTTTGTATTGAATGTCCAAATGTTGATATCAAAATGAATTTGTGAGCATCGACCAAGTTTTGTATTGTGGGAGAAAATTCCCTTCTTACCAAATCATCGAGCGGCTGGAGGCGGCGAAAGAGAAACTGTCCACTAAATCTGGTTTTAATTAGCCTGACTACCGGACTTTGGCGGGCTGGAGGTGTCAGAAGGAAAGTTGAGTTGTGAAATCCCATCATCCTTTGGGTTTACTGTAGATTGTAAACAACTTTCATCAACACACACACTGATTTAAATAAAAACAACAACAGTTTGTTAACTAGCTCCCTGTTTCGAATCACAGCCAATAAAACCTGTCGGGTTCAGTATTTCAGGAATCATCAGCATGTTTTTTTTTTTCAGGTCTAATGTGACCAATCAGCTCGCTTGGCTGGAGCTGCCTGTTACACCATACAAGGTTAATTTCCTGTTTGTTTCCTCCACACTTCGAGCTGTCACTGAGACTGGCAGAGAGCCGCCAACAAAAGTGTTTTTAACTGAGTGTCAGCATCCTGACGGGGGAGGGGGGTGATCTGGAAGATAACAAGAAGGATAAAGAACGAGAAGAGGACGGGATGAGAAGGAAACACAAAGACGAAGCTGATTAGACCTGACCCAGATAATACAAACTCAGGTCTGAAAGGAGACAGGTTGTACTGAAGTCTATGGGAAAATGTCCCTCCTCCTGCCTGATGAGTTTCTGGTCTCAGTCTGAAATACGACATGATGTTCATTTAGAGGGAAAGGGGAGGAGTTAGGGGGCGGAGCTACTGGGTGACTGACAGACCAGACCACCCAATCAGGACCAAGGACAGAGAAGGTCAGATCCACCTTGTTTTTATGACTATTAATAAGATTTAAATCCAATGAGTCCTAACGATGAATTTATGTTACACACGTGTGAAAGTGTGAAAATGCAAACATGAACACATACACTCTTAGCTGAGTGAACACCTGAGCTCTGAGCTGGACAAGACAAACAGCTGCTGTCCACAAATGTCCCAAAAACAGTTTGTCCCCGTGGAGCTTCTGACTGGACAAGGCTTACCCACAATCCTCCTGTGTCTTTGTGACATTAAGAAAAACACCAGAGCGAACGAAGAGACCAGTGACACCACACACACATCCATCCATCCTCCGATGACCTGCTGAGCATTGGACACCTCCACGGGATCAGATACACAACTCAGACAAAATCACAAACACACAACTTACCTTTTAATCAAACACTGTTGTCAATTGATTTTTAATCCAGATTCACACCAGATTCATGACAGACTTGGCGAGATCAGGTCAGACCGGGTCAGTCAGGTTTTTATGCAAAACTATTTAAGTTACATTCATGAACAGTTTGAATGAAAGCTACCAGCAGAGTGAGCGCTGTTGGTGCAGCCTGAAGGGAATGGCCCGTCTCACCTGACAGCACGGCCTCCACCAGGTCGCCCTCCTGGATCTGAGAGGCCGACCGCAGCAGCTGCAGCACATTCTCTGACGTCTGGTCATGACGAAACAGCAGGATCTTCTCGTACATCCCATAGAAGCCACACTCCGGTAACTAGGAGACAGAGGACCAAAGTGTAAACAGTCCATCCTTCAGTGCAGAGAGCTGGACAGACTGAAACTGAAACTGAGGAGCTAACTCCGAGCTCACGTTCCACTTCAGGCTCTGATCATCCAATCAAGCTAATAAACAGCCGCCCGACAGTCATGTGATTGATAATCAATTAGGATCACAGTTTGTTACATCTGAGACATTTTGTCAGAAACAATTATCGACTCACAAACATGTGACTGATGAAGTCACTTCTGTGGTGGAGAGAAACAGCAACTGAGGAAGTGTGATGATAAAAACACACACACACAGACAAACTAACTGCCTCATTACTGTGAATTATCCTCCCCTGTTGGGATTCTGACTTCAGGAAACAGAATCCATCTGATCCTAAAACTCCCCCTGATCAACTCTTTAATTACAATCATATTTGACCCTGACACTTCCTGTTCCCAGGTTACCATGACGATCTGCTGCTTCACTTTCTCCAGCTGAAGAGGAAGAGGAGGGAAGTGGGGGACATGATGATGAAGAAGTTCTCACTCATTAGGCCTTCACCTCTCTCTCTCTCACCTCTGCCTCAGTCACTGATAGTCTCTCACCCCTCTTCATCTCCACTCACTCTATAAGCTCTCTCTGGCTCTTCACAGGTACATCTTTATTTGTTTGTGTATGTGTGTGTGTGTGTGTCACCATAGCAACGGTGCCACTCTCGTTGTCATGGCAGCACAGAACTCAAGGCTGACTCCTGTCCTTCCTTCTCCTCCGTCTATTCTCTCCTTTAATTCACTTTTCTTTCTGTGTAACAACAGCTCTGCGCACTGTCCTGCAAAGCATCATGGGTTTTGGAGTTACATCGCCAAAACAAGACCACACCACGGCCTTCATGGTCAAAGTGTGAACTGATTCAGGGTCCTGGTCCTGGTCCTGGTCCTGGTACACCCATGATGGAACCTTATTAATGTTCTCAGCACCAGATGAGCCGAGACAAAGTCTTGCTGACTGCAATCCAGCTGTGTTCAGACTGCGACGCACACGCACACACCTACACACACGCACACAAAGTCAGCTGTGATGTTTTGGTCCTAATGGGGATGAGAGAAGGCTGTCACCATGACGACAGGATATGCTGCATGATGCCATTTATAAAAGTGTGTATGTGTGTGTCATTGTGTGAGTTGTGTCTGCAATGACGTCCTCATAGAGTAGAAACCTGAATATTCACACATGTAAAGGCTGATTGCTGCCTTTTGTCTCTTTTTGTTTGTTTTTTGTCAAAAACTTAATGTGGTTTGAACTTTTGTCACTATTTAACTTAGTCTTAGTTTGATCGTGATGTGACCTGATTGGGTGGTCCAGTCTGTCAGTCACACAGTAGCCCCGCCCCCTAACCCCTCCCTTTCTCTCTAAATGAACATCATGTTGTATTTCAGACTGAGACCAGAAACTCATCAGGGAGGAAGAGGGACATTTTCCCATAGACTTCAATACGTCTGACAAAGAACCCTTTTTTAAATGTGGACCTTTAAAATGACGGTTCTTGTCCAGATTGATCTGCTGACAGACGGAGCTCTGATGCTCAGCTGCTCCGTGTTTCAGTCTGCACACAATCTCTGCTCAGAATTACAAAACAGAGAGACGTTTGGAGAACTGAGTTTCTCTACAAAGTGTGAACGTCATCAGAGTGTCTGAGTTCAAACAGAAACAGGAAGAGAGACGTGAATGGATGAAAAAAGTGAAGATGAAAGAGAGAGAACAATGAGACACACATCTGTTCTCTGCTTCATTCACAGTGTGTGTGTGTGTTCATCTCTCATAATGGCCCTCAGAAGGACACTTCACAGCCGCAATCATCATCAGTTGCCAGGCAACAAGAAGAACCCGCTACCAACAGAAACACAGAACACACAGCTTTATTATTACTGAGAGCCAGAGGTGTGTGTGTGACCGGGGTTAGAGACGTTCCTGTCTCTGCTGGACCGACTACATTCATGTTCACACAAAAATATATTAACTCTTTGAGAGTCACATCAAGTCTGTGGGACCCTTTTTTAAAAACTTCATCTTCAGACTCATCTGATCCTGTCTGATCACTTCAGCCTCAGAAAACAAGAACTAAGAAAAAACTCTGAATGTTTCCTTCTCCAAAGAAAAGCTCCTCTCATGTGTTTGGGTCGTTTCTGTCTTTATCTGATCAGCAGTTCTGCTCTTTATTCTGTCAACACAATAAACTCAGAAACATTCAGGACTGAACCAGAGACTCTCTGGTTGGCTGTGACATCACCCAGCGGAGCCAATAGGAGCGTCCAAAATACAGACGTGACTCTGGACGTCACTGTCAAAGATGGAGGATGAGGATGGACGGATGAACACACAGAAGTGAAGTACACGTCTGCAGCTGCTGAGATGGTTAAGAATAAATGTGACGCAGCAGGAAGTGTCTGCTCTGTCCTGTTACCATGGACACCAAAACAGACACCAAGACCGTTCACAGCTGCCATGGAAACGTGACGCATCTCTCAGCCCGTTTCACTGATGTAATGTTCTGTACAACTGTTCAGATCCTGATACTGATCCAGGTGTGCATTTCTTTGGAGCTTATGAGGACAAGGTGAGCCAAAGAGGGTGGGGTTCACATCTGGGCCAATGGCCAACCCAGGACACCTGGGTCCACCTGGGTCCACCTGGGTCCACCTGGGACCAGCTGGGACCACCTGGGTCCACCTGGGACCAGCTAGGACCAGCTGGGACCACCTGGGTCCACCTGGGACCACCTGGGTCCACCTGGGACCACCTGGGACCACCTGGGACCACCTGGGTCCACCTGGGTCCACCTGGGTCCACCTGGGACCAGCTGGGACCACCCAGGTCCACCTGGGTCCACCCGGGACCAGCTGGTCCTCCAGCGTCCTGACAGAGACTCAGCACATGTGGACTGTAGTGGCTGAATACAGACATGAGGCATTCATCTGTGTAAAGTTTGTGTAGAGTTTGTTCAACATGTAGTGCTCTCTCTCTCACACACACACCTTCCCTTGTTAATCAGTTCATTTGGTGCCATTTGAAGTGTTAAGTGTTGCATGTTGTGAGCGATGTCACACAGGTTGGGTGTGTGAACAGGTGTTGAAAACTGGCCTGTCGTACACTACAGAGTGAAAACACTTTATCAACAGCTGTGTGTGTGTGTGTGTGTGTGTGTGTCACACTGTCAAGCCGTTAGCATCTTGGCTCTCAGGTTCCAGGTATGTGTGTGTGTGTGTGTGTGTGTGTGTGTGTGTGTGTGTGTGTGTGTGAAGCAGCATGAAGACACCAAATGATCATTAACTCGACCCATCAGGGGATGGATTAGGGGGAGGGGCTACTGTGTGACTGACAGACTGTACCATCCAATCAGAATAGAGCACAGAGCAGGTCAGAACCTCCTTCTCCTCCAAATCTGGTTTCTAGTGGTCTCGTTCTGGTCCAGGCCCAGTTCATCTCAGTCTGGACTCCTGCTGTGATCCAGTCCAATCCCCTTCAAGACTCAAATCCGATCTCGACTAAAGTCATTTTCATTTGTTGTTTAATCCTGAACCAGTCTCATCCTGACATCCTGACCCTAACCCAGCTCCTCCCCTAGTCCAGATCAACACCCACCTGAACCCTTCACAGTTTCACTTCGATCTGGACCTGCTGTTTCCTGATCCTCATCCTGAAACTGTTTTGAGATCAAAGGTCACCAGTTGGGGCACATTGCTTTGCCTTTTTGGAAAGAATTCAAAATAAAATTTGGTCTTTTTTGAAAGCGGAGCCAGGTGAGAGTTGAGGTCAGGAAGGTCAAAGTTGTGTCATCAGTGAGTGTTTGTATTGACGGCGTCGTCCTCATTATTCACACACATCACTGAATATTCACGCTGACGGCTCTGGCTGTGGAAGCACATCCTCTATGAAGACCAACATGGAGCTCGCAGTCTTATTCTGCACATCCACAATGGAAAACTTTTTATTGGCTCCTCCTCCATCAGCTGCTCTCTGATGGTTAAACAGAATCAGCTGATCACATCTGACTCCTTCTGTGTGTTTATCCGTCCATCATCATCCTCCATCTTTGATTGTGACGTCAAGAGTCACGTCTCTACATCGGACGCTCCTATTGGCTCCGGTGGGTGATGTCACAGCCAATCAGAGTCTCTGGATCAGTCCTGAATGTTTCTGAGTTTATTGTGTTGACAGAATAAAGACAGTCAGATATTTGAGCTGGTTTTTCATCATTAATGAGCAGAAACAACCCAAACACATGAGAGGAACTTTTCTTTGGTTATTCTGCTGTACACAGTTTTATATCAGCTTTATAAATTCGGTGTGGCTTCTCCGTCCTACAGTCTGAACTGATCAGACAGGATCAGATGATTCTGGATCTGTCAGACACAGAAGGATGAAAAACCAAAGTGATTCGCTCTAATTCGAAATCAGACAGAGAGCCAAACACCGCTGTGACCTTTCACCCCTCCAAACACCTGAGGTTTTACCCCCCCAGACTGAGACGGTCTGACCCGGACTTGTTACCTTCTGGTCCACGATGGAGCACGCCACCTCCCGGACCTGACTGAGGCTGAGCTCCGCGGCGTCCAGCAGCACCGGCTCCCGGCTCAGACCGATCTGGATGTGGAAGGAGATGACCCCCCCTCCTCCCCCGGCGCTGGGGCTGTTGGTCCCCCCCGGGAACGGGAGCGGGCTGGGCGCACGGATCAGCGGAGGCGCACTCATAAGAGCCCGGTCCGGAGCGGGATCAGGATCGGACCTGCCGGGAAACAACGAGCGGTCACGACGACGACGAGCAGAGACCGGCCGGTGGCTGGCTGAGGTGGGGGGGTCCAGGTGCTGCAGCCGGCGGGGGGGGGGGGGGGAGGCGCGGAGCCGCGGACGCACGAAAACTCCCGACTCAGAAAAAGGCGCAGAAAAAAACTGGAAAAGACTCAAAGCAGGAGAGGACGTCAACAGGCTGCAGAGGAAGAGGAGGAGGAGAGAGGGAACCCTCCTGAAGGACGAGATGGTTTCATCCGGACTCTGACTTCCACATGGAGGTCTGAGCCCACTTCGTTCTGTCATCCACCATAAGTCCACTCACAGAGCTGGACTGGAAACAAACTTTCATCTTTAAAGATCACAAACTAAAACTTGGAAGTTTTAGTTTTCCATCTACAGTCTGCAGCTCTGGGGACAACAGCTCAGCCAGCCAATCAGAGGAGAGCATCTGAGCCTCTGATTGGTCCAATAAAAACAGAGCAGATTTCAGCTAAAACACCGAAAAACCGAAGTGCAGGGGGGCGGAGCTTCAGAAGCAGGGCGAAGCAAAGAGAATGACGTCACAGAGTTCAGGAAGTCCAGACTCAGCATTTCTCTTGAGACAGAACCTGGACCTGATCCAGATGGAGTTCTGCCTTCAGACTGTCTGGACCTTTAACATCACCTGAGGTTGATGGGACAACTGAGAGAAAGGAGGCAGATCATCTGACCTTATCCACATTAAGATGGTGACCTCCTGACCTTTACCGTAACCAGACTTGTTCCAGCCCTCTGATTGGTCTGTTTCTCCTGCTATGGAAACAGCAAAGCCAATCACAACAAGAACAAGGACGCCACAGACACAAGCACAAACACACTGACAGAGACATGGACACAAATACAAGCCTGGATGAGCTCTACCATCCATCCATCAGTATTTATGACACACCTGTTGAATCGAAGAGCAGGCGCTGCTCAGCTGAAATGTGTCAGTTGCTAGGAGATACACACACGCAGAGACACACACATGCAGATATATTAATATATCGTCACACTGAAAAGACACACTTGTCAGGCCTCCCACACTTCAACCTTTCATGACCAGTGATGCTGCCAGCATTGTGGCGTTTAGTGTGTGTGTGTCAGGTCAGTCAGTGCTTTCTAATTATTATTGATCTTATCATAAATTGTATACCAACAACTGAATATTGTCGTTTAAAATCAAATAATATCAAATCTGATCTTATTTATCATAAATGTATTACTTGTGAATATGTGAAATGTACTAGGATATAAAATATCTTTCAAATGAAATACTTTAATATAAATGTGTTAAAAATAAACAAAAAAACACACGGTTGGTAAACTCAGCGACCTGATGTGACTTTATTTCTTCAGATCACATTGAATCCGTTTAATGCTGCCTGTCAGTTCACACCTTCGTTCTGCGTGACATTGAAATATGAAAATTTAAATCAGAAGCAGAAGATTTTTATAAAACAGGCTTCATTATGATTTCAGACATCATCTCCAGATCACTTCCTGGATTAATCCAGGTGCTGCATGAAGAGAGATTAATCTGGAGGAAGTGATTTACTCTGGCAGAGATTAAATTTTCATCCTGCAGAGTGGCAGTGACATCCAGCAGTAATCCCCCTTCCTGCTGCAGCTCCAAGTTTCACATTCAAACCTCTGAAATCATCAGACACTCCGTCTTCTTGGTCGGTGATTCATGCTGCCAGGGTTCAGCTCCCTGCAGATCCGCCCAGGCTGACAATGTGGAGTAATCGCTTTATTTATAGAAGTGTTTGTTAAAACAGTCCGATGGTGATGAGTCAGAGCAGATGATGCTTCAGCTGGAAACTTTATTGGTCACCACCGGAGCTGGAGTCCACACCGCGGTCAGCTTTATGCAGACGACACGCTGCAGTGACAACCCGGAGTCGACTCAATATACAGATACATAAAAATGTTTATTGTCCCCTTCAACTTCGTGCCTTTTTTTACAAAACAAAACAGCACAACAAAAAATTATTTAACAAGAGATGAAGAAGAGCTGCATGGAAACAGGAGAAAATAACGTCCAATCAGGAACAGAGGATGTCCAACCTGATGAGCCTGATGAGAGACAGGAAACAGATGGAGGCCTTCAGATCAGATGACTCCACAAACAGGAAGTGCAGTGCGATCATCTTTAAACATTTTATGAGAAGATCGCATGAAGTAGCTGCTATTGATTAGCAGCCGTTCCCAAAGTGTGAGCTGCGGGTCCACTGCTGGACAGGAAGTGGAAGGTTGAGTGTAAAAGTATGCCAAATCATTTTCACTTCATCGGGTGATTTTAAATGACTTCAACTCTGCAACCCAGAAAAATATGGTCGTTTGATATCGAGTTGGACAACGAGTGTGTGTGCAGCATCAGGAGAGTCTTTGACTGAGTCATGTTTTGAAGTGAGTCAGCCGTCGGCTGTCAGGAAACACTCCCACTCCGAGCTTGACCTGCACGGCGTTCGTCTGCAGAGCAGAAATAATCTCACAGTGGAGGCAACACTGAGCAACAACATGTTGTGTGTCCATGTGGGACCGATCCAGGTTTGGTGGATCCTGAGAGACAGCCATCCTGATGCAGGTGGACAAGAGTCAGCATCAGCCGCAGCCGCCTAAAACTCTGGATGAGAGCAGAAACGTTTACTGAGATAATAAATCAGGGAGGAGGCGGGACATTTTCCCATAGACTGCAATACAACCTGACCGGAGCAGTCGCTCAACAACGGTCAAAAGGTCAAAGGGTAAGGTCACTGTGACCTCACAAGCAAATGGAGCACATCACTGAAACACTCTCATCAAACTTCTACAGATTTGGTACAAATATTCACTTGCAGTAACCCTTCAGAGGTCAAAGGTCAAAGTCGGTGTGGCCCCCTCCAGCAGCAGCAGGATTTAGCCCTCAGTGTCGGAGTCTGTGATTCCAGCTCTCCAGTTTGATGTGTGAAGATCAGAGATAACAACACATCGAGTATAATTCAGTCAGTGTGCGACAGTTAAAGTACAGAGAACAAATGTACTGTAACAAATGTACTTTAAACTGTCACAACCAACAACAGAGAAAAACACAACATGACATGTCGCACAACGTGTTCCACAAATCATCTCGTTAAAAAAAAAGTGTCTAAACGTCTGACTTTTCTCAGCAGTGACTCCTCGGTCGGACTCGCTGCACTGAGCATGCTCAGAATGATGAGACTTCCTGCAACACCTCTCTCTCGCTCACACACACACACAGTCGTTCACACCATTGTGGCAACATGAACACACACTGTTCATTCACACTCATACATCAATAAAGCTTCATTCAGTCACACACTCACACGCTCTGACAGATTTGACACCCACCACCCGTTGATCCATTTTTACAGCCCTTCCTCCCTCCATGGGTGCGATCGCCGTCACCGTGGGGTGTGTGCGACGCTGCAAAGTGCTAAAAAGCCGCCGTCTCTTCCCAGCAAACTTGGTGTCGTTGTTGTATGTTGTTGTGCAAATGTTTTGAGAGGAAGTTTGCCGACGCCGGCGTGTGGTGAGGTACAACAGTATTCAGAGGGCAGCGGTAGGAGGGGCCCGGGACACACCGCAGGAAACCAAAACGTGTCAGTCTGCGGGTCACAGGTCACACCTCCCGCATGTTGCAGTTTGTCCTAATTACTTTCACATTTTCCCAAAGTTGTACCTCACTTCGACAAAAAACACAGACACAAACACGTGGCGTTGCTCAGACGCCATGTGTGCTGCTCTCCCTCACAGGAAGAACGATGGGATTGTTCCCGACCGTCCAATCAGGACCCCCGCCACTCGCTTTAAACGCTTCCCCTTCAGTCATCAGTGCAAATATCTGGCTGTGACTCCCAAGGTGCATTTCACCCAAAGACATCCAATCAGAGAACAGACTGTGGATTCATGACTTTGACCTGATTTGTTCAGTTGGCGGTGTGTGTTTGTTGGGTGTTTGGGGCTTCTGGAGCCAATCCCAGCTCACTCTGGGCGAGGGGCGGAGTCACCTGGACAGGTGTGCAGTCAGACCTACAGACAGTTTAGAGTCACCAATGAGCCCAAACAGGACGCCTCTGGAACCAGGGAGAACCACTGTGAGACCGTGCTGCCCTAATTAAGTTTACATTTTTTAATTAGAGAATGCACTGATGAGAACTGAGGTGTCTCATTCATCCTTCCAGGAGAGAAACGTCTTTGTTACGTTAATAAAGGGGATGGCAATGAGGGTTCCATCATCAGGTTTGTTGTTTTCCTCACCAGAAGCTTCGGGCTCAGACCTGCGGTAGCTAATTTAGTTATTTTTAAAGCATTTTGACGAGACGGAGACAAAAGGCCCCCTCAGGAGAAACAACATTTTTCTCACGACATATGTTCCACCGCAACACTTTGGAATAAATTACTAAGCAGTCTTTATTTAATTATCTCTGAGACTGTCGCCTCCCCGACAGCATCACGTCTCCATAACAACGCTGCAAAAGGTGACGGGAAATAAAGTAACATCTGGGAAATGGTGTCACTTCAAAACACATTGTGGATTTAAATACACGTGACTGCTCAGTAGATCCAGATTTAACTGTATATATCTAACTGTTTTACATGAATACATACTTATTTATTCTGAATCACATTTCTGTCCATAAACTGATCAGCCGGAACATTCAGACCACCTGTTCCTGATCCTGATCCTGTTCCTGATCCTGATCCTGATCTGTTCCTGATCCTGTTCCTGATCCTAATCTGTTCCTGATCCTGATCCTGATCCTGTTCCTGATCCTGATCTGTTCCTGATCCTGATCCTGTTCCTGATCCTGATCCTGATCTGTTCCTGATCCTGATCCTGATCTGTTCCTGATCCTGTTCCTGATCCTGTTCCTGATCCTGATCCTGATCTGTTCCTGATCCTGTTCCTGATCTGTTCCTGATCCTGATCCTGTTCCTGATCCTGTTCCTGATCCTGTTCCTGATCCTGATCTGTTCCTGATCCTGTTCCTGATCCTGATCCTGATCTGTTCCTGATCCTGTTCCTGATCCTGATCTGTTCCTGATCCTGATCCTGTTCCTGATCCTGATCTGTTCCTGGTCCTGTTCCTGATCCTGATCCCGATCCTGTTCCCGATCCTGATCCTGATCTGTTCCTGATCCTGATCCTGATCCTGTTCCTGATCCTGATCCTGTTCCTGATCTGTTCCTGATCCTGATCCTGTTCCTGTTCCTGTTCCTGATCCTGATCCTGATCCTGATCCTGATCCTCCTGGAGGTCTGGATGCTGACTGTTGTTCAGACAGGGAGCCTGATCCTGCTGGAAGTCCTGGACTTGGTCTGGACCAGGTTCAGGTCCAAGTAAACCCAGCAGGACTTGGTCCAAAGCTTCAGACTGTCTCCATAATGGAGGTGGTGGGTTCCCCTCTTTCTGGTCCATCAACTTCAGGGCTAAATGTTTACCCGCCCACTGACTGGTATCCACGGTAACCAGGTAATCTGTGTTTTTCACCTGTCAGCGGTCACAATGAGACATCAGTACATCTGGAGGCTGATGGCCGTTAGATGGAACGACAGTTTAGTGGAGGTGAATATTTTAACTCACAGCTTCAGTTCCAGACTAAAGATTTTACTGCAGAGGTTTTCACTGAAAACAGAAAAGATTCTGTTTCTTTGGAAGACGACCTTCACTCTGTTTGTGTTTCCACGACAAAAGCTGCACCTGCTGGAGAGATTTCAGTGTGTGCCTCACTGCTGCTTCAGACTCATTTCACATTCTATTATATTCATTGAAATGCTTACTGGATTTGTGGATCTGAGTAATTTACATTTACAAACAACAAAATATATTTTTCATTTCCAAAAAAATACATTGAAAAAGTATTTTCACATTTTATAAATTTGATTTTCAATGTTGGCCAGAGGAAACAGGTAACCTTTGTTCTCATCACAGGATAAATTTAACTCAGGAGACATGTCACCTTTTGCAGTGCGGCTTCCATCTTGGCGTTCATCAACATATGTCAAAGGAAATGAAATATAAAAGCTGACAGCTCGGCTGCAGGCGTCAACGCTCGTCAATATTTACATAAGGCTCACCGGGGAATCAGCTGAGAAGGAGGAGCGGGCGTCAGTGTCACCCTAATCTTCACCAAAATGTGTGTGTGCCCCGGGTTAAGTTTTCAAACTGTGTTTGCTATAATTCAGAAACTTCAGGATCTGCTGTTGTTATTGTTGCCTTTGGGAGAAAATACTCACGCAACACTGAAAATAAATAAAACGCACAACACTGGATTAAAGTCAGAGTGACTCCTGAATTTTCATTGTGATAAGTGTGACATTTTCTTTCTACTGAGACCAGAAACTCATCAGGAAAACGTTTACTGAGCTGATAAATCAGGGAGGACGAGGGACATTTTCCCATAGATTTCAATACACGACTCATCACATCCTTTGGGGACCAGGTCTAAAAAGGCAAGGTCCTTCATGAAGACTTAACTGCAAAGGCCAAAGGATTATAAGACATTCAGCTCAACTTTGGTCTCCACCGTACCATCACATCAGATTGGTTTTTGTTGCCTAGCAACCAGGTCCAGGAAGGCGGTCCCTGTAGAACCAGCTCAGCAGCCTGACAGGAAACAGTTGGTGTGAGTAACGTTCAAAGAGCGACCTGCTGAGAATCATTTGTTGTTTAACCAAAGAAAGAAACACAACAAATCACAAAAACACACAAAGCCCGAGACTCGAACAGGCAGCAGGATGGATGGAGTAACAACAGAAAGACAAACTGTGGGCTTTTACAGAATAATTGTCACCTGCTGTGATTGTCGAGATGTTGATGATGTTTTTGTTGATAATAAACACGTAACGTCACCTTGAATGTGCACAAACAGTAAAGAACAAGCTGCAGCAGCTTCAATCAGCCTGTTATGAATGTTGGAGTGATTGTGTTGTGCTTAAGAAAAGACCTCCTACTGAAAACACACACAGACACACACACACACTGTTTACACACAAACAGGATATAAAATAGTCGTCTGGGGGAAGACACTTGTTTTCTATCAAAACATTCATAAACACTTGATTTATGACTTTGTGTGTGTGTGTGTGTGTGTGTTTGACCAACACTAGAGGTTTCTTACATTTATAATCATATTTACTTACAAGTAAATGAAAGTATAAAGATCAACAAAGTGTGTTTTTTCACAGCTTCGGCTGAGAAAAGCTTTTTTCTTTCTTTCTTCTTATTTCTGAACTCTTGGGATCAATTAATGAAGCCACTTTGTTAAAATTACACTCACTGAATTAAACACAAAAACATCGAAGGCTGCAGCAAAAAATTTAGAATGTCTATTTATTTTAATTTACAAGGCAGGTTTAATGATTTTCCTTCTCTGACAAACAACTTTAATTGGCTGTGTGTGTGTGTGTGTGTGTCAGACAGCGATCATTAGCCGACTGAGAATAAGTTAGTGTGTTATCAACATTGTGCACACGCATACACAACAACACACAAATAAATAAATGAAGATGATGAAGGAGATGCTCTCCACTTCAACTGACCCGCTGCCGTCTAACAGGGAGAGGCTGACACAGTTTTGGTGCTAATGCTAATGCTAATGCTAACGTGCCATTAGGACATCATTTCAAGTTAGTTTAGCCCCGCCCTCTTTCCCCACATCCATCCATCCCATGAATGAACAGCAGCCTGATTTTCAGCCTGTGTGAGTGTGTCATCATTGTTTACTCACCTCTGCTGAGGGGGGGCTTCCTCTATGATGAAGACTACAGTTAACAACTTAAGGGAGGGGCACTGAGCACCCCTCTCTCTCACACACACACACACACACATATTGCAGCATGTTTTCATGTTTTCATGTTTTCTTCTTGCCGTTGTCTCTTTTTTGTCTGCTGATTACCGACCTCTGTACCCACAATGCCCATGTTTGTGTGAGTGTCGGTCTGTGTGTAGACCGTGTGTCAACGGCCCAACACACAAAGTAATAGAGCCCACTGGGAGGCAGGCAAGTCCACAGTTGCTATCTGTAAATGAAGCTCAGTGTGTGTGTGGATAATGACTGTTATCTTTCCCGGAGGCTCTTATTGTTTCTCACACACACACACAGTAATAATTAGAGCTTTCAGATGTGAGGTCAGGACAGATAATCGGTCACAGAGCGTGTGCTCTGTGTCAGATACAGGAGTCAATAACAGGTCTGATGAAAGTCCCAGTCCTGGTCTGAGCTGAGGGAGGAGTCTGACCTCCCATCAGCTTGGGCCAAGAGGTCAGAGGAGCTTCTATTCCTCCTTAAACAGAATCAGCTGATCAGATCTGGATCAGTCCGACTCTCGTACTCCTTCTGTGTGTTTATCCGTCCGTTCTCATCCTCCATATTTGATACTGAAGTCTGGAGTCGGAAAAATAAAATGTGAATAGAAAATAATAATAAGTTAGTCAGAGATATAAAAATAAACCTGTAAAATGAGATCTCCATCCAGAGTTAAATGGAAAAACAAACCTGCCACACTAATCTGTGATTAGGTGAAATAAAAGGCCGTGGTTATGCGACCAATCAGGTGTGTTCCTCAAAGTTCCTCGGCCTTTGGAAAGTCTGGACCTGAACCCGACCAGGACTCTTCTTCTCCCCACAGATGGAGGTGATGACGAGTCTTCCGGATCAGGACTCTGGACCTGGAGGTTCTACATGTTGCTGTTGGCCTCCATCTGTCCATGAACTAATGGTGTGTGTGTGTGTGTGTGTGTGTGTGTTATTGCAGCCACTCTCCTCAGTCCTCATCTGCAGGTTGTTGTTTAATTGGACTCAGCTCATTAACTCTGCTCTCATCTGCCTCCAAACAGCCTCACACCAATTACTACTGCTCGTTCCACCACTCTCTGTCTCTGTCATGTTTGTTGTTGTTCTTTATATGTATGTATTGTATGTGTTTAATGACCTTTGTTCAGTGTTCAGCGTGTGATTGGCTCCTCAGGTCGCTGTCACCAAAACCTTCAGACAGTTAAAGCTGCTTTACACGTTCATCTCTGATATTTAGTTCCAGTGTTGTGGTCACACACAGACCTGTATCTGAGGAGTCGACGGTTCTGGCTGCTTCATCCCAGCTGTGACGTCCTGAGTTAAAACCCTCGGAGCTCAGGACACAGAAGGACAAACTGAACCTCTCTGGATTGTCAGGAAGCTGCAGTTTCTGTCCTCGTCTCAAACTGGTCAGATCTTCAGACAGGATGAGTTTTGGACCAGCAGAGTTTGGGTCCAGAAGCAGAGGACTGTAGGAGACCACGTCCTTCATGTTGTTCCAGATGTTGAAGGTCAGGTTGCCCAGATGTTTGGCCTGGTCTATCAGAGCTCCTGGGTCCAGATGAGGATCGTCCAGCAGGGGGGGCTGCTGGACTCTTTCCACTGCAGCCTTGTAGTTGAGCAGGAATGAGACGTCTTCAGCTCTCAGCTCGTCCTCTGTGGCTCTGACTGTGTCTGAAAGAGCTGCTATCTGTCTGCTCAGAGCCTCCATCTTCTCCTTCATCCTCCGACTCTTCTGCTCCTCTTCCTCCATCTTCTCCTTCATCCTCCGACTCTTCTGCTCCTCTTCCTCCATCTTCTCCTTCATCCTCCGACTCTTCTGCTCCTCTTCCTCCATCTTCTCCTTCATCCTCCGACTCTTCTGCTCCTCTTCCTCCATCTTCTCCTTCATCCTCCGACTCTTCTGCTCCTCTTCCTCCATCTTCTCCTTCATCCTCCGACTCTTCTGCTCCTCTTCCTCCATCTGCTCCTCTTCCTCCATCTTCTCCTTCATCCTCCGACTCTTCTGCTCCTCTTCCTCCATCTTCTCCTTCATCCTCCGACTCTTCTGCTCCTCTTCCTCCATCTTCTCCTTCATCCTCCGACTCTTCTGCTCCTTCTGTGTCTCACTGCTGCATATTACAGCCTTTTCAATGAAACCGTCTCCTCAATAGGAAGGTACAGTTGTGAGCCTGTGTGTGTGTCTGTGTGTGTGTGTGTGTGTGTGTGTGTGTGTGTGTGAGATGTTTGTACAACACGAGTTTCTTTCCCTCTCTGGGGTTGCAGATGGATTGGCCACTGAAATATCAGACATTTACTCACTTCCTGTCTCCAGCAGACAGCCAATCCTTCATTCTGCTGAGCATCAGGAGGTGACTCGGTTGTAAACAGAAGTCAGACTGTATTGAAGTCTATGGGAAAATGTCCCTCCTTCCTGGTGAGTTTATGGTCTCAGTCTGAAATACAACATGATGTTAATTTTTTAAATGAAGCTCCATTTAGAGGGAAACACACCTGGTGGGGGCGTGGCTACTGAGTGACTGACAGACTGGACCATCCAATCAGGAGAGAGTCCAGAGCAGGTCAGCTCCGCCCCTCTCTCTGAACGCAGCTGGCTGAAATCATCATTATCATCCAATTACAGAAGTAATGGTGCTGTGTGCTGAACGCAAACTGGCCTGAGCTGTTGACCGTCAGTCCGTCTGTAGCCAGCAGGATTCAATCAGCACGTCTGAAGGAAAACTTGCTGCTGTTGGGGAGATATTCTGGAGTTTGAGGTTTCGCAGAGAGAAAACAAAAAAATATCTGAAAACTGTTTGCAGACTAATGACATCCAGCAGAACGAAGACTGCCTCGCTGTAATTGTTTTCTTTACCGTGTGTTTTCAGCTGCCCTGTGAGGAAAGCTGTTCTCAGGAGCTCCCTGTGGGCTCCACAGACAGATACTGAAGCCTTGTTAGAGCTTATAATGAGCCATAAAAGTGCTCAGCTGTATCTAACATGCATGTGAATATCACCTGGCTGCACACACACACACACACACACACACTCCCGCAGGAACAAATAAAGCCATATTGTCTCAGGGCTGATTGCCGTGATAATTAATGTAACATACGACAAAAAAAACACACTGAGACCAATTAAATGGGAGAGAACAACCACTGAAGGAAAACAAACTTCGAAGTTTTGGAGGCGGGAGGAACTCAGCCGACTGACCTTTAGCTCAGCCAGACTGTGTTGAAGTCTATTGGAAAACAACAAAGCTTCCTGCTCACTCCAGTTCGGACATGTTTGTTTTCAGGTTGTTAGTCGTTAGTTCAGTCGACTCTGAGTTCTTTCAGATCTCCAGAACTGCTGATTAGCTGTGTCAACATTTCTACTTTCTGTATATGAACGATTGGAGAAGGAGACTTGGCTTGTCTGTTTTTCACTTTATTAACCCCCCTCTGTGCCACTGATACTTAAGGAGTGACGTCCAGGTGTAATTAAAAGCAGCCGAGCTGCTTTCACCTCACAGCCTGGAAACATGTGGCAACTTGTTAATTTACCTCCATCCTCCTCCCCCTTCCTCCCCCCTGCATCTCCCCGTGGAACAGACAGATGGCCTGAGAGACACCTGAGGAGGAGGAGGAGGGAGATGTTCATTCAGACGAGGTTTAGTTTCCCTCTATGGAAGACGTCTCAATCACATCAGATCATCTTCACAAACTGAATAAGTCTGAAAAGGTCTCAGACGCTGGGCTGAGATGTCTTTGCTCAGGTTGAGGCAGCAGAAAGCTTGAGGTGAAGAAGCAAATCCACCCAAGTGATTAGTTTCCACTTTAGAAGCAAAGCTGACTAAAGAGGTCAAAGGTCAGAGGTCACAGAAGCCGAACATCAACATCACCATTAATCACTGATGAAACAGCAGAGACACATTTTTTCTTGTCTGTGTTTTAAACAGCGAATTAGTCCATTAAAATGTTCATTATCTGTTGCTGAGTGTCTTCAGAGGTGAACTCAGGTTAAATACATTTCACAAACACGTTACCAAGAATCTGCTCTCATACAGTTATCGATTCAGAGTTTTATTAAAACACGAGCTTTTAAATGACACGTGACCCGTCACAGTTTAATATGTGAGCGATAGAAAAAATAATTACCAATGCTATTTATACTCTGCTTTCTACAAGATCATCTTTTTTCAGTCAAAAATAACCTGCAGCGCACTGAAGATATTCATAAAAATGATAAAACAGGAAGGAAAACTCTGTTGTTAAAGTGTGAAAGGATTTTAGTGGTTACGCTTCATTTATATTCAGATATAAATATAACTTCATTATTAATTTGGACAATTAGTTTATTTTAACATTCAGGAAAGAATCATTTAGTGAAACTGGATGAAGAGAAACCAAAAATATTTCATCTTTTTGGTTAAAGTTGTGTTATGAGTCATCTGCATAGAAAGAATATTCATCCTAAAACTCTGAATTAAACAATTGAACGGACGTATTCAGAGAAAGAAAGCTGGCCCAGTCGTGATCTCTGAGGGACCCCATCTTGGAAAAATTAGATGGTGTCTGTGACATCACCCAGCGGAGCCAATAAGAGCGTCCGATGTAGAGAGGATGAGAATGGACGGATAAACACACAGAAGCAGTCAGAGTCAGAGTAAGTAGAATCACGTCTCTACATCGGATTCTCCTATTGGCTCTGGCGGGTGATGTCAATCCTGCCTGCTGAGATCTGATTGGTTGTCGTCTGGAACCAGATGAGACATAAAAAGCCGGTTTGGTTTCATTCTACTTTTTTCTAGTTTGTTTTATTTACAGCTCAGAGTCTGTTGGTATGTGTTGTTTTTACAGTGTATTGTGTAGAACATTTGTGTGTGTGTGTGTGTGTGTGTTGGATTTGTTGAATCTCTCTCTCTCTCTGTGTGTCAGTAGTTATTATAAATACACTGACATGTTGGCTGGTTAATTAAGGTGTATAATTCTTGTTGTTCAGCGCCGTCACATAAAGAGAGATGATAATAGACTGTGTGTGTGTGTGTGTGTGTGTGTGTGTTGGGTAATAATTGGATGAAGGTTGGTGCTGTGTAATAATTGGACGTCTGAACTACAAACACAGTGACAGCAGCAGCAGCCTGCCGGCTTCGTTGTTTGTTGTAAAAGTAAAAGGAACCAACAGTGGCGTTGTTTACTCCGACTGACTGTAAACACACAAAATAAACAACACACAACTCCCTCCTCAGACAGAGACACAATGAAACACAAAAACACACACACACCTTATTTAGATATTAGACATTAAACATATATAACAGAACATTTCCACCTCTTTCATGATCATCATATATGTAAACATATAAATATCATTTATACCATAATAAATATAATGTAAATAATACACAATAATAATCTCTAAAATAAATGTTTATCATAGAATATTACTTTATTAAGTTCAGCACATTAATAATCAAAATATGAAAAATGCATTTATGTATTTATTTCTCTCTTTTTTTTTAATTGTTACAGTCCTTACCTTAAAATTTTGAATTAATATTATTTCTAATATAAATATGAGATTTGTTATATATTTCATGTTTTTTCAAATTTAATTTAATTTAGCATTAAAACATAATTCCACTGAGCTTAAAATAAATAAACTGTGATGAAGCTGGTTCTATTAAAACTTTCTAATTCTATGGTTTTTAAGGTGGAAATATAAAGATGATGATTTCAGGATCTGTCAGAGACGGCGTGAATACCAACCGGTTTGATGTGCAGTTCATTCTCTGTTCTCTGCTGCCATCTACAGCACAACACACAGAATCAGTGTGCGTTTTGGATGGTACTCAGAGTGAAACACCAAATGAAGAATAAATAAATAAATAAATGTTATTCTATGACAGCGTTATCGTATTCTTTGTGATGTGCTGCGGTTCAGTTTTTGTTCTTTGGATCTGTTTCACCTACGTGGCCAAGTTTGATGCTTCAAATTTTCTGGGAGTTGCATTTTGGGAATCTTCTTTTAAATCTTCTCTTCTTCTGCTGCTTCAGGTGACCCGTGACCCGGAAACGGATGAAGATGAGTGAGCGAGTAAACTCCTGCTTTAAAACGCCTCAAACATCTTCGTATCTTCTGTTCTTCCCCGTTCGGTCGGTGGAGGTGTCGTCGATGATTACATGGCTCTCTGTCTGCGGTCAGGAGGAGGCGGAGGCCGACTTTCTGACCAACACTTATAAAAAAGGAACTTTGGCTCTGATTAAAGGCGTCGTCACCTGTCAGACCGCTGATTACATCTGCAGGGAAACTGCAGCAAGCCTGACAACATGACTAAAAGCTTCATCAGCTGGAGATGGATGACCTTCTTCTGTCTCTGGAGGCTTCGTCCACCTGAGACACACGAGACGGACACAGGAAGCTTTAAAGACCAGAGCGGGGACAAAGACAGAGATCAGTGGATGTGTGTTTTAAGGACCAGGACCAGAACCGGGACCAAGACAGGGACCAGGACCAGGACAGGGACCAGGACCAGAACTGGGACCAGGACCAGGACCAGCACCAGGACCAGGACCAGAACCAGGACCAAGACAGGGACCAGGACCAGGACCAGGACCAGAACTGGGACCAGGACCAGAACTGGGACCAGGACCAGGACCAGGACCAGGACCAAGACAGGGACCAGGACCAGAACTGGGACCAGGACCAGAACTGGGACCAGGACCAGGACCAAGACAGGGACCAGGACCAGGACCAGGACCAGGACCAAGACAGGGACCAGGACCAGGACAGGGACCAGGACCAGAACCGGGACCAGGACCAGGACCAGGACAGGGACCAGGACCAGCACCAGGACCAGGACAGGGACCAGGACCAGGACCAGGACCAGGACCAGGACCAGCACCAGGACCAGGACCAGAACTGGGACCAGGACCAGAACTGGGACCAGGACCAGGACCAAGACAGGGACCAGGACCAGGACAGGGACCAGGACCAGAACCGGGACCAGGACCAGGACCAGGACAGGGACCAGGACCAGGACCAGAACCAGGACCAAGACAGGGACCAGGACCAGGACAGGGACCAGGACCAAGACAGGGAACAGGACCAGAACTGGGACCAGGACCAGGACCTGGACCA
This sequence comes from Echeneis naucrates, assembly GCF_900963305.1. NCBI lineage: Eukaryota > Metazoa > Chordata > Actinopteri > Carangiformes > Echeneidae > Echeneis > Echeneis naucrates. The sequence continues at coordinate 21,500,185 of NC_042532.1, forward strand.
GCACCAGGACCAGGACCAGGACCAGAACTGGGACCAGGACCAGAACTGGGACCAGGACCAGGACCAGGACCAGGACCAAGACAGGGACCAGGACCAGAACTGGGACCAGGACCAGAACTGGGACCAGGACCAGGACCAAGACAGGGACCAGGACCAGGACCAGGACCAAGACAGGGACCAGGACCAGGACAGGGACCAGGACCAGAACCGGGACCAGGACCAGGACCAGGACAGGGACCAGGACCAGCACCAGGACCAGGACCAGGACAGGGACCAGGACCAGGACCAGGACCAGGACCAGGACCAGGACCAGCACCAGGACCAGGACCAGAACTGGGACCAGGACCAGAACTGGGACCAGGACCAGGACCAAGACAGGGACCAGGACCAGGACAGGGACCAGGACCAGAACCGGGACCAGGACCAGGACCAGGACCAGGACCAGGACAGGGACCAGGACCAGGACCAGAACCAGGACCAAGACAGGGACCAGGACCAGGACAGGGACCAGGACCAAGACAGGGACCAGGACCAGAACTGGGACCAGGACCAGGACCAGGACCAGGACCAAGACAGGGACCAGGACCAGAACTGGGACCAGGACCAGAACTGGGACCAGGACCAGGACCAGGACCAGGACCAGAACTGGGACCAGGACCAGGACCAAGACAGGGACCAGGACCAGGACCAGGACCGGGACCTGGACCAGGACCAGCACCAGGACCAGGACCAGAACTGGGACCAGGACCAGAATTGGGACCAGGACCAGGACCAGAACCAGGACCAAGACAGGGACCAGGACCAGGACAGGGACCAGGACCAGAACTGGGATCAGGACCAGGACCGGGACCAGAACCGGGACCAGGACCAGGACCGGGACCAGAACCGGGACCAGGACCAGGACCTGGACCAGCACCAGGACCAGGACCAGGACCAGAACCGGGACCTTCAGATCGTCATCACCAAAGGAAGCATCACATTTGGATCCTGAGCGGTTTTCTTCATGACTTCATGTGCAGAATAATTCATGATGATTTTATTATATTGATAATCGTGGACAGAGCGTTTCACATCCCTCTGTGACCTCTGACCTCTCCTTTCTCGCCACTTTATTAAGAAGCTGTCATGCTGTCACTCACGTCCACGGCAGCCGGCAGAGCCACCACGCCATCAACAGTCTATTATTATCATTACCCAGCAGCCCCGGGGCCGCTGCCTGTGACAGCCCCAGAGGAGGAGACGCGAGGTCACGCACAGTACCTACGTTTTTGGACACGTTAAGTTTAAATCTGGAGAACAGCTGACAGGATTCTTCTGGAAAAAGTTTTTGTGAAGAAGAAAAAGTTTTCGTGTGATTCGATGATTCTTTCACTATAAAAGCCCGGTAAAGCGATACAGCTGGGGTTCTTTAATTATGAAAGGGTCCTGTTTGACAGGCACAGAATCTCTTCCTGTTTTTAGCAGACAGGAGGCAGATGGATGGATGAATGATGGATGGATGATGGATGAATGGATGAATGCTGCTGTGCCCTGCTCTGAACTGTCTTTTGTACCAAATTATGGAGAGCGTGAACAGGCAGACGGAGAGAAAGTGGCAGCTCTCTCCTTCTGCTTCTTGTTGTGAGCTTTAATTTCCCCCAGCATCGGTGCTTCAGCCGAAATCTAATTTGAGTGAAAAATGGCAATCCAGCTGTTCGGTTGACAGAGCCCAACCAAAACATGGTTTTCTTTCAGGGCAAAAACACGCGGCGGCCATCTTCATCTGCACATCAATGGCTGCTGAGCGGAGGCTGAGCTGTGCAGGGCTGTAATTACAGCGTTTCTGCATGCATGCACGTGTGTGTGTGTGAGATACACTCGGGGTAATTTGCCGTCCCGCTCCTCCTCTTTCTCTCTGACGAGCGAACGAATGCAGGGAGAATGAAAGTATTGAGGCTGCAGTGATTGGAACGAGAGAGGGAAATTATTTGGTTGGTGCTCTCTCTCTCTCTCTCTCTCTCTCTCTCTCTCTCTCTCTCTCTCTCTCTCGTTTGCTTTGTGTCATCAGGCAGGATGAGATCAACCGGGAGTTAAATACCCCCCCTCCCAAATCTATTATGCAAACAGAAGTGGTTAATTGTCCACATATTTGCATGCAGCGGGTAAATGAATTATACAAGAGCTGCGTCGCTTAGCAACTGCCCGGGGTGAGAGGGGGGAGGATGGGGCGAGGCCTGTGATTGGAGGGTTGGGGAGCGATCAAGGTGTCATGGAGACAGAAGGTGTGGCGCTTGTTACAGGAGGGAGAGGAGGAAGAATCAGGAGAGCTGTGTTGGGCTTTTTGTGTGTGTGTTCATCATTTAGTTTTAAATAGATTTGTTTATCTCCAAAATGTCCAAGACAGGTCAAAGGTCCCCCATGGTCCGAAGGTCAAAGGTCACACAGAGTCATCATGACATACAAAACCCCATATGGACCTTTAACATAGTTTTAGTCAAACGTTCTGAATCAGTACAACTAAATGAGAACGTCCTGAGCTTCCTGTTTACACCTGAGCATCCTGACTCTGCTGCTCTGATTGGCTGGTCTCAATGAGGTCACCTGACAGGCTGGCTCCTCCTCCTTCGTGGCTCAGACTGTGTCGCTGCAGGTCTGCAGGTTTATGAGTCTCATCACCTTTAATGCCGTCAGTCTAATTGGCTCTGCACTTCCAATTAGCTCCAGCTGTTAGCACCCCTCCTTAGAACCAACGCCACAATTAATCATTATCAGGGAGGAACGCTGGCGACATTGTGGGACTTCAGTTTGAGGTGTAAAATTTTTGTCATTGTCGGAGCATTCCGGGTGTCAAACAGTGTTGAAATGTGAGTCATTTAACGGTGTGAAATATGAATTATGGAGACAGAATCTGACAGAATGGAGCTGCAGCAGGAGAGAAGACCGTCTCAGCTGTGAGACATCTTTAACGCTTCAAGCAAACTCCCAGGATGCACTGCAACCATCGGGGTCCTTCTGGAAACTCCCATCAGCTGGTGGAGACCAAACGTCGAGCTAAAAGATGTGGAGTCAGTTCAGGATGTTTCTCCTGTGGAATCTGCTCTGTGTGTCAGTGTGTGTGTGTGTGTGTGTGTGCTTTAAACTCGTTTGTATGTTTGTGTATCAGCAACACACACACACACACTCACACTCTGTCCCTGTTATGTTTCCTTCTCTCTCCTCCCTCCTTCCTAACACATTACTCTACATTCCTCCACCAGCTTCCTTCCTGCCTCCTTGTTTCCTTTCCTTCCCTCTTCTGTCCTCTCCCCCTCTCTGACTCTGCCCCCCCTCGTCCCTCCTGCAGTGTTGCGTGCTAGCTGCTCTCCTCTCCGTCCGGCTCGCTGCGCTGACGTTAACATGCTGTGACATGTTACACTGAAACTACTTTATGGAATCAATATTAAATTCACAGTCTGTGACACTGAGGGCAAAACACACAGTGTGTGTGTGTGTGTGTGTGCGTTACTCTGTTTCTGAGGACTGTGCTGTTTTTTCCAGCTGTTTTTGTGTTAATTTTCTTTTTGTATATATGTGACGTGTCGTCATCCTCATTTTATAAACTGATAAATTCCATATTTAGTATATCCATATACATATTTATATATAAATGTGAGACATAAACACAGTGAGTTAATTTGACTGACTGAATGAAGTGTAGAACATTACAGATGTGTTTTTATTCTATTATTCATTGTGATTCTTTGTTTATGTTGTGTTGGACATTTTTACAGTTAAACTGTTATTCTGACTCAGTGAGCACGACTGATTTATGAAACACAGATTTGTTTTGCAGCAGGATGATGAGTCGGCAAACACACACATCAACAAAACTGCAGCTGTGTTGGTCTGTAAGAGCCTAAAACAGACTTTAACACATTAAGGCTCATCTGTTTTTTCATCCAGTTGTGTGTTCACTTTTAAAAATGTCACCATCAGTCCCCGAGCCTCTAATGATGGAAATATCAACATTTCTTGTTAAAAATCTGATTCTGTCACAGAGAAATAAATAAAAGCTCCACAGATCATCTGATGATGGAGGAGACACTGAAGATGACCACGGTGAGAATTCAAGTTTAACATCAATTTAACATTCATTCAGTCGAACAAATTCAAATTGATTATTCAGTTTGTAGTTAAAACAGCAAGTGTTTTTTTTTTAAGAAAATACAATGAAACATAAAAAAAAAACAAAGAGGTAGAAGGTCCTCACAAGTCAGGATTATGTGTTTGTGTCCAAGGATGAAGTGAAAGTGTGTATGTATGTTTAAAGAAATGTGTGTTGTGTGTGTGGTTACGGCTTTTCATTCAAGTGTGTGAGAGAGTGAGAGGTCCTGTGTGTGTGTGTGTGTGTCTGCGCGGTGTCCTGGGAGTGAATTAGAGGCGAGGCAGTCATGTTTGATGCCGAGGTCCTGACATCGATGAAAACACTCTAAAACGACACACAAACTCTGAGCAGAGGGAGGAAGGAGGGGAGGAGCCAAGGAGAGATGGAAGGAAAGGAAGAAAGGAGGAGGAATGAAGAGGAAGGACAAGAGGAAAGGAAAGGAGAGGAGAGGAGGGAGGGGGTTGGAGATTCTGCAGTGGATAAAACATGAAACACAAACTCAGACCACAGAGGTGTGTCACCAGGTGAGCCACTGGGCGTCCGACACCAACAGGAAGCGAGAGAGAGAGACAGGAAGTGATGAACAAACATGTCATCAGATCAACAGAACACAAAATCATAATCAACCGGAGGAGCCGTCCGAGCTGAAGGACGCTCTCTGATGGTCACGTCTTCGTGACCTTTTAGTTTGGTATGAATTATGCACACACACACACACAGACACACACAGCATCAATATTTATGAACAATCCCGTAAAAAGCTGAAATTGTGATTTATTAATTGTGTCACCATGAATTTTTCATTTGTGCTCTTATTAATGCTGATTAACCAGCAGGACGACATCACACTGATGTCATAACCCAACACTCCATCAACAAACAAACAAAACACACTTCAGATATTGATTTGACCATTTTCTAATATGTGATGTTTTAATGGGGTGGAAGGAGGCGGGGCTACTGTGTGACTGACAGACTGTACCACCCAATCAGGACACAGAGAACTGGAGACTGACGTCAGGAAATGAGATCGACAAATTAGAGTTGTGTCAAAATTTGAACTGAATCCTCACAGATGGTTTTCATTGTTGAATTTGTGTGTCTGCAGATGTTTGTGTGTTTTTATTTATTCACACATGTACACTCTGAAGAAGATTACATTTCACTCGTCACATCGATCCATTCGTGTGTGTTTGTTGTTCCCACACAGACTCCCGTGAGGTTCTGTTGATGCATCGAGTGCAAAGTTACACAACACAACACGACACACACACAACGAAGGACGAAGGCAGGAGTGTGACCAGAAGTGTGTATTTTGTGTGTGTGTGTTTCTGCCTCATTGAGCTGTAGCCGAACCAACAAGACTGACAACAACAACAACAACAACAACAACAACAACAACAACAACAACAACAACAACAACAGCAGCAGCAGCAGCAGCAGCAGCACTGTCTCCATCATCAACCTTCCTCTGATGGGAGCTCCGTCTGCTCAGCATCCTGAGGTTTCCCTGGACCTGGACCTGGATCTGGACCTGGACCTGGATCTGGACCTGGACTAGGACCTGGACCTGGATCTGGACCTGGACCTGGATCTGGACCTGGACCTGGACCTGGACCTGGACCTGGACCTGGATCTGGACTAGGACCTGGATCTGGACCTGGACCTGGACCTGGACCTGGACCTGGATCTGGACCTGGATCCGGACCTGGACTAGGACCTGGACCTGGATCTGGACCTGGACTAGGACCTGGACCGATCTGAACCTGATGGATGTGCAAAGCATCATGGGCACACATGTGGTGATGTCACCAATGTTGAACATCTGTTATTCTAAATATCAACAAGACTGAAATCATGAAGAGACACAAACACACACAAACACACACACAGACACACACAGACACACACAGGCAGAAGGAGACAGCAGCCATTGAAACCTTGACATTGTGGCACCAAAAGAGACTAAATGTTTTTTCTGTCCTGCTGAGACATTATTCCATTTATACCATTGACGCACACACACAGACACACACACACACACACACACACACACAGTCATTAATGACACAGAGGTCTGAGCTGAGAGCTGAAGAGTGACAGACAGCTCGTTAAGATCGTCATCATGCTGAGGCCTGGACCTTGTTAGTGCAACACACACACACACATACACACACACGCTAACAAAACACACTCAGAGTGTTTTTTCAGACATGCTGGGTTGAGGCCCCGGGCTTTGTTACTCAGACTGAATAGAGGACCCTGAGAGGCCTGAGTGTGTGTGTGTGTGTGTGTGTGTGTGTGTCCTGAACCTGAAAGTAGTTATATCAGATTCTAGTTTAAGGGACAAAAAAGTTGATTCTAAATTAACCAGAAACCAGAAATAAAATGTAACTTTTATTTTACACAAACACAGCTGTAACATTTCACGTATCTGAGGTTAGTTGGAGAGATTTCATTTTGTTTTGAGATACTGATTTGAAATTGTGACGGCAGATTAACACCATAATTTTCACAGAACGTAAACAACAAACTGAAAAACAGAGAGAAACAGAACCGGCCAAAAAAACAAACATGATCTCAGCGTTTCAGTGGAAAATAATTTACATTTATCTTAAAAAAAATCCAATAAAATTCATAGAAAATAAAGAAAACAATAAAAAATAAAGAATTTAAACACACACACAAGGTTTTTTGTAATTAAAAGAAAATTATAAATGAATGATGTCTGAAATATTTTTTGGGAAAGTTTATTCACATGAATTTATTTCATGTGTTCTGAGTTTTATTTATTTGTGCAGTTTTCATGTTTTAATAGTTTTTGGCTCCCGGACTAAGTTACAGTAATTTAATTTAATTTTGGTTAATTATTTGATTTAAATATTTTCAATTTTTTTATGTTTTTAATCTTTATCATACTTTCAGTTTTGTCCACATGAATTAACATTTTTTTATTTCTAATATTTTTCTCTTTATTTGTTCAGATTTTTGTTTTCATTATTAATAATACATTTTTTATATTTTTTTACAATCCTGACGGAAATATGTTTGACTTTATCCCAAACCTCAATGAATTGATTTTTGATCATTTTGTTTTACATTTTCGTAAAATCACATTGTTCAGACGTTAGATATAGTTTAGTTTATAGTTTGTTTGTTTTTTTTCCACATGGGGGAATGAAGATGAATCCGTCTCAGAGACGAGGAGACAAAGAACTCGGACCTCTCCAACATGAAACGGAGAAAACGAAGGACTGTGTGAGGATCATGGATGAAACATGGGTCACATGGATCTGTGATGAAACAGAGACAACTTCCTTTTATTTACATCCGAAAGCACTCTGGAAATTTAGGCGGGATAAAATCAGATGAAATATTCAAATTTTACTGGACTTTTTACCTTTTCTGGATAATTTTCCACTGTGTGTGTCTGAGACGGCGCGTTGGTTCATGGATACACACTCATATTATTCATTCATCCATCTCACACACACACACACACACACTTAGTGTACACAAAGGACCTCACTCTCTCTCTCTTTAATTGGATTGAGACATCAGGAGGTGTCAATCAAACGTCTTTACAAACCGACAATCTCTTCAAAAAGCCATTATGTACACCAACGGACCCCAGGGGCCAGCGCACACACACAGTGAGAAAGGAAAGGAAGGTAATAATTAGTTGTTGGTGGTTTGATGGGAGCTCCTGGCACCTCCAGGCCACGAGAAAATGTTCTCACAACTCTCAGCTAGTGTGTGTGTGTGTGTTGTCCCATTTCACCACCCAGACGTCTCCGCCGGCCTCGAGTTAAGACGGAAAGAACCCTGAACAGCTGCTGTTCCATGTCCACGCTGTACAAACACCAGTTAACTTGTTCCGCCTTATTTCCAGGAACAAAGACACAAGAAACCTTTTGTATTTGAACTTTTAGGTGGACGGCGTCACGGTAGACCAGCAGGCCGCAGTCTCTGGGTTCAAACCTGGGCCTTCCTGTGTCGACTGGACCCTCCCAGGTTCTCTGACTCCGCCCTCTCCCAGTCACCCGGCGGTGGCTCCACCCCTCCACCATGGGTGAGACTGGGAACATCCTGGAGTTTTGTCAACAACCAGTTCAAAGACTTGACTTGGCTCCAGATCTTGGTCCACGTTTTGAGGTCTGGACTCCTCCAGACCTCCAGCAAATGAGCCAGGTGGCGTTATCTGGTACAGCACTTCCTGTCCCGTCCGTCTCCTCACAGCCAGAAGCGCCGCTCAGCGTGTTGAACTCAAACATGCCACCTTAAATCATGTCGGCCCCGGTGGAACAACATGTGACACGTTTTCCTGACAGACTGTCAGACGTCATCTGCTCACCAGCGCTGATCTCAGGCGCCGGTTCATGATACAGCTTCCTGTGTGACACTGCATCATGGGTAATGGATTAAGACACACACACTGCTTATTTCGACTGAATGTGACATTTTTGTCTGATGTTGTTAAACAGAGCTGGAAGTCACCAACACACTGACCAGGAACTTTATTTTGAAAAATGCAGCTAGAAATTAATTTCCTGTGTGTATAGACACATATATATAGTTTCATCGATGCTTGGTCATATGACAGTTTGTCATGGTGTGTGTGTGTGTGTGTGTGTGTGTGTGTGTGTGTGTTTGGGGGCCACCTGCTGTGTGTATGCCTGTTCAGCTGCTCTCCCACTGAGTCTGCAGCCAAATAATACTTCATTAAAATACCAATAAATACTCCAAAAGATCACTCAAACACCCACAGAGAATGAAACTTAATTAAAATACCAATAAGCAATTAACTTAATTTCATCACCCAGTAAATAACCAACTTCATCAAAATACCAGGCAGGAGCCAACTTCATTCAAAAACGCTCCCAGTCGAATGGAGTCAGGGGAGCATGTGCTGGTGCAACATTGTGCTGAGTGTGTGTGTGTGTGTGTGTGTGTGTGTGAGTGATTTACATGGTAATAACCCGCCACGCTCTGGAAGTTTCTCTCCACGATAGATGAGCTGAGATCCGTTTCATTCTTCGTCTGTTCATCCAACGTTCATCTCACAGCTGGACTTTTGTTTCCGTCCTTCGCCTTCTTTTTTCTGTCTTTTCTTTTTGGTTTCGCTCTTCCTCTCTCTCCCTCCCTCTCTCTCTTTTTATGTTTTTTTTTCATAGCTTCTCTCTCACATGCTAATCTGGGCTGAGCGATTGGCTGCTTCGGAGGAAACGGAGAGAAAAACAAGACGACAAAAGCTTGAATCTATAGACGAATGGGAATAAGAGGGTGAGGGGGGCTTTGAGGAACTTTGTGTTCAGTGATTGGTCGAACACGTGGGCCAACGGAGCAGCAGCCACCGCCATTTTTAAAAACTTGTGAGCAAATGAACAAAATTATCCAAATCTGAAGCAGAAACTCAAACTCAAACAGACAAAGCTCCGCCCACAGCGTCCTCCATCTTGTACAGATGTAATCCAAAGTGTGAAGCCTCCAGTTTGTAAGATAACCGTTGGCCATCTTGGCTTTTACAAATCATAAGATTTGGAGGAGAAGGAGGAGCTGACCTGCTCTGTACTCGCTCCTGATTGGATGGTACAGCCTGTCAGTCACACAGTAGCCCCGCCTGTTTCCCTCTTTACTCAGGGAAACTTCTTCACCAACACTGGACTGCTGCTGTTCTTCCATCCTGGTCCTGGTTCTGGTCCAGGCCTGTTTAATCAGAGACATGAAGGAGGAGGATGAACAAATGCGAAGACAAAAAGGAAGATGGAGGGAAACAATAAGTGGAAATAAAGAAAATGGACAATAACAAAAAAAAACAAACTAAACTCCAAAAGCAAAAAGTAGGAGAGAGAGAAAATACAGAAGGAGGGAAGGAAGGAGGAGAGAGAGGAAAGGAAAGAGGGAGGAAGGAACCTGAAGGGAATGTATGGAAATAATCCAGCTGCGAACTGTTGAAAATAACACACACACACACACACACACACACACAGAGGTTGTGTGGTTTATTCCCCAGTGTCGGAGGAACATTGAAAGTGTGAGGAAATAACAAGAGACCGAGTCATTAATTTGACTTCATGGTGAATGTGTGTGTCCGTGGGTTCTGCAGGGTCACAGCTCACCAACATGGACGGATAATAAAGTCCCCACACTTTTTACATGGAGACGGACAACGAGGGGGGGGGGCTCAGACATGAGGTGGCAGAAGATAATGAAGTCATCTCCTGTGTTGGCAGAACAGGCCCACAGGTGGAGCCCCCACTCTGAGAGCAGCAGGTTCTCGGGGGGAAATTAAATGATGTAGAAATCTGTCACAGGTAGTCACCATGGTTACAAACATGTTTAATGGGACTTATGGACGTGTTTCGTTATTCTGGGCTCTGAGGTCAAAGGGCGTTACTGTACATTCACTCATTCATGTCTGGGATCATGTTTAATTTCATGTTTGAAGATGTATTCATCGACTTGATTTGGATTGCTGCCGCTTCATTCCTTCACACATGGCGTCCTCTTCCTCAGACAGGAAGCAGACTCTCCAAGGTGACTCCGGACCTGGATCTGTCAGAGTGTGCTGTGTTGCTGTGTGACAGATCGGCTGACAGATCCATGGATGTGAGAATGTAGAATCCCGGCACCTGTATGGACGGAGTCATCACACACGCTCTGCAGGAAGCAGGGACGACATGACAGCACAAATGGAGATGAGAAGGTTATGTGCGAGGACCAATTTATTTTTCTTGGCAGGGTGGGAAAGCCTGTGAGACACGTTTCACGTCTACATGAGCCTCACTAATGAAATCCTCCCAAAGTGTATTTAGATCCAGACGTGGGCCGAGCGGCCCGCCGGATCACCGTCAGCTCCACTTTTATCAGAAAAATGGTCAAGTGAGCGTCTAAGACAAGAACCCAACTGGGATGTGGGCGGAGTCAGATCAGCTCCATCAGCGGGCTTTGCTTTAATCTTCAGCTGTGTTTCCTGTGATCGGGCTCTGAGCAGCTGACCTCTGACCTTTGAATGACCCAGTCCTGGTTGTTCAGAGGGACTGCAGGTCCCACCTGTCCTCAGGAGGAGCTGACGATAGGGATGGATGATGGATGGATGATGAATGGATGAATGATGGATGATGGATGATGGATGATGGATGGATGGATGATGGATGATGGATGGATGATGGATGGATGATGGACAGATGAATGATGGATGATGGATGGATGGATGATGGATGATGGATGATGGATGGATGGATGATGGACGGATGAATGATGGATGATGGATGGATGGATGATGGATGATGGATGATGGATGGATGGATGATGGACGGATGAATGATGGATAATGGATAGCTGGATGATGGATGAATGATGGATGATGGATGATGGATGGATGATGTGCTGGGTCCAGGTTCAGGGAACCGGACTGGAAATGTGTTTCCCTTCAGATTGGATTTGATTTCAGGAGGAGGACTCGTTAGAATCAGAACATTTGTGATTGTGTTTGTCGACTCGACTGCAGAGCTGCGATGGAAACATGGCTGCCTCTCCGTCTGAAGGCCTGTCTGCTCTGACCATGTTGTGTTCGGTGTTGAAAGCTGTGAAAAACCCTCCTCCCTCCCCTCACACACACACACACACACACACAGTCTAACAGTGACACACACAACACAAGCCTTCCAAAACAGCCTCACATAATTATCCCGGCGCACCAAAAGTCTGCTTTTCTTTTCTTGCAGGAAATTGCTGTGTATCACTGAAAATCTATTGAAAGCAGCAAACAAAGGAGAGAAAAAGCAACTGTGACTACAGCACGGATTCCTACACACACACACACACTGTCCATTGTCTTCGCCACCATTATCCAACCCAACACTGTGCGTTTTTGTCGTCCTGTGTGCGTTGTGTGGTGTCTGTGGAGCAGCCGACACCCAGTGGGAGAGCCTGCTGCCTGTGGGGGAACAGATGGGTGTAATTATGTTATTTTTACCTCCTCCAGGAGCTGGCTGCCAGCTCGGGAAATTAGCATCACACCTGTGTGTAATTGGCTAAATTAGCTTGTCGAGCGGGAGAGCTGAGACAGAGGTGGACGGTTAGGCGTGTGTCTGTGTGTGTGTGTAGGAGGCAGGTAAAATCAGAGTAGTTGTTTAGTGTGTGTCGGAGAAGAGGCTGTCAGGAGAGTGAGATGTCACACCTGGAATGGAAAATGTCACCCAGCAGCCCTGCACACAAACACACACTCTCACACACAGTCACACAACAGAAAAAGACGCTGAAGAACAAGCTGAAGGAGAAAGACACAAAACAAACAGCACACACACAGGCAAACAAAATCAAAGGAAGACATAAACACACAAACAGTGAACAGAGCAGGAAGCTCAACACGAAGGTTTAAACACACAATCACTCGACACATTCGCCTGTAAATACATTTAATTGGTTGAGAAAAACATGTGATCTGTTTCTGGCGAAGTTTTCTGGACCGGGACAAACTCATGTGACCAACTGTCGGTCCGCCATGATGCTGCTTGGTACTCTCTCCTAATTGAACGGTTCAATATGTCAGTCACACAGTAGCCCCGCCCCCAACCCCTCCCCTCCCTCTAAATGGAGCTTTGTTTAAAAAACAAACATCATGTTGTGTTGAAGACTGTAAACTGGAGACTGAGACCAGAAACTCATCAGGAAAACATTTACTGAGGAGGAGGAGGGACATTTTCCCATAGACTTCAATGCAGTCCGACCTCTGATTACAGCCAGTGGAGTCGCCTCCTGTTGGTTGTGGTTGATGTACGTGAGCTGTGTCCCAGCTCAGACTCCAAAGGCTCCTTCAGGTGAGTCCAGAAGTCACTGAGGTCAGGTGCAGCTCAAATGGCATTATGGGAAAATCACTCCCCCATTTTAAAGTCCTGTCTCAGCTGCTGATCACAATGGACAGAAGTCTTTAACCCAAACCCCCAAAGATGAACAAAGGGGAGCTACAGATTTGAACAGAGAGGTCAAAGGTCAACATGCTGATCTGTACTCCTAATGATAACTTGTTTGTTTTCAACATGAAATCATTTTCTCTTCTTTTTTCAGGACAAAGCCTCCTGCAGCTGCTGCAGCCACAACAACCTGATCTGTTGGCGTCACCTACAGGTGGTCTCCTGTATCAGCAGCAGGCTCCATCACAGCTGTCAGTGTTGAATGAAGGAGTTCATCTTCTCCCATAACTGTGTGTGGTATAATCTGCAGATTTCACATTCAGAAGTTCACACTTCTTTGTTTTCTGACAAAAATAAGTGATTTTCTGTGAGAATGATCAAATGTTCTCCTCAACTGATCCTTCTGATTTCCAACTGTTAAGTTTCATCAGAAATGAGAAAAGTCATTTCAAAATATGACCGCTGACAAATTTCCAAATTCTGAGGACACCAACGCGTTTGTTTGTTATTTAGTTTGTTTGTTTGTGATCATATCTTGATCATCTGCACTTGCACATTAACGGTTCGTCGGCTGTGTTCTCCGTCGTCACCAGCAGGTGGCGGAACAGAGTAAATCTCCTCCAACTTCGTTCGTTCAAAGTAACAGAGAAGAAGACGAGGCGGAAGCGGCCATTGCTAACTCTGCTGTGGCTAAGCTGGCGAGCACCACACGTTGTCGTAACTGAATCCAGACGAACAGAAAAGAATGAACAAACTGAACAAATCTGAAGATTTTGATCCGTATGAGATCGAGGAGCCGAGTGACGAGGAGAGAGCCAGCAGCAGGTCGGTGAGGCTAGCCCGCTAGTTAGCTGCATGCTAATGTAAACAAACAGGCCATAATATGAAACTGTGTCTGATTCAGCTCCTCTTTTTAACATTACCGTAAAAAATAAACTGATAATGATGAACACAACGTACAGCTAAAGACACAAACAGTCAGGTGTTTAAAATTCAGTTTGGCATTAAAACATGTTTCCACAATCCAAAATAACTGGGCTGTATTTAAAGTGTCAGGACCAGTTAGCTCTGTTTATGTTTATGTTTTCGGGATACGTTTATAATTTTAACTAGTAGCACATTAAAGCTCCAAGTTTTCCATTATGGAACATTTCACTCCTTTTATTTTTAGACCAGGTCCAGGTCTAAGGTCTGGTTGTTCAGACAGCCTTAAAGTATTCGTCTGCCTTCAATGTGGAACATATGTTGAGTTAAGTTTGCCTTTAATTTCTCTAATTTTTGTAGTTCAGAGGACGAGCTGGACGTGCTGCTGAACGGGACACCAGACCAGAAGAAGAAACTGATCCGCGAGTATCTGACGGGGGAGAGCGAGTCATCCAGTGGGGATGAGTTTGAGAAGGAGATGGAGGCTGAGCTCAGCTCCACCATCAGGACCATGGAGGGGACATGGGGTCCTTCAACGACAGGTAACACTCAACTGGCTGTTCAGAGGTCACTCACAGGAAGCCAAATACGGCGTCACCTTCAGACGTTTAAATGAATGTTTGTGATGAGGTTCAGCTGGAGCCAGTTTAGGACCATAAATACCATTAATCAAATGTACACTCTTATAACTACTCATGTCCCATCAGACACAGAGTCACATGTCCTTGAAATTGTGTGTGTTTGTCCTTCAGCTGAAAGAAGTGCTGGAAGAGGCAGTGAGGGAGGAGGAGGTGGGAGCAGCGCCTCTGGACTTTCAAATCCTCGGATGTATGATAAAGTCTACTTTGACTCTGACTCAGAGGATGAGGACACGCCAAGTAAGAGCAGCATGTAAACATGGCGCATGGTTGGGTAGATATGGGTTTCATGAATCGAGACACTGACTCCAAAATCCTCTGCAGGCAGCTCCACAGGACAGAGGCGGAGACAGCGGATCATACCGACCAATGACGAGCTGCTGTATGACCCAGATGAGGACGACAGAGACCAGGCCTGGGTAGACGCCAGGAGGAGACAGTAAGACAAGGCAGTTCATCTCAAAAAAAGTCAACATCAGATGTCCCCACCGTGTACTCACCAGTCTGTCCTCTTCCTGTTCAGGTATAACAACAGAAGAAGACCAGCGGTGGCACTTCATTCCCAGCCGCGTCGGGCGCAGGGTTTACCCAACAGTGACGCCATCCTCAACTGTCCTGCCTGCATGACAACGCTCTGTCTGGACTGTCAGAGGTTTGGTTTGGTTTGGTTTTTTGTTTTAAATACAGCAGGGTTTTGCAGAAGCTTCTAATTTTCAAGTAGTCTAAATGGCGTTTCCTTCTCCAAAGTACAAATGTGCACAGAGATGTGACTGTTAAGAAGACAGTCACAAATCAATTGGATCTATTTTCTATTTCTGCAGCTTTACACATGAAGTGAAGACGATCAGAAAAGCTGTGTGAATTCATCTTTTTTCAAGTGTAATAATTCATTAGCTCCTCTCAGCTGACCTCATTGACTTCTTCTGCTGAGCAGTACATCAAGTGTGCTTGTTTCCACACAGGCATGAAAAGTACCGGACGCAGTACAGAGCCATGTTCGTCATGAACTGCACAGTAAAGACAGACGAGATGTTACGCTACAAAACACAGCAGGAGAAGAAACAGAGGAACAGGAAGAGGAAGAGGGGCCAGAAAACAGAAATGCCAACAGACGAGGGTCCAGATCCTGCACCAGCAGGAATGGATGCAGACGAGATTTACCACCCAGTGCAGTGCTCCGAGTGCTCCACCGAGGTGGCTGTGTTTGACAAAGACGAGGTGTACCACTTCTTCAACATCCTGGCCAGTCACTGCTGAGGCAGCAGGAGCAAGAAGGAGCAGGAGGAGGAGGGAGATGGGCCGCTTCCAGAATGTGACTGTGCTCACACAAGACCCCAAACACACATGGGATTTTTTTTTTTTTTTTTTGGGGGGGGGGGGCCCAAAGCCAATCGGAAAGATGTGAGAAGTAAGAAGTATATAAACATCACACACACAAATCTTTTTAATACTGATCCAGTTTTATTTTATTTTTTTACTTTTGGTATTTGCACATGTGGGAGTTAAGAAATAAACTCCATTCAGAACTGCATGCTGAGCTTGGTCTACGTATTTATTCAAACAGAAGGACTAGAATATAAAAAAAAAGGATATTAAAATACATGCAATATTATTTTGCACACAATAGTTTTCCATAAAAGTTCACAACACTGAAGTTGTGTTTCTGGTATGTTTGTTTTATTGAAGGTAAATAAATTATATTAAATGTTAAGAACAAATGATATTTTATGATCAGCAAACATTTGGTTCTGCAAAAATGAATAAAATGAACTAACAGTGATTAATTATAATGATCATGTTACGTAGAAGCTGAGATCCATTCACTTATTTCTGTTCTGGAGCTGTAACGAGCTGGGGGGCTCTGGACAGTCAGCGTGTTGTAATCCATCCATCTACCATCGACCAGCTTTCCCCTGCTGTAGCCCGGTCTGGTTCGGTCTGGTTCGGTCTAGGATGCCGAATCAGACCGAATCAGACGCCGTCTCCGGGAATCGAACCGCGACATCAGCGATAACCACTCGGACTCAAACAGCAGAAAACTCTCCATTTGCGGAGCCGTTTATACTATTAAAAATATGTTTGTTTATCCTGAAGCATCATTCAGCGCAGACCGTGGAGGACTGCTACGTCACTGAGGTGAGCGCGTTGCGTCATTTCCGGTCACTGGTGTTCTTCGCGTTACTGTCGCTGATGATCACGTTTTATTTTATTTTGAAATCAGGAAGTCGGCACTCCCCTGTGCGTTGCGTCACAGCCGGGCGCGGCAATGCGCAGTTGTGGTTGGCTGGAAATCAGCGTCTCGTGATCAGGCGTCAGAAGGGTACCGGAAATGACGCTGCGGAGCGGAAGAACGGAGCTCGGACCCACACGGAGGAGTTCTGTCTGAGCAGTGGACATCATGGCGCTGGGGGACTGCTGGAAGCAGCTGTCCTGGTTCTACTACCAGTACCTGCTGGTGACGGCGCTCTACATGCTGGAGCCCTGGGAGCGGACCGTCTTCAGTATCCTTCACGGCCTCCGCCGGCTAACATGCTAATTTAGCCTCGGAGCTTTAGCAGCTAGCTGACCGCCGAGCAGAAACACGCCCTGACACTCCGACGGAAAGAGTTCTCTAATGTCTTAGAGCTTTGAGGAGAATGAACAGACAGCTGTTCTGATGGCAGATCACTGAAGGTGAAGGCAGACGGACCAACACCTTTTGTGTGTGTGTGTGTCTTAAAATTGGAAAATAATATAGTTTTAAAGAAGCCTGCTGTCATTAGAAAAGGACACACATTTGTTCTGAAATGATGTCTCATGAATCTGTGAGGTTGAAGTTGGTTTGTTCTGCGGAAGAAGTAAAAAGTAGTCCTCTGTAATTATAAATGTTTTTAACAGATCCCTGAGTAAACGTGTAATGTTTACTGGAATAGGCACCCTCAGGCAAAGCTACCAGATCAGCTGATCAGGTTAATGGATGTTACATCATGTGCTCCTAATTTTCTTCTTCTGGATAAATAACTCAAAATTTAGCTCTGAGGCGACGTCATTCATCCAGGAGGAAAGACTGTGTGTTGATAACTGTTGATGTGTTATTGTTGTACTTTTCTCTGTGGCACCACAGTGTGCAGGTGTGTGGGAGTGTTTGTGTTCTTGTGCGGCAGCTGCTCGGGGATCACATTTCCATTTGAAAGAGTCCCTTAACGCCTCTTCTTCAGACTCCCTGCTGATCTCTGTGGCTGCCATGGCCATTTACACCGGCTATGTGTTCATGCCTCAGCACATCATGGCTATCCTGCACTACTTCGAGGTTGTCCAGTGACACGATGGCTCGGGTCGTCCGCCCCACTGGTCCCATCTTGTCTCTGGCTTCCTGTCCGTCCATCTGCCTGACCATCTCTCTGGGGCTTGAGGTGTGGGATCATTTCAACCACGTTGCAGCTGAACATCTCTCCTCCTTTCCCAGAGGAGGTTAATTCAATATTAAAGGTCACAATGCTCTGAACGGCGAGCTGGAGGCCAAGTTGGACGATGTTTCTTCTTCACATGTCTGAAAAGGTTTTTTTTGTGAACAGTGTTGAGCCGGGAGGCCTGGCCTTCGTAGAGCGTGCTCGGCTTTGTCTCATGCATTTTGATTTTATCTCCTCAGATCAAGCACACCTTACAGTTTTGTAAATGTAAGTACCTGGATGTCTGGACAGCTAAATTCTTTCTCCATGACAACATCAAACCGTTGTCTGACAGAGCGAACGCTGGATGATGTCAAGTCTGTAAACAGGTTCTTGTTGTTTGGGCAGTAACTGCTCATAAAGATCAGATGAAACCATTTTTGACTATCACTTTTGTTTTCCAGCACGTTTAAGAGTCTGCTTCAATATACAGATGAATTAGATTTTTTTTTTTTATGCCATTGAATGAGTAATGACTTACTTCAGCCTTGCTAAATGACACACAGATGTGACCCAGTAGAGCAGTGTTTTTGCTATGTGTGAAATTATTCTGAAAAGGATTTTCTAAGAAGCGGCCAAACATTTAGGACCGTTTAGACAAATGAAATGAAACCAACCTGAATCATTCTAACATTATTATTTCTAGTTTTCTTTTAACCTGCAGAGAATAAGATTCTTTGAGCTCAGACTAATGTCGTCTCTTGATACCCGGGGAGCAAATGAGTTTGGACAGACACATGACGACACAACATAACACAGTTGTTTAACATCAGTCGAAGCAGCGCTGCATCTGCAGCATGTCCATCATGTTGGCAGATTTTCTGGGATTTCTGTTGAAATAATCAATTTTACAATTCAAACATTTTTGTTGTTCATGTATCAAACAAACAGCATTTTTTATAAGTGGAGACTTTTTTTGGAGGAGGCCTTTTGATAGTTTGACAGAAGAGAGAGCTGGACAACAAAAAACAGCAACCATGCATCTCTGCAGCACCACAACACGTCAAGACAGTTAATCTTTTTATTCATAAAAAAGGGCAGCTCATCTGATGTGGATGTTGCACTGCATTATATTGTAATTTTGATCAATTGTGCAGATTTCTGATTGATACTCAGACCCACACCTGTCCCTGTGTTTGAGCTTTTTGTTTTTATGATATTTTATTTTGAAAAGATCCCAGAACAAGATGCCTTTCCTTCTCAGGCTGTGTTAACATGGCAGGTTGTTGTTGTTAGTCGAAGGGTTGAAGACGGCACATTGTCCTTTTTAATTCCTTTTTTCATGTTGACTGTTAACTGTTTTCATAGAAAAATGAAAATAAATTGTCTCCATTTGTCACATTTTACAGCGTGTTCATCTGCCACTACTGTGTCCCTTGGAAAATTGTGCATTTTTCTTAACCTTGTGTATATTATCTTGTATACATATTTGTAAAGTTTTGTAGTCGGACATATTGCCATATAGAATAAAATATTTGGTTTTGTGAGCTACTGATGCTAAATGCTGTTCTAGAATCATTAAAGGGATATTTCACTAAACTCCAGCTTGTCTACAGTTACATTTTTATTTTAAACTGTCTGTTTATGGGCTGTAGGTAGTTTTCATCACAAAGTTGAGCAGTTCACTGTGAGTTAAAGAAAAGCTGGAAGTGGATCTTTTTTGGACCTTTCACGAGAAACAACTTGAAAAACAATTTTTTTTCCTGGGGTGCAATAACTGACAGATTTTCTGTTCCAATGAAAGTAAAATTCATTTGTGTGTTTCTTCTAATTACCAATGTAGACTGACTGAATTCTTTTTTTTTTCAGGCTCCTTGTTAATGAGCTTGACTTTGCTTTTTATTTTTCATGTATTTGCTGTTCTGCGACAGGAGATGGGGGTGTTTCCATCGTTTCTATCTCACCTCTGAAAACAAACATTTGATGGTTTGTTTTTTTAAGTGACAAAATAACAAATACATTTAGTTTCTTTGATTTTGAATCTTTTTAAATACCAGAGACAGTAAACAGTTTTGTTGCAGAAAGTTCGTTCCCCAAAGAAAACAAAATGAGACTGGATAAAATGTGTTATACTTTAAATTTGTTCAAATAATAATGAATAATAACTTTCTGTATTCTGCTTTTCTTTGGTTATTCTGCTTCAGGAAAAGAAGGAAACATTCAGTGTGTTTTAGTTCTTGTTTTCTGCGTCTGAACTGATCAGACAGAATCAGATGAGTCTGAAGATGAGGAGAGTTTTTAAAAAGAAAAGGGATGAAATCAGAGAAACAAAATCTTCATGTGCCTCTAAAAGGGTTAAAGGAATCAAGAACAAATGAAATTCTAAATTAGGCAAAAGAAAGAGAAGCAGGAAACAGTTCCAGCACAAAGAAAAGCAGACTAACGTGCCAAACAGGGAAATCTAAATGGACCAGAGCCGCTCTGACAGATAAACGGGATCAAACTCCAGTCAGCAGCTCGCTGTGCCTACGTGAGAAAAGCTCCATCGTCGAAGTTAACCAATAACCAGACCTCCGTTTCCTGTCTGATCTGATGCCAGAGAGCGGCTCCTTGGCAGAGTGTGTACGTGTTGTAATCTGAGGAACTATTCCTGAGGTTTACTTAAGAGCCCAGCTGATGTCAGCTCAGCGCCTGAAGCTTCTGATGGCTGATAATCAGCATCTCATCTACAGAGCAGAAGAAGAAAAGTTCCCAAGGTTCCTTTTGGGACATGATGAGTTTTCTCATCATGTGAAAACGAAGAATGGAACTGCGGTTGTCCAAAATGAACACTGAACTTTTATCTTCACAGGTTTGTTGGTGTATTTGAACCTGCAGTCACATCCACACACCAGCAACACACATGAGCGATTCAGTGAATACACAAAGAAGAAGACGGGGAACTTTTCCTGCCAACTAATAAGAACGAGCATTTCTATAAAGCCTCAACTGAGAGAGGCAGGAAGCAAAAAAGGCAGAACAAAGTGACAATTTGGTCATCAGGCTTGTTAAAAAAGAAAATCAAGTGGAGACTGTCACAGTTAAAAAGTGAGGAAACGTTTTAAGGCCTGAATCGTAACAGAAGGTCTCAACCGATGCTGCAGGACAGACAGTAAAACTTCCTGTTTCTGACGGTCCATCAGTCTCTCACCAGAGGCAGAACGTGACGGTGATGAGCTGACCATCCTGACCTTTGAACTTTCCTCTGAATTCAGGGCCTACACTGATTGATCGGGGGCAGAACTTCTTTCCCGCCATCACCGTTTCTTCTGGCGGCAGGAAGTGGGCTGCAGTGTGCGGCCTCCTCCAAAAGTGCAGCGGTGGTGATGGGCACGACGCTGCCGCCAACCTCTTATTAAGGGTTTTATGATTAGGGACAGCATGGGCGTCCTCCCACACAGGCTGGGCTGATCCAGATCCTCATAAGTCCCGACACAGCGATTATAAACTCATTATGACATTTAGAAAATATAAAAAAAATCCATGCAGATGGCTAAAACTTCATTCATGGATGAATTGATTTTCTATTTATTATTTTTGTACGTGAGATTGTCTGAATTATTTTTGAAAAAAATCCTAATAAATAATATGATTTTATATTCCTGTAAATAAAAACTAGAAGACAGGAGCTGACGCAGCGTGTTGCTGCTGTTGTGTTGTGTTTCTTCCGCACGTGGTCAGCTGCACGTTCACTGTTGACTTCCGGGCTGAAGGAGCGCGAGGCCTACATGCGGCCCGCTCAGTCCTCAATGGCGGCGGGAACGCCCAGTGCGCGGGCACGACGCCGTTCATTCATCCAGAGAGCGGCTCAATATGCCGCCGTCATGGCTGTGAGTAACCATGGCAACAGGTCATCACGTGGCGTGAGCCCCGCCCATCACATCCAGCACGTCTCACGCTTGTCATTGTCGGACCGGATGTTTGACAGGGAAACTTCAGATTAAGAGCCGGGCGAAGGGCCAGCGGTTTGTTTTTCTAAAATATGTTTCATGTCTGTGAATTGTTGACTCAACATGATGAACACGTTTTTCCAACCAAAAGCTCAACAACTGTCTGTTTGACAGCACACCCAGATGAGGCGGGACAAACATCCGGATGAAACCATTTCTGCATCAAAGAAATGACATTTTAAAAAAGCAGCGTGGGGCTCTTATGTTGAAACACATTACCGGAAGTTACGTAGTGCTCGCGTATTTGACGGAGTTCCTGACATGAACTTGGACTAGAACTGCGAACCGAGTCCAGCTGTCAGTAGGTCCGTGAGCCTCTCAGCCCTCCACAGAGCCGGTCCGGAGACCAGATCCAGAGACCAGATCCACAGACCAGGTCCACAGACCAGATCCAGAGACCAGATCCAGAGACCAGATCCACAGACCCGGTTCACAGACCCGGTCCGGAGACCAGATCCACAGACCAGGTCCACAGACCAGATCCAGAGACCAGATCCACAGACCAGGTCCACAGACCAGATCCAGAGACCAGATCCACAGACCCGGTTCACAGACCCGGTCCGGAGACCAGATCCACAGACCAGGTCCACAGACCAGATCCACAGACCAGATCCACAGACCCGGTTCACAGACCCGGTCCGGAGACCAGATCCACAGACCAGGTCCACAGACCAGATCCACAGACCAGGTCCAGAGACCAGATCCACAGACCCGGTTCACAGACCCGGTCCGGAGACCAGATCCACAGACCCGGTCCACAGTCCCGGTCCGGAGACCAGATCCACAGACCAGGTTCACAGACCCGGTCCACAGACCAGATCAACAGACCCGGTCCACAGACCCGGTCCGGAGACCAGATCCACAGACCAGGTTCACAGACCCGGTCCACTGACCAGATCCACAGACCCGGTCCACAGTCCCGGTCCGGAGACCAGATCCACAGACCAGGTTCACAGACCCGGTCCACAGACCAGATCCACAGACCCGGTTCACAGTCCCGGTCCGGAGACCAGATCCACAGACCAGGTTCACAGACCCGGTCCACAGACCAGATCCACAGACCCGGTTCACAGTCCCGGTCCGGAGACCAGATCCACAGACCAGGTTCACAGACCCGGTCCAGGCTCACTTGGCCCAAAGATTACGGTTCCCGCTCGGATGCCTTTCATCGAGCCCGTTTCGGACGCGGACCTGGAGCGCTTGGCTCTGGACCGGGTCGTGCCGGCCCTGCTGTCCCGGGGCTTCTGCTACGTGGACGGCCTGCTGGGCCAGCCGGCCGGGGACGCGGTGCTGGAGCAGGTGAAGGAGATGCACCGGGCCGGAGCGCTGCAGGACGGCCGGCTGGCCGGCTCCGTTCCCGGCATCCACCGCAGCAGGATCCGGGGGGATAAGATCACCTGGGCGGGCGGTTCGGAGCGGGGAGCCGAGGCCATCAGCGTCCTGCTCGGCCTCATAGACCGGATCGTGTCCGTGTGTGCCCGCCGGCTCGGAAACAAGACGATCCGGGAGAGGTCTAAGGTAGGACCGGCAGATTTAGTTCATAAACCCGAAAAACGAGTTTACTCTGTCCTGAATAAATAATCAGACCTGCTGCTCTGATAGATGATAATAAAACAGAAAGTTCACATCACATGAAACTTCTCCAGCTGAAGTCCCCGTTTTATTATTCAATTCAAAAATTATTATTCAATTTTCATTTTTCATGGGAAAGAAAATCCAGGAGTCCTTTAAATAGGACAGATTCTTTGTAATTTAATTAACTTTAAATTTAAAGTTTAATGAAGAACACCTTCGAGGGACTTATACTCAGTTTTGCTGAATCACTGTTGTGCGTTCTGTGTGTTTGTTGTGTTCTGCTGAGGGCTGTCAGAGCTGATGTGTTGTGTGACTGTTTGTCCTTCTTGATCTCGGTGTCAGTCCAGGACTTAGGTCCTGTGGGAGGGTTGTGCTGCTGTTGTGTGGTGATGAGTCACCAGACGCAGGTTCAGGTGCAGGACACAACAATTCAGTTATGACTAACTACGGTGGCCCAGACAGGCCAACACAACACAAATACAAAAGATACAAAAACAACAATACATGTTGTGTGTTTGTTTTCATCCAAAGCTCTTTTTTGTTCATTGGTTTTGTGCGACTCTGGCTTTCAGTGGTTATGTGGTTCAGTGTGCTTGTGTAGTTAGTTACAGTGAGGGGGCCCTATTCTACACACACACACAGACACAGACACACAATTGTTAGAGGCATGAATACATTCTCACGTACGCACTCAGCTCGCCCCTCCTCAGTGTCACTCACGTCCTCGCATTTGCTCATACATGTGTACACACACGTTCACACACACTCCCGTCCACACGTGCAGCAGGGTGGACTGAGTTCTTATCACACAAGGCCGTCTGTTATCAGATTGGACTTCTTGAGGAAACAGTTCATCCAGTTACAATAGGATCAGACGCACAAACACACACAGACACACACACAGGTATCTTCATGGTGCAATTAAATAAACACCAACGATTTTCTGCTAAACTTGTTTCACTTCATTAAAACTTGTTTTGTCTTCAGATTTTTTGAAAATCTTCTTTCATAACAAATATCTTCTTTTTTTTTTTCCTGATTCGAAACACAAAGAATCTCAGAAAACCAAACTGATGTTTACAGACATCAGTGAAACCTCATTGGTCATTTAGATACACAGTGAGTTCCAATAAAATTTTGTTTAAACACACACAGATTTTACGGGAGAAGTTGGTGTGAGTTTATTGTGTTTGCAGAATAAAGAGCAGAACTGCTGATCAGATAAAGACAGAAACCACCCAGACACATGAGAGGAGCTTTTCTTTGGAGAAGAAATCATTTCTGTATATCTCTTATTATTAATGCTGTGACCTTTTTGTACTCATTGTGGGACCGTTTGGGGTCCTGAGTCCTCAGTTTGGTTCTGGTGGATTCAGCCTCACGCTCCTCACGTAGCTTTGTCATTAAGCTGTCAGCTGGCTGGAAACCTGCCCCCCCCACCGGCCTAATACAGAGATAAGATAAAGTTGAACTCCAAACAGCTCTCAGAGGCGTTTTCTTTTCAACAGTATCATTTCCTGTTCGCCCAGCAGCCTTTTTGGAGTGTGTGTCAGTGTCTAAGTGTCCCGGTGGTGTGATTCCTTGGGTCCGACCATCACACTGATGGGGCTCAACCCCCCCCTTCCTTCACGTTAGGCCCCTGTGGTGGTTGTGGGGGGGGTGTCTATGCTTTGTGTGACAACGCAGACATCAGGTGTTGCAGGCTGACGTCAGTGAGATGAGTACAGGTGTGTGTTGTTGATGATTTGGCATTAAGGCGAGGTTCGTCTACACTGTGACCTGTGTGTGTGACGCTGATCTTTTAACAATAAAAGTGTGTTATTGTTGTTGACGGCTGCAGGCGAAGCTGCTGACATCATTAACTTCATGTACGTCACAACGAGAGCATGCAGAGGGAGTGACGTACGATCTGATGAGTCCGCACGAAGACAACAAACACTTTCATCCTTTTTCTTATTTATCTGTCTCAACAAAATAAAGTCCTGAAAGTTTAACACTGATTTGAATAATTCATAATTTAGTTCTCCTTTCATTCAACATTTTGGGCCGTTTTTTAGATTTCTATTTCATTTTTCTCCTTTTTAAATTTTTCACTCCCAATTGACACTTGTGTTGTGGAGCTACAAAAAAGAGACTTTAATCAGCAGTTATTTGAGTTTCGACTCTCACTTAATTGGCATCAGTAAACTGTGTGTTCATCACCTGTGGCTCTAACCTGAACCAGCAGATGACCCAGCTGTGACCTCGGGGTGGGGGGGTCAGCTGGTGGCGGCGGCTCTTTGTTTGAGTTTTTGTTGACTCTGACACGGTCTGATGTCTCAATGGTTTGTTGGGTTTCCGATGGGTCGAAAGGTCACAGTGCTGGGAACCCTCCCCCACCAAACCAAGGCTTCAGGGTCCGTACTGACATTTCACATCCAAATATGGAAACAACTCTTCCAGGTTTAGTGACCATCTGGATGACAGATATTTAAAGGGCTGTTCCTGCAGAGTCGCTGAACAGCTGAGGAGGAAAGAAAATGGCAGAAATATTCACAACAAAGTGGACATTTTGTGTTAAAGTCTCTTCCAACATCACATTCTAACATCCAAACAACGACAGGTGACACAATTTGTCTTCAGTCCAGCTGCATGTACACACACACACACACACACACACACACACACATAAACAGGCATGCAAACATGAACAAGTGCACAGTTTGTTTACGTGCTGCTGAAGCCGTAGCCACACAACTACAACACACACCCCTGATGTTCACAAGAAATATGAGCAACAAACCACACACACAGGAAGTTTCTGTCACCACGTCTGTCTTGATTTTCAGTAACTGCTCTCAGATGGACAGAAAGAACTCTCTGCTGCTTTTATTTCTTATTAATCTTCATTTTTTTACCTCCTGTGTTTCTGTTCCTGTCACACTAGTTGTTTGTTTCTGTCCTTCAGCTGAAACAGCTCACAGTCTGCTGTCTGTCTGGAGAGAACGTTATGATGTCACAGAGAAATTGACCTTTAACTTTTTGAGTATAAAATGCAATAACTTCATTTTAACCTTAAAGTTGTTTGGGTTCAATTCTGTCACATTTAGCATTTAGCACATTTGGCGTACTAGATCACTTGTCCTTTGACCCCCGAAACACAGAGGTATGATGAAGCGTCTCACTTCTGTGTCTTTAGGCCATGGTGGCGTGTTACCCAGGAAACGGAGCCGGCTACGTCAAGCATGTGGACAACCCCAACCGTGATGGACGGCTCATCACCTGCATCTACTACCTCAACAAGAACTGGAACGCCAAGGTGCATTTAGGGACCCGTCCATTCTGAAACTTCCTGTCTGACAGGAAATGCTGGCTCTATGTTCTTTGATTATAATATCGACATAAAAAGGATGACTCACTCTGATGATGTCAGAGGAAGGGCAGAACTTTGAGAATTAAACACAGGAAGTAGCTGACAACTGTGAGGTCATGATGCTGAAGGATTTGGGGATTTCTGTTATATGAATTAATAATAATATGAATCAGTGCAGCGGCATAGTGGTTAGTGCTGTTGACCCACAAAAAGAAGTTTCTTGTGCTGTTGTTGTTGATGTTTTTGTTGTTGTTGTGTGTCAGGAACACGGTGGAATCCTCAGGATCTTTCCTGAAGGTAAATCCTGCGTGGCCGACATCAAACCGCTTTTTGACCGGCTGCTCTTCTTTTGGTCCGATCGCAGGAACCCACATGAGGTGCAGCCCTCCTACGCCACCAGGTAACCAACCAACCAACCAATCAATCCATCAATCATTCCATTAACCCATTGATTATCAGTCAGTCACTCATCCTAACTCGCTGAGACAAGAGACAGGAAATAGGAACTCTTTCCCTTTTTGTGTTGACAGTCTGGTTTTCCCGACACACTGACTGTTGTGATCAAACACACATACGCAGCATTTTCCATGAGTCAGCAAACAAACTGAGACGGGTCAGGGTTTGGTTACACCGGATCACTGATCTGCACGTTACCGACAACTGACTTAGAAAAGAAAACCCAGAGCGTCAGTGACCTTCAGTGTGTGGTGTCTCATGTTCCAGGTATGCCATCACTGTGTGGTATTTTGACTGTGAGGAGAGAGCCGAGGCCAAGAGACGCTTCAGGGACCTGACAGGTAGACACACACTCATACAATAATTATTATTAACGATGATCCGGTCTGTAAGTAATGACCCTACAGAAGCCCGGTGTGTTAACAGTTAGGGACTATTTTCAGCAGCAGATTAATCCACATTTGGTTCTAAACCAAACTCTAAAGTGTGTGTTGTTGGTGATGTCACCAGACAACATTCTGAAGGTTTTCTTCTGTTGTGTGTCTGCTGTGTTTTAGCGTCCGGCAGCCAGCAGAGCACAAGCTTGGGCTGACGACGAGGAAACGCCGCTGCCTGGTGTTTGTCTCCCTGAAGTGCAGGACAGGACAGCAGGACTCCCCACGACTCTCCAACCTTCAGGAAGGTTGGAGTTCTGTTCTGGACTCCGGAGGAGTTGAATGGTTTGTTTTGATCCCCTCATTGCTCCGACTGGCATCCAGGCCTGAGACAACGAGCTGCCGCTCTGCTCCTGATGAACGATGAGTTCAGGTGACCGCCAGCTGCTCAGGACTTTTCCTGCTTTTACATGATGCCTGTGCAATTCTATGCCTCTGCTGATTTCTGCTGCTGAGGTGGAGAAAAATGGCGAATTGCACCTTTAAGCTTTTTGCCCTTAAACCAGGACGAGGAGCGACGGCAAAGGAAGTTATGGACAGAAAGACACTGGAGACATGATGCCTTCATCAGAAGAAAATTTGTGTTCTTTATATACTTAATGAGATCAGGAGCGTCATACATCTGGTCAGTGATGATGACGTAATCCTCACCCTAATCTTCGCCTTGTGTTTTCGATACAAGGGAACCCTGTTAGTGCTAAATACTAATCAGGGGAATGTAACTGAGGATATGTACTCCACTTTTCAACTTTGTCAGTACTATAAAGGAACTTATACTGCATATTATGTGACGGAGCTGGAGGTCAGCAGGTGGAGCCGGGTGGCGTCAGCATGAAGGCAGGTGTTGTCCCGGTTAGGAAGCGAATAATAAGTGTCTGTTAGAAGAAGCTGTTCCACCCACCCAACCATCCAGACTCACAACTCATTGCAGAATTCTTACACAGATGGACATTTGTTTGCTTTGAAAACCAAATCTTTTACAAGCAGCTTCTTAAATCTTTTGTTTTTTGTAAAACTAAAGTGTTAATAATAAACTGCAGCTGAAGTCAGTTCATTCTTTTTATGTCATCTGGGTTCTTCTTCTACTTTTACTTCTATTATATATATAAATGTATGATGCTTCTGTTAATTATATTTGTATGTAATTATATTGACAGTTAATTTATTTCACTACAGAAAATTGATGTGCAATAAATTTTAAACTGAAAGGGTAGATATGATGCGTCACTCGGGTCAGAGGTCAAAGTGCATTTACCTGTTAATCGTTTTATATTTTAATTGGTCGTTGTTGTAGTTTTGGTTTCTGACCATTAGGGGGCGATAAATTGACCAACTGAGGCTGCGCAGAAGTACAAAGCCCGTCGAAGAAGAAGCACCGGAAGCGGAAATGAAGCTCTTTTGTTTTGAAAGAGGGAAATTTAAAAAACTCGACGGCGTTCTTCAAAAATAAACACAAACAAACGGAACAAATCAACAAAAACCCGCAAAAATGGCC
This sequence comes from Echeneis naucrates, assembly GCF_900963305.1. NCBI lineage: Eukaryota > Metazoa > Chordata > Actinopteri > Carangiformes > Echeneidae > Echeneis > Echeneis naucrates. Next base: position 21,529,454 of record NC_042532.1, read on the forward strand.
CCAAACTAGCAGCGGTCAGCCGTGAGTGTGAAGTAGGTTCACCTTCCCTCTTCTCCTCCGCCGTCAGCTTCCGTCCGTTAAAACTCTCTTTAACGGATTTTCTCTTTGCTCCGCTTCACTTTCTCTTTATTCCCCTTCAGTCATTTTTAAATCTCTTTGGCTTTTCTGTTCTGCTCGTGAGGCCCATTTCAGTAATCCTCCGTTTTCTGAACAAACAGCAGCTCTATTTTTGTGATTCATAATGAATGCTTTTATAACAATAGGCTTTTTTTGTGAATTCACCCTTTAAACGTTTATCCCCCCCAAAATGAGAAGAAATACCACAATCAAGACAGCAACATGTAGCATATTATTATTATTATTATAAGCTTTATTAGTATAGTTTTAATACCAGATTTGCTTTACAACAGAAAAATGGTAATATTGGTGACGGTGAGGTCCAAAGAACAGGAGCTGCAGTGTCAGTTTTCTGTCCTTATTTTAATAAATGAAGGTCATCCATCTGTTCAGGGTCACAGGCCTGAATCAGCTGTCTGACGGACACACACTCTGCAGGTCTGTGGACTGGGAGGAACCTGGAGAACCTCAGGCCTCAGACCTAACTTCTGATCTGGAAAACATGAAGGAACATGTTTGTTGGATATCAGTCCTGACAGAAGTCACGTCATCATTTTATGTTTTTTTTTTTTTTTGTTTGTTTGTTTTTTGTGAATACAAAATGCAATCATGGCCATTAACTAAATAAAAGTTTGGAGAAACTTGTATGTAAAATGAGCTTGTGGAGTCATCTTCCTGTGATGTCTCACAGCTTCCTGAACTTGTGACGACTCAGATGATTTGTGAGGAAGATATCGGATATCAGAGCTGAGCTGAACATGATGCACAATGATGCTTAAAAAAAGGCCACACACCTCCAGCCTGAATATATCTCACATGGAGAAATAAGAGAAGGTCAAAACTGCTGGACAGAAAAGAAAGAGACAACAGGAAGTTTAGGAAGTCTGCACTTTACTTTTCACTGTTAGGGTGTTCTGTCCCTTAACCTTTCAGCCATGCACTTTAATGTCTTCGGCTCCATGTGGATGGTGTCCACGACTGTCTTCTGTCAGTCAGCAGCCTCTGTGTCCTGAACTTCACCCAGAGATCATATAACCAAACTCTACAGTAATGACCCCGCTGTTTGACAAAGATAGGAATCTACATTTGAATAAAATAGTCCAATATTCTGAGATAAGGATTTTTAACCATCCAAACTTATTTTTACATTAAATTGGGGAAATAAAACATTTCCATGATACTCAGATTTTTTTGATGCTCCTTTTCTGATGCACTTAACTGCGGCATTGCAACCGTTCAGGCTAGCATTTGGAAATTTCTGAGTCTCATTTGGAATCTAAAATAAAGTGGGTTTGAACTTGTGTCTTCAGGTGTCATCTTTTTACTGTGCAAAAAGTCCGCAGCTGAAAGTCCAGGTATCAGACTTGAATATGTCCTGATTTGAGGGACCCAACTATGTGTCTCAGCAGTCTATGAAGCTGATGAATAAACACTGAGTAGATTTGAGCTTTGACCCCCTGATGATGTGTCCCTGCAGGACTCAGCACACCAACATGAAGAAGAGGGCAAGAAGGTTGCAGGCATCAGACAGCAGCAGCAGCATCCAGGAGGACTGTGAGTGATTTTCTCTCTTATTGGGGTTGACTGGTCTGAAGGTCCAGAGGACTCCCAGAGGCCCTTGAGCGAGTTCTTAGGGGTCCCCACAAAAATACAATTATTATATAACACAACAATCTGACTGGCTGTGACATCACCCACCGGAGCCAATAGGAGCGTCCGATGTACAGAAATGACTAGATGTCACTATCAAAGATGGAGGATGAGAATGGCTGGATGTGTGTGTTTTCAGGTTGTGTCCTGTGCAGGTTTAGTGATGATGACCCCGTCTTGTTTGGGGAGAAGGTCACACTGAAAGAACACAAACTAACTGTCCACTACTTCTGTTTGGTAAGTGGGAGTGTTTACATAAATCATGGATCACTGATTGGTCACCAAGGAAACTTTTTTCAGTCTTGTTTTCAGGTGAACAACATGTTTCAACAAATTCAAACGTTTATGTGTGTGTTTCAGCTGACGTCCTGTGGAGTTTACCAGCGGGGAAAGGAGGACCAGGGGGTGTTTGGTTTCCTGGTGGACGACATCAAACAGGAAATCCGGCGAACAGCACGACTGGTGCGGGAAGACACATCTGTCTCCTCCTTGTTATAGTGTGTGTGTGTGTGTTAATGTGTTTATGTGTATGTTCCAGACCTGCTGTGGCTGTAAGAAGAAGGGAGCCTGTGTTGGCTGTAACGTCAGGAGCTGCAGGAAGTCGGTTCACTTCCCCTGCAGCAGGACACAGAAATTCATCTCCCAGTTCACTGGATTGTTCCCGTGAGTCAACAACACACAACACCTGCACACAGACAGTTGTCTGCCCATGTGTAGGTGTGTGCGTAGGTCTCACCCCCTCCCCTGACTGTGTGTCCAGGTCGTATTGTCCAGACCACAGTCCCCGCCAGACTCTGTGTGTGGGTTTAGACTTCAGTCTGCCTCAGTCCTGCTCCATCTGCCTGGACTCCATCGATCCGGTTCTGTCCTACTCCATCCTCAAGTGTCCGTGCTGCCACACCAGCTGGTTCCACAGGGACTGTGTGCAGGTAGGGCTACCGGTTTGGGTCCAGAAGAGGTCCTGCTCCTGGTTCCTCTGGACCAATCAGACTAGCAGGAAGTGTAATTTATCAGATTAATTTATGGCAGTTAGAGATTAAAAGAAGGTTTAATGTGTCACATAACAGATCAGTTCAGTCAGAACATCACAAAGAAATCTGTTTGTGTGTGTGTCATCAGCGTCAGGCCCACAGCGCCGGCCTCTTCTTCTTCAGGTGTACACTCTGCAACAACAAGGAGAGCTTCCAGGAGGAGATGGTGAGGATGGGGATCTTCATCCCAGAGAGGTGAGAAAGACTTTCACCAACACATGTAGGTGAAAGGCAGAGCAGAAAGCTTCATTGTCCTGCTGTATGTACTTCCTGCAGAGATGCCTCGTGGGAGTTGGAGGCAAACGCATATTCAGAGCTGCTGGAGGTTTACAACCAATGTGACGCCCCCACCTGCCTCTGCAATAACGGACGCACACACTCAGCAAAGACCGGGTACAGGCACGCACACACACAGAAGAATAGGATGGGACTCATGTGCAGTCAGTTCATATTTGGTTGTCTCTCTTCCAGACCTCCTCCTTATGATTTTATTTAGAGAGAGAAAGAGAGAACAGTAATAATATTAAGGAGTATTAATCGTAATCATGATGATGATGATGAAGCTGCATCAGGAACAGGACCATAAATAATTCTTTGTAATACAGTCACTGAAATAAGAGCAATAATAATACAGATGAAAATAACAGTAGATCAGCTCAGCGAGTGGACTCTCAGCTGGTTCATTTGATTGTTTGACCAGAGATTGTTGTGTTGGCTCAGGTGGTTTGAGGTGATCCGCTGCCAACTGTGTGGATCCAAAGGGACTCACAGGAAATGTTCTGGACTGATGTTGGACACCGGAGACTGGGCCTGCTCCGACTGCACCCAGGCCACCGATGGCAAAGGTCTGATTTCAGTTTTCGGTCGTGACTTCTGTCTGCCTGTGGAAATAAACAGACATGGAAACCCAGATCTGATTGTGTGTGTACCTTTTGTCTCATCCAGCCTCCTTGGTTGTGTCTCCTCGCGGATGTCAGAGACGGAGTTTACTCTCCAAACGCCACCTATCCCCTATCCACTCCCCCATCAGCTGTAAAAGGTATGCAAATATAATGCACCCAGCCTGCTGACTCTATCTGACTGAATGTTTTCAAAGTCTTAAACTAACCAAATATGGGCAAGAAAACTCCCATGACCTATTGTTTCCTATTCCACCCCCCAGACCGTTGTTACCTGTCAGGTTGGGGTCCCCTGAGGAGCTTCTGCAGGCTCTCGCCACTCAGCTCCGCCCCCCCAGCATGCAGGTTGAAGTGAGCGGTGTTCAGGCTCTATTGGCTGGTCTGGATCTGGTCAGGAGACCTGACTTCAACCCCACACACACTCTGTCTGTCAGGTCAGTAGATGATCTTCCCCCCTGAGCCCATTTAGAAACCAAAGCATAATCACCCCATTTACGTCCGCTGTGACTTCGTCCAGGTTCAAAGATGAAGAGCAGACTGAACTTCCCAGCAGGCCTGGGGACAGCACCGCAGCCCAGCAACACTTCTTCAGGTTGCTGATGCAGCAGATTCAGGACTCTGTAGTGTTTGAGGGTCCTGATGAATCCAAGAATCTGGCCCTGGATTCCCAAGGTACAAATCACATCTTAGATTTGAATAACAGAATAAAAAGGGCTAACAAGAAATAAAAGAAAGTCACCTTAAACTGTGTGTGGGTGTGTACAGCTCTGCGTGATGACCTGTACTTTGACATCGGCTGCCTCCTGGCGCTCTCTCTGGTCCACGGTGGTCCATCCATCAGTTTCTTCTCCTGCGCTCTCTACCAGTGTCTCTTTAACTACCCACCCAACTGCCCGCTCACCGTCACACACATGACCCCTGACACACACCTGACACGCCAAGTCAGCAGGGTGAGACTGAAGAACCACACCTTCTTAGTATTCGCTGCCAGCAACACCAGTGTTGATTAAAGTGTCTTGTGATTGGTTGGCTGCTTTCAGATTGCTGAAGCAAAGTCTCTAGACGACCTGAAAGAGGCCATGACCTCAAACAGGGTGTACCTGGAGCTGGCTGGTTGCAACCGACCAATCAGCAGGCTGGAGGAGAGGGAGTCTCTGGTGGAGGATCTGGTTGGTTTCACCATGATCACCAGGATGCAGCTGCCACTGCAGAGGTAAAGCTGAGAGGCATTCACTGTCTTCACTGCCGCATTCAGTGGACATCAGTCATCAGCAGCAATACAGGGACCAGTGGTCCAGGTTCCCAGGAATCCTGGAAAACCTGGAAAAGTTATGGAAAAATAAAAATGTCCTAGAACCTTCTTCTATCTTTAGTCAAAAATTTGTCCTCTCCTGCTTCCCTTCCTCCTTTGAAAAAGAAACCTTAGGAACATCATTAAAAAGTGGAGACGCTGATGATGTTTGAATGCTGCAGTACTGATTCGTGTTTGTTTATGGTGATGTTGTTTGTTCTTCAGGTTTCGGGAAGGCCTGCAGACTTTAGGCGTCTTTGATCAGGTGAGTCATGTTCCCTTGCTGCTGTATGAACACACACACTCACACACACTCAGCTCACCTAAGGTGCTGTGTGGTTCAGGTGCAGCTCTTCCCGTCGGCGTTCTGCAGTGTTTTCTGTGATTCGGCCAACCGCCTCACCGCTCAGACGCTCACTCGGTTGTTCGCCATCGACTTCTCTCAGCAGGAAGAGAAGCTGAGCAGGGAGACGGCTGTCTTCTCCTTCTGGAGACACTTCCTGCTGGAGTGTGAAGGTATGGAGATGTCCACAAGAACATCAGCAATGATTCACAACTGACTGATCGATGACCCTCACCTTACATTTCCTTCTCTCGTCAGTTGGGAAGTGCTCTGTTTCCCTGCAGGACGTCCTTCTGTTTGCGACAGGAGCCTGGGAGCTTCCGACAGTCAACCTCTTCCCTCCACCCTCCATCTCCTTCCTTCACCACTTCAGCTCCTCCCCTGAGGAGACGGACAGAGAAGGGAGGGAACAGTGGAAAGAGGAGGGGCTTTTCCCACAGAGCAAGCCCAGCTCCAAACGCCTCCTCCTGCCTGTCACCTCCTCCTACCAGGCCTTCAAAAGCTGCATGGAGCAGGCCATCAGCCACCACATGCACCTCCTCCCGATGGAGAGATAGATGGGGGTCACCACAGTTCAAAGCCTCAAACCCAAAGAGGCTTGATTTATGATAGAATCCAACAGTTCCCCCTCAGACTGAGTCATATGTGAACACACGAGACATGCATTTTTATATTCAGTGAGATTTAAACATCAGATGAGAAATCAGCTCAGAGATCAGACCAACGTCTGTAGAACTTTCCTTCAGTGTCACATTGATCCAGAGACGGTTTCCTGTCAGACAACATGTTCAGTCTGCTTTGTTTGATGGGGACACTTTGACAAAATGTAAAGAAAGATCAAAAATATCAGGCTTGGGTTTTATCTGACTATATCTGATTATATTTTATCTACCTGAACTCTCCTGAACACCCACATGTGTTTTCTGGACTTTTCCGTGCAGTTTACATCAGTGCTTTATTTTTATTTAATGGATTATCTCAGTTTTTGGAAGTCAGACCACCTTAAAATTGACCAGGTATGGTGGATGTGATCATTTGACTAATAAGGTACATTTAAGAATAAATTAATGGCTGGTTCTATTTTATGAATAATTCTATTTCAGTACTTTCATTTTTATATTCATTAATTTTTTCTTACTTTATATTTTGCTTCCTGTCAAAGCATTAAAATTATATATACAAATTAATAAGTGGAAATATAACAAATAATAACTCCTAACATATCATTATTACTTTGTGATTGAAATTTAAAGCACCAACATTAAAGTGATGAAAACACTAATGAAGTAATGGTAATGATAGTATTTGTGTACTTCTCACAGTATTTCCACCCTTCCACTCTGGTCAGTTTTATGGGTTTTTTGTCATTTGTTTGGGGCTTTTTTGTAGGGGGTCAGGGGGAGGGGCATTTATCATCAAACTGAAGATAATCCGTCAAAACAGAAATCAGTATATTACAAATACTGCTTTAACTTTGAATTCTCAAATCCTGAAATCCATTGATATTGGTGTTGATGCTTAAATGAGCCTGTTCAGTTTTCATCACTTTCATGAGTTTCAGATTGATCATCATCAAAACCACCATGTTTATTTTCCTGAGTTAATCATTTCTGTCCTTTTCCTTTCTGTTTATTTGTATTTGTCCATTTTTTGTTTTCTCATAGTTTGCATATTGTTTCTTTGTTCTTGTGGATTATAAACACTGAAACAAACCATGTTCTTGTTGTTCTCTGTTCAGTTTCAATGGATCTTTTCAAAAGGAACCGTTCATCTGTCTGCTTCACCACTGGGATAAATGATGAAATACAAAACTGATTAAGATCTACAGTTTTCTACATTTCTGTAAATCCAGCCATTATCATTGTTATTAGAACTTTACTAATCTATTTCATCATTCATGAAATTCTTATTCAAAAGAAAGGAAAGACAGAATGACTCATTTTCAGTTACACAATTTTAAATATTATGGGACAGAAATTGACTTTTTTGATAGAAATGGACTTTACCTCGCTTGTCAACGAAACTTCCGGTTCGAAGCCCCGCCTTATAGGATCAACATCCGGTCTGTGTAATCAGAGGATCTCCGTTCAGTTGCAGTCTCGGTTTCGCTCTTGGTTCTAGTCTCGGTTCGGGTTTTTGTTCTGGTCTTGGCTCCAGTCTGCCAGTCTTCCAGACCGGACGGAGTGAGACCCCTTCTTCTCGCTCTTCTCTGACTTCCGCTGACGTCAGACTGCTGCCACGTCATCCGACGCTCCGTCACTACCAACAACATCAAAGATGGCGGCGTCTGTGCGGGAGAAGCAGACAGGTCTGTGTAACCAACTTTTCCTCCGATAACGGTTCATTTTAACGGCGGACGGCGATGTGACCGGCCTGCGGGGATGTTCCGGTGATCCGGAAAGCGGCAGCAGAGGTTTATCCGGGACTGTCGGGCCTCTAACCGACCAACGGACCTCCAGACTGCCCTATAACCTGCCGGCTCCGCTGATAGATCCAGTTTTTGTTTCACAGAAACTGAAAACTGCCTCGTTACCTGCCGACTAACTGGTTAACTAACCAGACCTTTAACTAGTTACCTGTACCTGTTAACGAGGACTGTCCCGGATAGTTAGCCTCACAGCTAATGGTTAAGTTAGCATAGCGCTAACTCGCTGCTAATGAGGATATATCAACGTCAGATTACATTTTGTATTAAACTGTATTCTGGGGAAATGAAGCTAACGGGCGGCTGAACGATCAGCTGGTTCATGTCGCCCAAACTGGCCCCAAATTCTTACAGAATACAGATCCAGACCACTTTGGATCAGGTCCAGATCAAAAACCGGTGAGATCCGCGAAAGACTCCCCAAACGTGTGTCCTTTCTATATCTTCAACGAGGAATGTTTAATCCAAGTAGATAAAAAGTTCTCTATCTGATATTCAATTCCTTCATCGATCATCTGTTTGTTTCTTAAGTCGCTCTGAAGCGGATGCTGAACTTCAACGCTCCCCCTCTGAAGAACACAGCAGCTGAGCCAGTATGGAAGGTAACACACAGAAGTCACCAAGAGGCCACATCCCAGAGGTGCCTGTTTATGGTGTTTAAGACCTCTGGTGTGTGTGTAGGTGCTGATATATGACCGGTTTGGCCAGGACATCATCTCCCCGCTGCTGTCCGTCAAAGAGCTGAGAGACATGGGCATAACTCTGCACCTGTAAGAGACTCACACAGACCAACAGAGCTTCAACCCTGAAACCTCTCCCCATGATTCAAACTTGTGTGTGTGTGTGTTTAGCCTGCTTCACTCAGACAGAGATCCGATCCCAGATGTACCAGCCATCTACTTTGTGATGCCCACAGAAGAGAACATTGACCGGATATGTCAGGTAAACTCTGACTCAGTCTCATTCTGGCTTGTTCTGCCCCCAAATCCTCTTCAGCTGACAGGAGTGTATGTACTTCCATTTGTGTGTGTGTAGGACCTGAGGAACCAGCTGTACGAGTCATATTACCTGAACTTCATCTCTGCCATCAGCAGAAGTAAACTGGAGGACATTGCCAGTGCTGCTCTTGCTGCTAATGCCGTCAGCCAAGTCACCAAGGTTACCCTGGTTACACCTATCATTTCATAACCATAATCTTTACCCAGATTACCCCATTATATCCAACTTTAAGGTGCAATGATGCCATTAACTAATATCAGTACAGGTTTTAGGAACCAGAAGAGGCGTCAGAAAGGTGCTGATAGTGTGTGTGTGTGTGTGTGTCCGTCCGTCCGTCCATCCCTGTCCCAGGTGTTTGACCAGTACCTGAATTTCATAACTCTGGAGGACGACATGTTCATCCTCTGTCACCAAAACAAGGAGCTCATCTCCTATCACGGTAAGACACACACACAATGTGAAATGTGTCCAAACAGACTTCTATAAATGAAGCAGTGAAATGTAATTGATTCATCACAGAGACTTACTGCCTTACAGGGCCTGTTCTAAAGGTCCATGTTTAATTTTATAAGTCACTGGTTAGGTCAGAATTTGATTTGCTGTTCTTCGCTGACTGATCAGGTCTCATTGATAAAGTCCACAGCAGTGAGAAAAACACCAAAGGAAAACTGTGTGTCGTTGTGTCAGTCAACATGTCTGCCCCTCCTGTCTCACCTGTGCAGCCATCAACAGACCAGACATCCAGGACACAGACATGGACGCTATCATGGACACCATAGTGGACAGTCTGTTCTGTTTCTTTGTCACTCTGGGTGAGTTTGTCTCAGTTTGTGCGAGTTGAAGTCAAAGATTTTTGTTCGCCAGCAGTCTGTTTTTAGAAAAACTAAAACACAACAGCTGTATAAAAACAGATGTTACAGTTCTTTGAGACAGATCCACTATGAATTTATTAGTGAGATACTTACAAGAAGGGCTAACACAACCACCCACTCACAGAATAACTAGTATGATTTTAATCTGCTGTACAATCTTTTCTATCAGATGTATCATGCACACACTGAATTTTTCCTGATTAAAACTGTAAAGCCGAATCAGCAAAGAAAAGTTCCTCTCATGTGTTTGGGTCATTTTTATCTTTATCTGATCAGGAATTCTGCTCATTCTTTGGAGCAGTAATGATGAAACATCAGCTCCAAAGCATCCAACACAGAGTTCAGTATTTGTCAGTTTGTTGCTGTTCCACTAGATGGAAGTGTTCACTTTAAAATCAGGATCAAATCAGCTCTCTGAAACAGGACCTGAGTTATTCTGTGTCATTTACATTTCATTTAAAATATTAGATGTTTTTGTGAGATAAATTCATAAGAAGAGAGTCTCTGGTCTGCTGCTCTGATTGGTCTGATATTACATGAATCTTTATTTAATGTGTTGTGTTATTGTCCACCAGGTGCAGTGCCGATCATCCGCTGTCCCCGAGGAAATGCAGCAGAGATGGTCGCTGTGGTGCGTTCACTGACAGTTTGGTGTCAAACTGACAAAGGAGACTAAATTGAAATTGGTTCAATTTTACTAAAATATGTACTTTTTCTCTCTCTCTCTCTCCCCCCCCCTCTCCCTCCCTCCCTCCCTCCGTCTCGCTGTGTGTGTGTAGAAGTTGGACAAGAAGCTCCGTGAGAACCTGCGGGATGCCAGGAACAGTCTCTTCACTGGAGACAGCATGGCTGCTGGACAGTTCAGGTAAATCAGTAAATCAGTGTTTGTTGCTGTCACAAATGATTAAACTCAGTCCTTCCATGATGCACTTCTCTGTTTCCTTCTCGTCTCCAGTTTCCAGAGGCCTCTGTTCGTTCTGGCCGATCGTAACGTGGACATGGCCACGCCTCTCCATCACACCTGGACCTATCAGGCTCTGATCCACGATGTCCTGGTGAGTGGCTCACAATCAGTACATAACAAAGAACAGTTTCTTCTCTTGTGTGCTCTGCATTCACTTTTACCTCAGAATGATTCTGTTTTTTTTTTTTTTTTCTTGAGGTTTTATCAGTCAGAGCAGTTAGTTTGGTTAATTAATATTATTGTTATAGTTACACCAAAATAACTGATGAATTGTCTGTTAAGCTGAAGATCAGAGGGGCCAAACAAGCACAACACAACCATAACACTAAAACTTGTGGGTGCAGCATTTTGGTACACACACACACACACAGACAGATCACTGTTAACAAGTCGCTTCATCTCAGTTTTTAACCTTCACAACTTTTTCTCCTTCACACTCCAAAGATTCTGACAAACCTTGTTTATTCTAGAACCTGATCAGTACTGGACCTGGACCTGGACTGGACTAGTTCTAATACAGACACTCTGAGGTTCATGTCATGCTGAAGGCTCCTGGTTTTAAATGTTTGTTTCCTTTGGCAGCAACTCAGTGTGGCAGTAAACCAGAACCAGTAATTCCACCCATAAGAGTCCCTCAAGAGCATCAGAATTTGATCTTCACTGAAATATTAAGATATTACTGGAATATTCTTTTGAAAAACAAATGGCATTAAATTATTTTTTGTCTTTCTGAAATAAGCATCTGTCCAAACAGCCTTCCTGTCAGTTTGTCGTTTTTCAGGATTATTTTTGAAATCTCTGACAGACACCGGAAAAGCTTTGATTTGTTTTAGAGACAGGTGAGATCACCTCATGCTGTTTTTAGATTTAACAAAAACCTTCTGTTCAGTCTTTCAATTCCTGAGTCCAGACTCTGATTTGGTTTCTGTTGTGTGCCGGTCCTGCCAGCTCGCACTGTGACATCGGTCCAGATGACAGGATCATCGCTCGCCAGCTTCACGCTCTCTTTCCTATAAACATGTCAGAGTCCAAGTAAAGCTCATTCACCACCCAGCAGGACATGGGATCCCAGCACTAAATCTAATCTCCCGTCCCGCTGCTGTTACCACAGCAGCAGTGATTTTATGATCTGCCAAAGGGTGTTTCTGTTTCTGTGTCAAGGATCTGTTTCCCTTCAGCCTCCATCAGGACTCATTTTGGTGTAATTCATGGCGAAGTGCTGGAGTTTATCCCACATATGTTGAACACAGCAAATTCATGACTCTAGTTTTGGATCAGGTCTTCATTAAATTCCTCAAATCCACTTTAGGACCTTCAGAAATGTAAATCTTTTTCCTGGTGGTTTCACTTTGGAATTTTATATTTAAAAGAGTGAAAGCGCTGATTCGGATCATTGTAACACAGTATATGGGTTTATGACGACCTGCCGACAAAAACAGGTTGTCAGTTTCTATAATGAACAATCACATGTCAGAGATCTTAGCAAAGTTGTATTAGATCAACAAATCAGCCAGTCCCACAACGAAAATGAGTCTGCTCTCAACTTTGTCCCCAGGACTTCCATCTGAACAGGGTGATGATGGAGGAGGGAGCAGGGGCGGAGCCGTCACCTGCCGGAGCCAGGCCAAAGAAGAAGAGCAGGAAGACTTATGACCTGACTGCTGCTGACAAGTTCTGGCAGAAACACAAGGGCAGGTTGGTTCGCACAGACGAGCTGATTCATTTCATTTTATAGGATTTTATCATACAGCCTCTATCATGGACCCTTTTAGAGCTGCAACAAGACTTTTTTGCTCTTCATGGCTTCACCTTTTTCCCACTGAATTAGTCTCAAAGCCATAAAGATGTGAAACACACTTTGTCTCTGTTCCAGTCCCTTCCCTGAGGTGGCAGAGTCAGTTCAGGAGGAGCTGGACACTTACAGAGCTCAAGAGGACGAGGTGAAACGTCTGAAGAGCATCATGGTGAGACACACGCACACACAGAGTTAAGAATCCACTGTTCTGTGTCCCATGCCTGTTTTGGAGGAGACACAGCTCAGACATATACATCACACTTGTAGATGTGTCACAGTAAACCAGAAACAAAAGACACCATGAGCCACATTCACACATTCACAGGTTGTTTTTAACAGGTTCAGCGTCTTTAACATCCAGGACAGCCTGCTCCATCTATGGGCCTCCTACATCTGTTATGTAATGCAGAACTCTGACCCAAAGAAGAAAATGAACCTCATTAACCTCACCGTGTGAAGGACCAACCAATGATTGATTCATCCTGATTCAGATGGGTGGGGGGTCTCTCAGGTGTTCTCCTGTTAAACAAACTCCTCAATGGACTCAGTGGAAGAGTTTGTTGTGTAGCTGCAGACCGATCAGGGTCCAATGCCGACCAAAACCTCCTGCAGCAGACATCTGAACATCAGAATAGGACGACCTGCTGTTAACATCTCCGTCCAGATCCCACAGCTCAGCTTCAGAGGTCTAGAGGAGGACCTCCAGAATCAGGATCAGCTGCTCATAATGTTTTGGCTGATCGCTGTATCTATAGTCGGACTTGGTCCTTTAATTCTCCAGTCATTTTCAGAGCACCAGGTCTAATCAGGTTTGATTCTCTGAAAGTCCAAGTCCTGGGACACGGATTAGACAGAACCCAACGAGAAACTCGATCTGGATCTACTTTAGTGTAGTTTGTTTAATTTGTGTGTGTTTGTGTGCAGGGTTTAGAGGGGGAGGATGAAGGAGCCATCAGTATGTTGTCAGACAACACTGCCAAGCTGACCTCTGCTGTCAGGTACTAAAGACACAACACCGTTCACAGCCCGACAACTTTCAGAGGAAGCAACGCATGTTGATGGTGCTGAAGTTCACAGACACACAACAACCTCACAGTGCACTTTCTTAAACCAGTCATCACATTAAACCAGTTTTTTCCATATAAAGTCAGAATTTTAAAAACACTCTCCTCATCTTCAGACTCCTCTGATTCTCCCTTACCAGTTCAGATTCTGAATGTTTCCTTCTTTTCCAAAGAAAAGTTCCTCTCATGTTTTGGGTTGTTCTGGAGCTGATCTGAAGTTTTTTTTCTGTAACAATATAGCAAAATAAAAATATTAAAGGTTGCTGTCGGTTGTTTTTGCAGCTCTCTTCCTGAGCTGCTGGAGAAGAAGAGACTGATTGACCTGCACACCAACGTGGCCACGGCCGTGCTCGACCACATTAAGGTCTCACACTGTTACGTCAACATTTGTTGTTTGGTTTTGGCTTGAGTTTTTTGGAATGAGGCCTTTTGATTGGCTGACTGACCTGTTGTTCCTGGAGATCCAGAGAGAAGCCTGAATGACACTTTTTGTGTTTTCAGAGTCGGAAACTGGACGTTTACTTCGAGTATGAAGAGAAACTAATGAGCAAGTCAACTTTAGACAAATCACTGTTGGACATCATCAGTGACCCCGATGGTACTAACACACACACAAAATTATCATGATGGTGATCAGAGAACACACAAATATTTTATATCTGTTCTGAGGACATTCACATGCGTCTCATAGAAGAACATCCAACAGAATAAACTGTAAATGTTTTTTCAGCCGGGACCCCTGAAGACAAAATGAGACTGTTCCTTATCTACTACATCACCACTCAGCAGGCTCCTACAGAGGTAAGAGCACATGAAACGGAACTTAATGGAACGGACAAAGTACACCGACTCGTGTTTAACCAGCAGATTGATAAGCTGCGATTCAGGTCAAGTACTATGAATAAATCAGATATGTATGGTGGCAATGGCAGAAATCAGGACATATCAAATAAAATGTCTGAGGGCCCTGATAAAACTAACAAACACATAATCCGAACGCACTCTTGATGTTTTTGACTTTGGTTGTCAAATAACCGTATCTACCAAAGTTCTCTGTTTCATTAGCCGAGGCGTCGCAGGTCAGGAGTCTTAGTGAATGTGATAACTTCACCGGCTTTCCTGATCGACCTGTTTGTGCGTCCTGCCTCCAATCACAGTGGAAACTTTCAGTTCCAGGCTCTGTTGTTGATTGTGCAGCCCTTTCACCGCTGTGTAACTAATAATATCTGAGTCACTTCTGGCACTTTCTCTAACTGGCGTCCTGGCTCAGAAAGCCAAATATGTTCCATGTCAGAAAAACGTGTTTTCACTTTAAACTTTCTCCGGTGCTACTCCCCCAAACCATTTCCAAACCGCTGCTGTGATGGATGTGGACAGACCACCTTCAGCAGCGCCTCATCACAGGGCATCATCCCTTCGTTTGGCTTGCAGCGAATCAAACGAAGACAAACAACCAGTGTGAGTCACCGAACCGTCGAAACGGTTGTTTGGCTCCGACGCCTCAGTTGTACTTTGGGAGTTCAGCCACAGCAGAGTCAACTTTCTCACCTCGACACACAACATGAGCACAAAGAAACAGGCGGGACAATCAGAGGACAGAAGTGGATCGAGTTCAGCTCTGTTTCAGAGAGTCCTCAGAGCCGCGCTGAGACTTTTCACCGTGTGGACAACCTTAACACACCTTTGATCGGGTCTTTGTTTGAGCACTATATCTGAAATTATTTGAACATGGATAGAACTGGGCCAAATGATTGATTGATTTATATAAATAAATAAATATATATATATATATATATATATATATATATCCCATCCTGAGTGAGCTGGGATTGGCTCCAGAACCCCCAGTGAACCGGAAAGGGAGAAGATGAGTGAGTGAGTGCATCGGCTACTGCCTAGAAATGGAAATGCACTTCATTCTAATTCATCCAAAAATCCAAAGAGTGTTTTCTCTTAGTGTGTGTCTGATTTAAAGGACATGTACTGGATGCTAATTTCACAGCTTTGAATTTGTAAAAATCTACTCAAAGGGACTGAAGACGCTGCTGAAGTTTGTCTTTGACAAGCTGCTGTCATAAAATCAAACCACCAGGATCAAGAGAAGATGTGAAGAAAGAAGTCGTGAATTAATTACTTCAGTGGGTGATTTTAATCCAATATTTCATCAGAAGCAAATCTATCTAGGAGAGGTAGGATTGGGAATATTAAATGGTAGAGCAGAGATTACAGTGGTGAGATGTTGGCGTGATGATTTGTTGTGACAGTCGTCTCTGGAGGATCTGGAACCTTCTGTGGTTCAGAGTTTCCTTCAGGGGACAGAAGGAGAACACAGAAGAACTGAGCACGAGGAAATTAAAACCACAGCAACACAACGCTGCTATTCTTCTCTGCAGTGATGAGATGAAGCAGCTTTCCTCTGTCACATCAGGGCTGAAAGGCCGAGTGCTGCTCTGTTAGTAGTCACAGGATTGTGTTCTTTAGTTTTAAGGGACAAAATTGAAATGCTAATTTTGAGATTTTGTATTTATTTATTAGCTCGGTAAACATTTTCCTGATGAGTTGACACTCTTCAATACAACATGATGTTTTTTTAAACAATGCTCCATTTAGAGAGAAAGGGGAGGGGTTAGGGGGCTGGGCCACTGTGTGATTGACAGTCTTCAGAATGGCAGCTCACAAACCAATAGGTGACACTTTGTCTGTTTGTGACTCTTGGGTCATCATAAAAATCTGAAATAAAGAATAAACTATATTTGCAGTGAATGAGGAGCGCTGTTGTCTGCTGTAAACAGAAGAGACAGACCAGATGAGCCACACAGCACTGACCACCACAGACACATCTGCTATTCCTGCTGATTGCTTCATATCAGAGTCGACCTTCAGCGTTTTCGGCCTGTTTGTTTCTGGAATGGCAGAGCTTCCCTGTCAGACTTGGGTCATCAGACAAATTTAACTAAACGTCGTCCAGGTTCTTCTATCATCCTTCCTGAGCCTCTGAGACTGAACCCACACTGGGGACGCTTACATCACCAGCTGTGGATTGGCAGCAGAAAGGAGAAATGTTTCTGACATTGCTTCAACTCGGCCGCGTCCTGCTGTCTCAAAACCACATTATTCTGATCAATGGCCACGTTCTGGACAAGCTTCATTAGAAGCATCTTCTTGGCTCCATCGGGCTCATTATTTCGTTATGAGCCAGTGTTTGAACAAAGATGGTAGAACCAGAGTTCCTTTCAGGAAACAAACCTGTTTAAAGTCAGTGTAAAGTGAAGACAGCTGGGTCAGGTTTGGTTTGGCAGAGAAGGACTTCCATCCATTTTCAACTGACAGGAACTGTGATTGTTATTAGTTTGAGGTTTCTGTTGAAGTTCAGTCTTTGCACTTATTAGCACACTTGACAATGTTTCCCTCAGCGTCGCTAAGTGAGCCAGTCAACACTTCTTCTTCTTGCCCCTAAAATTTCCCTGGACCTTCAGAAGCAGTCATCAGGGGAGGTGAACCGGTCCAGGCGTCCAGCAGCTGCTGTGGGCAGACAGGTTGCACACCTGCACAAATCATTTTAATAATCTGTTTCAATTACTCACCCAGGGATCAGTCAACATCAGCAGAACAGAGGGTGCCAAAATATGAAAGCAAGAATCTCATTGAATCGTGACTCTTTAAACGCTGTCCAGTAGAAACTCCAGGTGAGGTCGTCTATCGTCAGTGACCACAGTGTGGGGACGAGGGGCCAACCAGTGGTCACAGCGAGAAACTGGCCTTTAGCTGCTGAAGCCCGTCAGCACTGTGACATCAGTCAAACTGATGTCGGGTCATTTTATCTTCTCATTGTTCAGCCTGTTTGGGTCAAAGGCAACACTTTGATTCAGACCTGAACCAGACGTGTCGAGGTCCGTTTATAGTTTGACTTTTTGGAGCCTCTTCTGTTTTTTTTTTTTGTCTTTATTCTGTCAACACAATAAACTCAGACCAACTTCAGAAACACACAGGACTGATCCAGAGACTCTGATTGGCTGTGACATCACCCACCGACGCCAATGGGAGCATCTGATGGAGAGATGTGACTCTAGAAGTCACTATCAAAGATGGAGGATGAGAATGGACGGATAAGCACACAGAAAGAGTCAGACTGATCCAGATCGGACAGATCAGCTGATTCTGTTTTAAGTGGAGGAGGATGGTTAAGTCTCTGAGTTTCCTGGATGGGTTTGATTCTGATGCTGGGCTTTGGGGACGACGCGGTGAGGCCTGTGGTTCTGTGGTCGAGTCTCCAGCTCGTCCTTCCTCTGCTGACAGATAGTGTGGCAGTTCTCCCCTCTGCCAAAAACTTAGCCGCACTCTTTCTTTCATCCCTCTTTTCATCTTCAGTCCACCTGAGAGATGGACGACCCCGGATTACCCCCCCCCCCCTTTCACCACTCTTTCTCGCTCTCTTCCTGTCATCTCTGGTCTCCCCCCCTTCTGTGGCCAGCTCTTGGCCTCCTGTCTGTTTCTTTGGTCTCTTTCTCCTTTGATGCCCCCCCAGCCCCGGCCCCTCTCTCACCCTTTTCCTCCCTCCGTCTCCTGAGGGCTGCCTAACTTTCAGCCTGATGTGGGATTTAACCTCTTCAAAAACAAACTGCACAAACTCTCACATGGCCCAGCAGTTGTGTAATCTTGCAGTGGCCCCTGCTGAGCTGCCGGTCAGGAGCTCGCTGAAGAGGAAACTGTACGGACGACACACGCCGTGTCATTCTCACCAGCCGCCGTTTCCTGGTGTCAGTTTTCTCTGAGCCCTGAAACAGCAGCAGCGACACTGACGGACACCGAAGTTTTCTGAGCAGCTGCTGATTAAGTGCGGTCGCAATAACCTTTAGTTGTTTATCTTTAAGGATCCTCATTGTAAAAACCAGATCCTGTCCTGAGAAATGAGAGAAATTAGAAATGTCCTGAGATTTCAGGGCTAAAATGGCAAACTTTAAATCAAGAGTCCCTCCTGTTTTTCAATGTGCCTCTTATCCTGCAGAAGCATTTATAGCGAATCGTGACATCACAGTTTCCTCTGAGTCTTTGACAGGGTCATGGCCGCCATGAGGCCAACCGATTAGCTTTGACTAATGCCAGACCTTTAACTCGCTCAATTTAAAAGCCATTATTTAAATAAATTTAGCAGTAGCTGTTGAGGCAGCTGGTTTTGTTTTCATGGTTTTTTTGTGTGTTGCAGTCTGACTTGGAGCAGTATAAGAAGGCTTTATTGGACGCAGGCTGTGACCTTTCACCTCTCACCTACATCAAACAGTGGAAGTAAGTCTGTTATTTACTGATATAACAAATATATATGTTTGATTTGTTATCATTTAGGCTTTTTAAATATTCCACCAGTTGCTTTATTTGATTTTATCTTAACATATTTATTACATTTGGATATATCCTGTATCAATAATTTCAACCGTGTGGGCCTCTAATGACAGAGTCACTGTGTAAACAGCGAGTCAGTGACTTTGTGCCATCTCTGTTTTCAGGGCGTTCACTAAAATGGCCAGCACTCCGGCCAACTACGGCAACAGTGGAGTGAAGCCCATGGGGTAAGTTAGTAATGATGAAAAATGCCTGAAGTGTTAACATGCTGAACATTAGACAGCACAAATTCCCCTTTAATGAAATTACACAGACGGGTATCTTTGAGTGTGATATTAGTTTCCTTTATTTGTTTCTTGGGGCCGTGCCCCCGCCAGCCAGCTTAAATCACTGCAGTGTTTTCCACAGAGACGATCAATCAAAAACCCAAAAGACTTGAACAGTTCGGGCTTCCTGTGGGCAAAAATTTATCCTTTATTTCCTCCTTTAAATGTAATTATTATCATCTAAATCCAGTGATTGTGTTTTTAATAAGGATTCATGTTTGTGCAGCATCAGAGGGATCAGTCTGAGTATTTGTCTTCATCTGGTTTGTGCTGAGACTCCCAGTCTAACCCTGTCCTCCTCCTGATCTCCCCCTCTGTTTCTCCTCCCCCCTCCCCCTCCCATCTCCTCTGCAGGCTGTTTTCCAGAGTGATGAACACCGGCTCCCAGTTCGTCATGGAGGGAGTGAAGAACCTGGTGCTCAAACAGCATGTGAGTCAATCTGAATCTAAACGCTGTCCGCCGTCTTCACCGTCTACAGGTGTAGGCTCTAAAGGGCCACACCTTCGTAGGCCGAGTCCTTCAAAGGAGCGGCCCCTGAACCCTTTAAGTCCACATGTTTTTCCTTACCAAGTCATCAGACAGAGACGTGGACAATCAGATATTTAGAGCAATAGAGGCTTTGGAGCTGATTTTTCATTATTACTGAGCAGAACTCCTGATCAGATAAAGATAGAAACAAACCCAAACACATGAGAGGAACTTTCCTTTGCTTATTCTGCTCTACACAGTTTTCATCAGCAGAATAAGGAAACATTCAGAGTGTGTTTTTAGTTAGTTCTTGTTTTCTGATTCCAGAGAACAGAGTCTGAACTGATCAGACAGAATCAGATGAGGCTGAAAGACTTTTTTTTTTTTTTAAATGATGACTTTACAAGTTACAAACAGAAAAGCCTTACTGTGGCTCCAAAGGGGTCAAACTATAAACGGACCTCGACACGTCTGGTTCAGGTCTGAATCAAAGTGTTGCCTTTGACCCAAACAGGCTGAACAATGAGACGATAAAATGACCCGACATCAGTTTGACTGATGTCACAGTGCTGACGGGATTTGGCAGCTAAAGGCCAGTTTCTAGTAACTTTCAAAGGAGAAACAAAAAACGCCCTCAGCCACCTGTCTTTACCTGAGAACGCCTTTACTAAACCTGCACCAGGCTCCGCCCACCTGTGTCTGAGCAGAGGTTAAATCAAGTTCCTGGACAACAGCGATGATGATGACACGGACAGTGACGGGGTGTTTCAAGGGGAACCTGGCACCATTAAGTGACACATGCAGGGGCGAGGTGGTGTCTGTTTTCCCATATAGAAGCTGGACTGAGACCAGCTGAAGTTGGACCATGATGCTTTGCACCGCTGCCAGGACATTACAGACAGACAGCTGCTGACATCCTGCTGTCAGGGGGGGTATTTACGTCCGCCACACACACCAGAGTCCAAACTGAAGAACAGAGACTGTCATCATGGAAATCAGCCTGTCGTTCAGCACAGTCTGAAGATTGAGTGTCATTTTCCACCAAAGGAAAATGTTCCTGATGAGCTGAAGAACCTCTTATCTTCCTTTTGGAGGGAAACAGAGTAGAAAGCAGGGCTACCGTGTAACGTCAAAGCTGAGCACAGACCCGAATCTGGGTTCTACTGGTTTCTAAAAACCAAGATGGCTGACTACATTTCAAACTGAAGGCTTCATGGAGGGTGGAGGGTGACTGTGGGGTTTGTGGGACCTGGTGTAGGTTCACAGGCGTCTCTGTGTGTCTCTGTGTGTTACCATATGTGTTAAAGTTAGTGTACTTCTCTGTCCTAGAACCTTCCAGTGACTCGGATCCTTGACAACTTGATGGAGATGAAGTCCCACCCTGTGAGTTCAGACTGTGTGTGTGTTACATTACACTCTTTCAAACCTGCAGTGAAACTCATGTGAACCCATCAATTCTGTTTAACACTGTAGATGACAGAACAAAGATTTTCCTTTGACCCCACACGCACACACACGTACACACGCACACACACACAAACACTGCATGTTTCTCAGCATCTGGAGCTTCAGACAACTAACAAAGATCCTGTTGTTGTGAAGGTGAAGGGGGGGGGGGGGGGGGGGGGGGCTGGGATGAAGATGAAAGAAATACAAGAGGACATTCTCCCTCTATCAGATTGTCCACTCTGTGTGTGTGTGTGTGTGTGTGTGTGTGTGTGTGTAGTCAGTTTGTGTTGAACTGTGATGTGGAAAATTAAAGGAGTAGTTCAACATTTGGAGTCAGTGTTGTCTGATCTGATATGGATACCAGCTGGGAATCAAACCCCTCCCATGAGACAACAGTGCTGTCCCACAGTTTATATCTTTGAATGTCAGTTTCCTTTCAGTATTAGAGTATCGTTGTGTGTGTAAGTGTTTTAAAGGAAACAGCACCAAACTTCAAAGTTGAACTAAAGAGTGGCTGTAAAGGCAGAGAAAACCATAGTCTATGGAGACCAGGACTAGGTGGTCTTCATGAAAAGTGTTTGAGGTGAGACTGAATCAGCTGACTGGTCTTCTGTGACCTCACAGGAAACAGATGATTACCGATACTTTGACCCCAAGATGCTGCGAGGGAGCGAGAGGTACGACACCACATCAGCTACTTAGTTACTGATAGAAAGCTCAGGAAGATCTCATCATCAATCTCTCCTCCTCTTCCTCCTCAGCTCCATTCCCAGGAACAAGAACCCATTTCAGGAGGTGAGCAGAGCCCGGTTCTGGGCCTGGACTCAGGCTGATCCCTTAGAATCAGACTGGATCAGATGAAGTCAGTTGATGTGCACTGTTTCATTTCAGGCCATCGTGTTTGTGGTTGGAGGAGGAAACTACATCGAGTACCAGAACTTGGTGGATTACACAAAGGTACTATTCTCCTGTTGGTTCTGCTGCAGGTTCTTGTAGTTACCAGTGCAGGTGGCATGTGCTCTGACCTTCTGTCCGTCCAGTCCAAACAGGGGAAGAAGGTGGTTTATGGCTGCAGTGAGCTCTTCAACTCTGCCCAGTTCATCAAACAGGTGAGAGCAGCTGATTGTTCAGACATGATGCTCCTCTAGGAGGAGAACTGACCTCCTGCTGTGTTGCTCCTCTCTGCAGCTCTCCCAGCTCGGCCAGAAGTGAAGTGGACTCCAACAAAATGTGATCATCTTCTCCTCCAAACTCTTTATTCCAGTTTTTCTAAGAACTCTGCTCTGTACATTCTGTCTCATTGTTCAGTTTCTGTTTCTGCCTCTCAGCACTAATAAAGCTCAGCACTCTCTGCTCACAGCATCCTCATGTTGTTTCTCATCTTTGGCGTGTGCTCACGTCATCAGGAGAAGGTGCAGATTTCTCCTGAAGTTACTGAGCAAAGATTGGATGGTTCAAGTTTGTAAATTACAGCTCAGAGGAGAAATGAGCAGGTTTCTCTGCTGCCAACAGACTGCTCAGCCCCGAGGAGGTGACGACTGTGTGGTATTTACACACACACACACACACACACACACCATCCATCACTCTGAAGCCTGGCACAGTGTGGTACAGCTCTGCTGCTGCCATGTTCCTCCACAGCACCAAAACAGAGAGACCAATCTGAGGATTATGTCATTATGGCATGTTAATCTGTGTGTGTGTGTGAAGTGGTCTGGGGAAATAGCTGGTAAATTAATGGAGCTCTTCTCGGAGCTTCAGCAGATCTGACTCCCAGATGAACTGACTTGTGTTTTTATGTTTTAACTCAACAGTTTGGCGGGAACATTCAGTCCACCAGGAACACCTGAACCAGCAGCAGGTGGTTGGTAGTTTCTGTTTTCACACATCTATCTCCCTCCTCCTCCCCCTCCTCCTCTCAGCTCCCAGGTCATTGAGTCAACATAACAGAGCTGGGATTAACTGTGTGTGTGTGTGTGTGTGTGTGTGTGTGGTCTCAGAGCTGAACTTTTGAAACATCTCAAGATGGGAATCAGTTAACAATGAAGGAATCTTTGTGATTTTTTTTTTTTTTTTAGGTGGGGTGGGGCCTAAAGTCTGTCAGTCACAGTAGCCCCTCCCCTTCCCCCCTAAATGGAGCAACATTTAAAAAATGTTGTATTTCAGACTGAGACCATAAACTGATCAGGTAAATGTTTACTGAGGAGGAGGAGGGACATTTTCCCATAGACTTCAATGTGAGGGAGGAGGAGGGACATTTTCCCATAGACTTCAATGTGACATTTTGGGCCTGCTGTATGTTTAGTTGCTCAGGTGGTCGGAGACAGCGGAGGGAAAATAACAACCGAACCTGACTGTGGTTCCTCAGTGACCAACAGAAACGTCCGAATTGGCTCCTCCTCCCTGTCGCCATGGAAACACCTGAACCACCCTGATGTGAAGTTCCCAGTAATGGTCCTTCTCAGGGGCTCAGAGCTGCTGTCTCCACAAAGACCCGTTTGTTCTGGGCCGACTCTGTGACACGCAGATCAGGTGTCTCTCTGGCTCCGCCCCCTCAGGTGGACAGCAGTCTCTTTGAATTGGGGTAAAGTTATTTGCAGCATTTACACTAATCCAGCTGGAAGATGATCCAGGTATTCAGAGTCCGGCCTCTGATCCTGCACAGACTGGAACAGCGAGTCAGAGCAGGGAGACGAGAACTGGGCTTGTTTGTTTTCTTCTCTTGTGTTGTTTGTTCGTCCTCCATGATGAGAACATGGTGGAAGGCGCCGATGGGGTCGATCCAGGACTACAGGCCGCCTCAGGCCGCCATCTGTGGTCAAGTACAGCTGATCGTTTTATCTGTTTGTTTGACTGGTGGCGGCACGGTGGTCCAGCAGGCAAGAAGGTTCTGTTCTGAATCTGAATGGTCCTGAATCCTGGTCCTGAACCCTGACCTGGTCCTGGCCCTAAACCCTGGTCTTGGTCCTGAATCCTGGTCCTGGTCCTGGTCCTGGTCCTGAATCTTGGTCCTGGTCCTAAACCCTGATCCTGGTCCTGGTCCTGGTCCTGAATCTTGGTCCTGGTCCTAAACCCTGACATGGTCCTGGTCCTATACCCTGGTCTTGGTCCTGAATCCTGGTCCTGGTCCTGGTCCTGGTCCTGAATCTTGGTCCTGGTCCTAAACCCTGACATGGTCCTGGTCCTATACCCTGGTCTTGGTCCTGAATCCTGGTCTTGGTCCTGGTCCTGGTCCTAAACCCTGGTCTTGGTCCTGGTCCTGATGTCGGACTGTATGTTCAGACCTGTTTTAATAATGGACAACAGATCACATTCCTGCTCCGGAGGCCCATCTGATAAAAGATCCACCAAGAAACGAAACATCCAAACGCAACAAGAAGATGTGAGCCTGTTAAAGCTGCCCGACTAAACAACAACAGTCAGAATAATTCAGAAAAGGTCACGTCAACGGACCAGAAAACAAACATCCCGATCCGTCAGGAAGAAGAATGGGACAGCGTCTGCCAGCTCGTCACTTCCTCACGTTGACTGAACTGTGAAAACAGCCGTCAGGTTGAAAATCTGACCTCTCGTTAGCCTACATTACCCAGAGTGCAACTGTCTTAGCGGCTAATGAAGCTAATGAAGACAACAGGAGCTGGTCCGGCTTGCAGATGTTTGTGTTTGTAGCTCAGGAAATGTTGTTGTGTTGTTGTTTTTAGGGGGCCTCGCTGTGATGTGTTTGAGGTCTGTAGTTATTTGAAGAGAAAAATAAACATTGAGTGAGCAGTCGACCTGTCACTGAAGCTCCGCCCACCTCCGCTCTGATGTCACAGCTGTTAGGTGTGTGTGAGAGAGAGAGCTTATTTAAAGGGCTGCCTCTCTCTCGCTGGGCGCCCGACACCAGCTCAGCATCAGCTGAAGAAACAGCCGGTAAGCCCTTCGTCCTGACTGAACTGTTTACAGCTGTTTCTTTTCCAGGCTAACTGACAGCAGCTTTAGCTTTGCTCTCACAGCGGGGGACTGATGTTTCCTGACTGGCTGTTTGTTTCATCTGATTGGTTCACAAACTGCTTTACTGTTTCGGTGCCTTCCTGACTGGTTACTGCTTCATTCAGATTCATCACATGGCCGTCTGGTTTATTGAGTCTTAATTGATGTGAACTAGTTGACTGGTTGGTTAATTGATAACTTGTTTACTTGTTGACCGGCTCAGGCTTACAGACGACAGACGCATCGACCCGCTGACTGTTTTTCTCTGTGAACTGTTTCAGATGCAGAAATGTGTCTTCTGTCCAACCTGCTGCCGCTAACAGGTAACTTCAGCTGTTTGTTTGGTGATGACTCATTTATTCCTCCTTCCTTTCAGTCTTTTCTCTCTCAGTATTGTTTGATAGTCTCTCTCTCTCTCTCTCCACAGGCCTTCTGTTCTTCGTGTCGTTGGTGTTTTCGTCCGACTCTCCCGGTCAGTCCTTTATTTATTCTTATTTAATATCTGACTTCCAGCTGATGGAAGAAGTCGTCTGTGGACGGATGAAGGGAACTTCCTGTGTTTTTGTTTAAAGATGACACAGATGAAAGGTTCACTTTTACATTATGAATGAGTGTTTCTCTCACACACCCTGCATTTGTGTTTGCTGTGTTTACGGAGAGGTTGTTGTTTTGCCTGCAGTGCCGTACCCGGTCACCTGTGTGACCCGGGGAGCCGACCTGATGGAGGACAGTGTCCTGGTCTTGTGTCCTGCAGGCTGCACCCAGTGGAGGGTGTCGGTGTTCGGGACGGGGATCTACGCCTCCATCTCCTCCGTCTGTGGAGCTGCTGTTCACAGGTCACACTTCCTGCTGCTTTTCTTTCTTTAACTTTAACTTTTCTTTACAGTTAAACTAAAAACAAAAACCCTAAAAGCTTTAAACCCTTTTATCTTTTAGTTTTAGTCAGATCGTATTGAAGTTTATGGGAAAAGGTTGTTGGTCAGTCTGGCTGGAAACAGCGAATGTTTCTGTCAGTGATCAGAAGTAGCAGTCAAGCCTTTTCAGGATGAGGAGCAGGCGGAGTCAGGAGGGTTTTCACTGGTGTAGATTTATTCACACGTGGATCAGACTGTTCACTGAAGCTGTGACATAATGAAGAACCGCGTGAGTCCGGCGGTCTCCACCGAACACCAACACCATGACGGAGGAATGAAGGATTAACTCTCAACCCTGAATGACCTCCTCCTTCCTCTGCAGAGGGCCTCCAGGGCCCGAAGGAAAACACCAGCACCAGCTCGGCCCCATCAGGATCCTTCACATCCCAACTTCCTGTCGTTTATCAGCTTTAGTCTGAATGTCAGCAAAGAAAATCATATTGTTGTTTCCTGTTTTAAGATGTTTTCATGATTCAGAACCAGAATTCTGTTTAGATTAACAGCCTAAAGGTAGACCTCCATGTGGTCTCTGAGTCTAGATCAGGTCCCGGTTCTGTTTAAGTCTCAAAGGTCTCAGTCCAGAGAAACCCTCACAGTGTGGCTCCAGGAACTGAAGCACAAGACCAGCCATCGGGACTTCTGGGACTTTGTGATGTCACAGCAAAGCAGACTCCAATGGCCTGTTGTTCCTGAGAAACTAGGCAAACTCTGAGTGGTCCTGGTCTCCCTAGACCAGAATGTCTCAGAGTCCAGCAGCTGCTTTTAGGGGCTCATCAGTTTCTTCGCAGGATGTTTGGAGCTCAGCCGGAGTCTTCGGCTCCAAACGCTGCTGATTTCCGGGTGTCGAGGAAATAATGGAACTGACGTGGAATGTAGGGGGCCAAGAAGAAAGGAGGGCTGAGGGCCTGAGGAGGTCAATCCGGCCCTGATCTCAGTATAAAGAATGAAAAGAGCTGAATGATCCTGTAGATAAATTCGGTCTCTGGTCCACAGCGGATTCCTGGGTCCAGCCGGAGGCCCTGTCAGGGTCCGCAGGCTGCAGGGACAGCACAACTACATCAGCTCCTTCGCCCACGGGATCCAATCACAGGCCCTGTCCCAGTGGACCGCCTCCTTCAGCCTCACCAGTAGGTGGAGCCAAGCGCCAATCAGCTGATTGAGTTTTAATTTTAATTGATAACAGTAATTTTTTGAATCAAGAAATTTTGTTTTAAAAATATGAAAAGTAAAACAATCATTTTAATGTTTAATATATCACAAAGTTTTCAGTGTAACATTTAAACAATAATTCTGAGGTGCTGATAAATACTGAATATTAATAAACACTTCGTTATAACATTTGCTTCTTTTTTAAATTTTTTTTTTCAGATAAATTTTTGTCTTTTTTTACAGAAAATTTTAGCCTGAAAGTTCAGACTGAATGTTTGCTGCCTCCTGAAGGTCATTCAGCTTTGAATCTCCTTATTCTCTCATCTTTGTGTTGCTTTGTGTGACGCCCTCACAGTTGTCATACCAAACTGGACAAAAACTCCAGATTTGATTTGTTTTTGTTGTTGTAGGTACAAAGTGACTGTGTGTGTCTGTTAGTGTATATTATTGATGTGTGTATGTGTGTGTGTGTGTCCAGAGTCTGTTAACGTCCCATTGGAGCTGAGCGGGGACATCAGCACAACCGCTCTTCCTGCCGCAGGTAACACAATCTGACTCTTTTTTGTTGTGGTCGTCATTAGACACTGCTGAGTCAGCTGATCACATGACAAACAGCAGGAAGTGTCTGTCCTTTCAGTGTAAATGTCCTGCATCAGAGAGTGAGGTGTGACAAACTGTGTCTTTTTGCATTGCAGCAAAGAAACTGGTGAAGAAGCCGTCGGTGAAGAAAGCTCTTCAAGGTGGAAACAAAGGTATGAGCCGACGTAGCTGCTGCAGAAAACATCAAACAGCAAACATCAGTTCAGGCCAGTTTGGATTCCCCAGTCCAAACAAATAAACATCATGGTGTATACAAGATAGAAAGTATAGAAACTACAGACTGAGACCAGAGACTCATCAGGAAAACATTTACTGAGGAGGGACATTTTCCCATAGACTTCAGTATAAAGGAGGAGGGGGACATTTTCCCATAGACTTCAGTATAACGGAGGAGGGACATTTTCCCATAGACTTCAGTATAACGGAGGAGGGACATTTTCCCATAGACTTCAGTATAACGGAGGAGGGTGACATTTTCCCATAGACTTCAGTATAACGGAGGAGGGACATTTTCCCATAGACTTCAGTATAACGGAGGAGGGACATTTTCCCATAGACTTCAGTATAAAGGAGGAGGGGGACATTTTCCCATAGACTTCATGGTCAGTAGATAGAATGCAGGTCCTGATGATGTCACCTGGTCTGCAGACTGTCAGATGGACATCGCCATGGTGATCGACAGTAGCAGCAACATCGGACGGCGCCGCTTCAACCTGCAGAAGAACTTTGTTGCCAAACTGGCCGCCATGTTGAGAGTCGGACCAACAGGACCGCATGTGGGCCTGATACAGGCCAGGTCAGACACACACAGACACACACAGGAAGGGGGACTGAGCCTCAGCAGGAAACTGTCAGTGACCTTCAGATGAACTGAGATCCATCAGCTGATCTGTGCTGTGTGTGTCTGTGTGTGCCTGTGTGTGCATGCGTGTCTGTGTGTGTCTGTCTGTCTGTCTGTCTGTGTGTGTCTGTCTGTGTCTATCTGTGTCTGTGCGTGTCTTTCTGTGTGTGTCTGTGTGTATCTGTGTGTGACTGTGTCTGTCTGTGTGTGACTGTCTATCTGTCTATCTGTGTCTGTACGTGTCTGTCTATCTGTGTCTGTACGTGTCTGTCTGTCTGTGTCTGTGGCTGTGTCTGTCTGTCTGTGTGTGTGTGTCTGTCTGTCTGTGTCTTTCTGTCTGTGACTGTCTGTCTGTGTGTGTCTGTGTCTGTCTGTGCGTGTCTGTCTGTGTCTGTGTCTGTCTGTCTGTGTCTGTGTCTGTCTGTGTCTGTCTGTCTGTCTGTCTGTCTGTCTGTCTGTGTCTGTCTGTGTCTGTCTGTGTCTGTGTCTGTCTGTCTGTCTGTCTGTCTGTCTGTCTGTGTCTGTCTGTGTCTGTGTCTGTCTCTGTCTGTCTGTCTGTCTGTGTCTGTCTGTGTCTGTGTCTGTCTGTCTGTCTGTCTGTCTGTCTGTCTGTGTCTGTCTGTCTGTCTGTGTCTGTCTGTGTCTGTCTGTCTGTCTGTGTCTGTCTTTGTCTGTCTGTCTGTGTCTGTCTGTGTCTGTGTCTGTCTGTCTGTCTGTCTGTGTCTGTGTCTGTCTGTCTGTCTGTGTCTGTCTGTCTGTCTGTCTGTCTGTGTCTGTCTGTGTCTGTCTGTGTCTGTCTGTGTCTGTCTGTCTGTGTCTGTCTGTCTGTCTGTCTGTCTGTGTCTGTCTGTGTCTGTGTCTGTCTGTGTCTGTCTGTCTGTGTCTGTGTCTGTGTCTGTCTGTCTGTGTCTGTCTGTCTGTGTCTGTCTGTCTGTCTGTGTCTGTGTCTGTGTCTGTCTGTCTGTGTCTGTGTCTGTGTCTGTCTGTCTGTCTGTCTGTCTGTCTGTCTGTCTGTTCAGTGATTCTCCCCGGACAGAGTTCCTCCTCACTAACTTCACTCAGCCCAAAGAGCTGCTGTTTGCCATCAAGGAGTCGGCCTACCTGGGAGGTGACAGCAACACAGGTAACACAACAATACACACAACAAACATGAACATCACAAGGTAACACAACAATCAGACATGGACGTCTGCTGAAGCTGAAATGGGTTAGAATCTGAGTTGTCCGTGCAGGTAAAGCCATCCTGCACACGGCGGAGACCTTCTTCGTCCCGGAGCAGGGTGGGAGGAGGGGCCTCCCCCGGGTCATGGTGGTGCTGATGGACGGCTGGCCGTCCGACGACCTGGAGCAGGCCGCCAAGTTCGCCCGGGATTCTGGCGTCAACGTCTTCCTGGTGTCGGTGGCCAAACCGGCGCCGGAGGAGCTCGCCATGGTGCGAGACAAAGACTTTGTGAAGAAGGTGGACGGACCGTTTGTGCTTTGATTTGTTCTGCTGCTGTTTCTGAGCACCGTGTCACTGACTGTGTCTGTCTGTCGCCGTCAGGCCGTCTGCAAAGACAACGGCTTCTTCAGTTACTCCGTCTCCAGCTGGTTCTCCACCACCAAACACGTCAGGCCACTCACTCAGAGACTCTGCTCATTGGATGCTCTGCTCTGCAGTAAGACACGCCCACACCTCCTGTCATCAGCTGATTGGTCGGCAGATGAAAGCCGAACGGTCGTTTGTCTCTTTGTGTGTTTTCAGGTAAAACCTGCTACAACTCCGTCAACATCGGCTTCCTCATCGACGGCTCGTCCAGCGTCGGGGAGGGAAACTTCCGGCTGGTTCTGGACTTCCTGGCAGGAACTGCCAGCAGCTTTGACGTCTCAGATGTGGGAGCTCACATTGGTGAGTCAGGAGGGCTAAAGCTGATGGACGGGTTGGTTGGTTGGTTGGTTGGTTGACTGACTGGTTGGTTGCTTGGTTGCTTGGTTGGTCGACTGATTGGTTGGTTGGTTGACTGGCTGGTTGGTTGGTTGACTGGTTGGTTGGTTGGTTGACTGGTTGGTTGGTTGGTCGACTGATTGGTTGCTTGGTTAGTTGGTTGACTGGTTGGTTGGTTGGTCGACTGATTGGTTGCTTGGCTGGTTGGTTGGTTGGTTGGTTAGTTGGTTGACTAATTGGCTGGTTGGTTGGCTGATTGGCTGATTGGTTGCTTGGTTGGTCGACTGATTGGTTGGTTGGTTGGTTGGTTGACTGGTTGGTTGGTTGGTTGGTTGACTGGCTGGTTGGTTGGTTGGTTGGTTGGTTGGTTGGTCGATTGGTTGGTTGGTTGGTTGGTTGACTGGCTGGTTGGTTGGTCGACTGATTGGTTGCTTGGCTGGTTGGTTGGTTGGTTAGTTGGTTGACTAATTGGCTGGTTGGTTGCTTGGTTGGTCGACTGGTTGGTTGGTTGGTTGGTTGACTGGCTGGTTGGTTGGTTGACTGGTTGGTTGGTTGGTTGACTGGTTGGTTGGTTGGTCGACTGATTGGTTGCTTGGTTAGTTGGTTGACTGGTTGGTTGGTTGGTCGACTGATTGGTTGCTTGGCTGGTTGGTTGGTTGGTTGGTTAGTTGGTTGACTAATTGGCTGGTTGGTTGGCTGATTGGTTGCTTGGTTGGTCGACTGATTGGTTGGTTGGTTGGTTGGTTGACTGGTTGGTTGGTTGGTTGGTTGACTGGCTGGTTGGTTGGTTGGTTGGTTGGTTGGTTGGTCGATTGGTTGGTTGGTTGGTTGGTTGACTGGCTGGTTGGTTGGTCGACTGATTGGTTGCTTGGCTGGTTGGTTGGTTGGTTAGTTGGTTGACTAATTGGCTGGTTGGTTGCTTGGTTGGTCGACTGGTTGGTTGGTTGGTTGGTTGACTGGCTGGTTGGCTGGTTGGTTGGTTGGTTGGTTGGTTGGTTGGTTGGTTGGCTGGTTGGTTGGTTGGTTGGTTGGTTGACTGAGTGACTGATTGGCTCACTGATTGATGCTGCAGGTGCGGTCCAGTTCACCTACGACCAGCGGCTGGAGTTCGGCCTTACAGATTACTCTGACAAAGAGGAAGCCATCAACGCTCTGAGGAGAATCCCGTACATGAGTGGAGGAACGGCAACCGGAGCAGCCATCAGCTTCACCACCCAGAGACTGTTCAGGTAGGACAAGAAAAAAAGCATTAAACATCAGTGAGCTGCAGAATTAGGAGCTCACTGAGCCTTCTGTCACATCCTGCCAGGCGGGCCAGCCCAGGACGCAACTTCCTCATCGTGGTGACGGACGGGCAGTCATACGACCACGTGAGCCCTCCGGCGCTGGAGGCCCAGAAACAAGGTCCGTTTGTTAAAGCGACAGACGTTTGGATCTGTTCTTTTCTTTAACGCACATCAAAGTCTACTCACCTGTTTGTCCCGTCCACCAATCACCAGGCATCACCATCTACTCGGTGGGCGTGGCCTGGGCCCCCATGGATGACCTCAGAGCGATGTCATCAGAGCCGAAAGACAGTCACACCTTCTTCACCAGAGAGTTCAACGGCCTCAACAACTTCATCCCTCTGCTGGTTCAAGGAATCTGCCGAGACTTCGCAGAGAAAAACTGAGAAGAAACACACACACACACAGCTTTAATGATGACAAACTGAACTCAACACTGTCGCACAAAACGTCCTCAATGACTCTGACGTTACAAAAACCCAACAGCTAAATGAAATAAACCTCCAGCTCGTCTTCACTGCGCAAAGTTTAACACAAATGTTAGTTCAAAGTGTCACAACAACAAACAGAGAACACAATCTGGGAACTCACAGGCTGAAACCAACACAAGTCCTCACAAAGACACAAAGAAGCACACGCTGTATTTAACTGCACACGTATATCCGCCAATAGAGACAAATATATGAAAACACAAATGTACATAAATTTATTTTAAGTCATTCGTTCTTCATTCCAGTTTTGATCTGTAAAAAACTCCAGTTCTCCTGAAACGATATTTAAAAATTAAAAAACTGTTTAGAAACATTCAACCAGCAGAATCTTATTTATTTTAATCAACCTTAACTAAAACAATTAAAAAGAAAAAAGTAAATGCAAATTACTTCAATATCCATAAAAATGAATTGTGCTTTATGACTGAATGAGTTCATTATGAGAAAACAATCCTGGAATTAAATGATCTGTATCTTTTCATCAGGAACTAAACATCTTTAGGAAACCTCCAAATTACACAATAAAATGAACTTTATATTTACAATATCAAAGTTTGTCAAGAAAAAGTTGTCAGGTGAAAAATTAGCACTTCTAATTACAAATGTAAAGTCATTATCACGAGAAAAGTAGATTTATTTCTCTCCTTATAAAACATATTCAAGTTATAGTTAGAGAAATGATTTAAAGATGAACTTCAGTTGGCCTCTTTGATCCAAAACTGAATTTATTTTTTGTTGCACATTAAAGAGGAGTGAATGATTTCAGTCTGTTCGACCAACAGCTGTAAAGATGAGCTTCATTTTGCTTCTCGAACCTGAAAACATTCATCTGTAATTAAACTTTAATTTACGAGCTTTCAGAAAGAAACTGCTCAGGTTTTATCACATTTCGACATCAGTCTAGTAAAACCAATCTGTTGTTAACATAAAACATTAATGCAAACTTTTGTTTTTTTTACATATTTTATAAAAAAAATGATCAAATTAGTCAAGAGAAATATAATTTTTCAGGCCTTTCTTGGGACAGTATTTTTCTCAAACTGTAATCTGTAATATATAAATTTTTTTTATTATGAGGGCAGATTAAATTTCCCTGCTGTTTCTGAAGATGTCCAGCTGGAATCTTTCTTTTCTTCGTTAGATTTTAAAAATCTGCCAAAATTACCTTTTATATGTAAAAAAAAAATAAAAAAAACAAAGCCAAGACAACAATTTCAAAAAAAAATTTCTGGCATTTTAGCAATTTTACACTTTGTCCAAAAAAATTGTCATAGAAATAAGGCTGTTTGCCTTATTTCTACGACAATTTTTCTAAAAGTTCCTTTTTAGATATGAAGGATATAAAAAATGTAAAATAAATAGGCAAAGGCGATCAGATAAATAAAAATTGTCCTGTTGGTGCAATCTAAATGAGACATTTGGATTTTAATGCTGTTTGTTTTTACTGAACGATGTTTTGTTTGTTTGTTTGACTTTATTTCAACACAAAGCTCTTTATTTCACATTTTATTCATCTAATCAGATAATTGTGAGTTCAGTAGATTCAAATCCATAAACTGTAATTATGGAAAAGATTTTGTTATTTTTCATATTTTCTGAACGAGCCACTTGAATTAAAGGACAGAATTTTCTTCAGACTGTCTGCAAGGAGAGATTCATAAAAGCGGAAAAATCAGGTTGTGCTCATGTAGATGGGATTTGGGTGTTTAAAAGTCAACTGTCCTTTTTCTGTATTTATTTTCTGTTTTCCTGAATAAAGAAGTTCTTTTCACAGCGTTTCCATGTTACTGAAGTCCAGACTCTCAGACGGAGACGTGATGCCACCTGCTGACCAAACTGAGCCGGAAACACAGACAGAACAAAGATAGACAGGTCAGAATAAAATGACTAACCCGCCGACTCAGATCATCATATCGTCGACACGTTGTCACGTTTAACATGGAGCTTTTTTCCTGCTGCCACGTTTCAGCACCAACAAACAGTTTAGAGATCAGAAGTTAAATTCTGAAATCTGTTCCTCTGAGAGGAAAAGATGGTGGAGAGGAGGGAAGGTTTTCTGTGAAGTCAAACTTCTGTGCTGGATGAAATTTCTTCTGCTCACTAAAATCTTTATTTCAATTTACAGCTGACAGTTGACAGCAGAACATTATGACCACCTGATCCTGATATGGACCAGGTCTGGGTCCCCCTAACAGCCACATGAATGAAGGCCTTTTGGATATTTGGGGGAGCAGCTTTTCAATTTTAAAAAAAAAAGCAACTTCAATGTTTTGTTTCAACTTGATTTTCAAGCAAAACTGAGAATCTGAAGCTTTAAATGTTTAAAGTGTTTTCAGAGTAACTTCACTGAAATGTGTTCAGATATTTAACATTTTACTCGTCTCATTTGTTCCTTCTCTGGTTTAAAATGAGTCCTGCATAATAAAGACACAAACACTAAACAGAATATAAATCTGAACTGCACAAACTTCCTCAGCTGTCTCACTTTGGTGGAGCTTTTATTTTGGCCGTCCTTTTGCTGAGGCAGAATCAGGAGCGGAGCAGCAGCTTCTGTACAGGTACACCATTTAATAGTTATTATAGACATTTTATATACATTTCAACAGTTGTAGTCTGCTATGTGGTACAATCTTTAAAATCTGCTGTTTCATAGTTTGTAAACCCCCCCCCCCCCCCCAAAAAAAAAAAAAAAAAAAACTTACAAAACTCATCAAAACTCGCAAACTGATCAGAACTTTTTTATCCATTTTTTGGAAGACTAGAAAAAATACTTTTATTGTATTAATCATGCATTACACAAACAAAAGTCTTTAGTTACACAGAAAGTTGTAGCGAGGGTGAAAATAAAACAAAAATAAAACTATTTGATTGTGATCAATCAGGAGCCGCTCGCTGTACGAATCCCTTCAGTTAGAAAAATTAAATTAAAACCATGACAATAAAATCGACGTCCCCTCGAGTCCGAGCAGGTCGACACTAAAAACCAGCTGAAGATATAAATAAGTCGGTTCCCGCTCAGCGAAACAGTGAAGACGAACAGAGAAGAGAAAGATCACAAAGTGACGTGATGTGAGGAGGACTGTAAATAAAAAAAATGGAGTCTGATATTAAAAATCTCTTCTCAGGGATGCTCAGAATCAAACACGACCTGAAGGTGCCACCGAACTGACGAGGTGAAGTGTCAGCGTTTAAATTCCTTCTCCATGTTTTCCTGAGTTTGTTGTGGACGAATCAAAACCCAGCGGAGACACAAACATGGATTTATTTTTTTAGCAGCTTTTGTATTTTAAAGACGAGTCTCAGATGACAAATGGACTGTGAACGCAGCGGTGTAGTTTTCATTCAGCTCCTCTTCCTCAGCATCAACCTGAGTGACGAGACGGACGTGGGCGGAGCCAACGGCAGGACTGGACGGGAGAGGTGTCGTTAACGACATTTAAAGGGGAGGGGTTAAAATACAGGGCTCTGATTGGCTGAGGCGGAGAGACGGCAGCTGATCATGTGATTTGGTGATGTTTCTTAAAAATGCTGTTTAAAAAAAAAAAAATCACGCAGGTTAAAAATCTGATGTTTTTTTTGATGCTTTGGTTCAGATTTTCTAAAAAAAAAAAAAAAAAAAAAAAAAAAGAGATGAAGAAGCGTGACTTCTCCTGTTCTATATTGACGCTAACCAATCAGAAGAGAACAGCTCTGTGTCCATGGCAACAGTTTTTTTTCCTGGTTCCTCTTTGTTGAGGTGAAGCAGATGAGGAAGTGATGTCACTGTTCGCCCAAACGCCAGACATCGGCAGAAACACAATTGTTGCTGTAGAAACCGTCATCACTGGGGGGCGGCCTTTGGAAGGAGGTGAGAGCAGCACGAGGTGACAGATTCATTCACTGATCTGTGTGTTCATCATGTAAAGGGAATATCAGGCGAGCAACACACGTGGGAGAAAGGGGCGGGGCATCAGACATGATGTCATCCTATTTTCAGTCAGTTTTTTTGACCAGATGAAGAAAAAAAATGACTACAAAACAACGGAAACGAGGGGCGGGGTCAGGGGTGGAGCTTTATGTAGTGTCAGAGGGGAGATGACATCACAGGTGAGCAGCTGTGCGTCGACCTGCAGGTGTTGAACGTTTCTGTTCCTGAACGTTTCCTCAGTGAGTTGGAGGGCGACCGCAGCACAACTCCTCCCAACATCTACTGTGTGTGTGTGTGTGTGTGTGCGTGTGTGTGCATGCGTGCTGCTGTCCAGTAGAGATCCTCTTCACCTCCGGTCTTTCATTAATATATAATCTGTGTTCAGAGACCTGAACAGACCTGAATCCTGTTTGTATGTCAACAGCCTCTCTCTCTCTCTCTCTCGCTCTGCGTCTGAGTCTCGCGCCTCCACGGCCGTCTGTTTCCTCTCCCTCCTCCTCCTTCTCGTTTAGACGTAGACTCTTGCGAGGGCATCGGCTCCGGCAGAGGCGATGTAGGCCTTTGAGGGGTGGAAGGCCACATCATAGATGGCCTCCTCACTCTTCTTGCGGTGGGCAGTGATTTCCTGAACACACGTTTTACTGTCAAGGTTCCACAGACGGAGGGAACAGTCGTGACCTGAGAAGGAGGAAGCACGTCAGTGTTGGTGAACACAGCCGTCACAGATTTTCATCTCATCCAGGTGTGCGACTTACTGCCAGACATCAGGTAGATCCCGTTAGGATCCACAGCCAGACTGGTGACTGCGTCCAGGTGAGCCACCATGGCGTGGATCACTTTACCTGCAGGACAGGAAGCAAACAGGAAACAGGTGTGTCAGAGACGAAGAGAGCCTGATGACCATGAGGGGGCGACTCCTAACTCACCTGACTTGTTATCGTAGAATTTGATCTGGCGGTCTTCGTGAGCGGTGATGGTGACCGGCAGTGTGGGATGACTCACCACTTTGTTGATATGATTGGACTGGGCTGGGGGGGGGGGGGGGGGGGTCAGATAATTAAAGAGCTTCTCTATGACACAAACATCTGCTGCACCTGCCTGTGTTTGTGTGTTTCCTTACTTCCTTCTCCCTGCCCCTTCAGCACCAGTGCATGCTGGGAGGTCTCCAGGTCATACACCACCACGTCTCCACTATTAAAGGATGCCACCATGTGGGCGGGGTCACAACCGTTAAAGTCCACCGACGTGGGGATCCCATGTTCTGCAGACAGACATGTTAATGTGTGCTGTGTGTGCTTTGTGTGTGTGTCTGTGTGCATGTGTGTGTGCGTGCTTGCCCCCTCACCCTTGTTTGTGTTGAAAGTGCCGATGCATGGGTTCTTCTCTGTCGGGTTCCACAGCTTCACCGTTCCGTCTGCTGAGCAGGACAGGAGGCGGTTCTTGATGCCACTATAAGCCAATCCCCACACGGCGTCTGTGTGCCCCGACCACGACCCTGCAAGGACGCTGGAGTCTGATTGGACACACGGGGAAGAAGAGTGAGGAGCTGACCTATCAGAGTGTGTGTGCAGTGTGTGTGCAGTGTGTGTGTACCATAGGTGTCGTAGGGGTCCACATTGGAGCTGGGGATGTTCCACCACTGGATGGTGGAGTCGATGCCTCCACTGAAACACTGTTCACCACTGGAGGTCATCGCCAACGACAACACTGGGCCACTGAAACAGAGACAAAGACCTTCAGTCTAAAGCCTGAACCTGAACAGACCAGGTATGAGGTCAGATACATACACGTGGGCTCTGAATGTGTAGATGGGCTCCACATCGAAAGAGGCACTTCTGAAAAAAACAAAACAGATCATCATGATCCTCAGCCTCTCTGCCTGTGTGTGTGTAAAGGTGAATGACACGGTTCTCCTCTCGTACTTTTTGGCGGGGACAGTCTTGGTGAGGTTCCACAGTTTGAGGGT
Organism: Echeneis naucrates; assembly: GCF_900963305.1. Lineage (NCBI taxonomy): Eukaryota > Metazoa > Chordata > Actinopteri > Carangiformes > Echeneidae > Echeneis > Echeneis naucrates. The sequence goes on from NC_042532.1 coordinate 21,567,535, forward strand.
GTGATCCTCGGATACGGTAACCAGACACGGCTCGACTGGGTGGAAGGCCAGCGCGCGAACTCCGTCGAAGTGGCTCCGCAGCGTGTACTTGGGGTTCCACGTCTTCCTGAATGAAGACTCCTTATTGGATGGCAGCTGAGGAGAACACACGAGAGATCACAATTCAAGTCACTCACAAGCATCCGAAGCTATAGTGCCAACGTGTGCTTGTTTGTGTCTCACGTCATAGCTGTAGTCTGTTTCATCATTCGTGACGGTGAGGTCAGCAAGGTCACCCAAACCGAGCACGCTCTCCAGTACGTCGTCTGAGCCCCCCAACAGGAAGGACTTCCCCCCACCCGTGGGAAATGGTAGCGGCTCAGCTACAGAGAGAGACAGCGGGGATCTTAAATAACTCACCTGCTGACAGGTCTGATGATTGAGCTGTGAAGTTCCCTCCCCCCTCTCTCACCCCACTCCGTCCCGTCTCCAGAGCTCCGAGCTTCACCAGCTCCTTCTCCATCCTCGCCCGTCACCAAGAAATCAAACTCCTTCAGAGCCTCCTCTGTGTCGGCGTCATCCTCTGAAGCCAAGCCCTCATTCCCAACCTGAATGACGAAGAGCAGGGAAAGAATTAGGAGGGAAAAAACAAACATTAAAGGAAGGAGGCAAAGACAGAAGACAGGAGGAAAAGCTTGCCCTGGGTTTGTGCTTCTTGGCTCTGTGATGTTTGTTGGTGCTGATGTCATCCATCAGGTCTCCTTCCTCATCTTCATCACTGTCCTCTGCATTCTCCAGGAAGTTAAATGTCTCCAGAACGTCACCTGGACTCCTGCAAACAAAAACACATTACCTGTGTGTGATGGCCAGCCACACATGGTGACACACAAACACACACACTCCATTTTGTTTCACTTGCTGTCAGTCACTCCAAACAGCTAATTTCATTTAAAACCAGTTTATTTACTTTGAGCCATATATTGTTTTAGTGAGTGCACACTTTAGCAATGGAGGGTTCACTATTAGTTTGTTATCTTAATCATTTCTTTCTTTTGAGTTACCATGGTGGGAGGTCACGTCCTGGTAGAGCCAAAGGCGAGGCTAAGGGCGGAGCACTCTTAAATATGGCACCCAGCTCATTGGACCAGACCATTCCCTGCTGTGTCATGGGGGGGATTTGGGTTTAGTTAGTTTGTCCTCTGTTAGTTGTAGTTGATGTCCATTTTGGTTCCCCCTTGTCTTTCCAGTATACATGTGCTCCTTGGTGTCATTATGGGAGGTCTGTTCTGTTAAGTTGACATCTCAGTTACTTTGAGTATAGTTATCTTTTGATGACCTCTTTTATAGGCCTAGAAAGATTTTATTTTTGGGCAAAAAAAACGAACCCTATTTTTCAAATTATGTTCTTGTCTGCTGTTGCCTAACTGCTTGGTCCTTAACACTGCGTGACTTCTGGCATCTGTGTGTGTTTGTACCTCTTGCTGTCCTTGCGGCGCTCCGTCCCGTTGATCAGGTGCTCTAGGTTCTTGTTCTCCACTGATCCATTCTGCTCCGATCCCGACAGGCCGAGCAGAGAGCGAACCCTCTGAGTACGAACATCCAGGATGGTGTCTGTGTATCCCACTTCCTGCAGGTACCTGAAAACAAAAAATAAGCAGATTATTGATCAGCTTGGTCCAGTAACTGGGTTAGCATCTTAAGATTGTGTGTGTGTGTGTTCTCACTGTCTCAGCAGCTGTCTTCCTTGTTTCCAGGTGAGCTGACTGTTGGCAGGAATGGCCGAGACCTCTGAGTCTTTGGTGTCTGGAGGACAAACAGATCAGTCAAACACAGACTGAAGGATGATCCCGATCCGGATCAGATCAGTTCAAGGGTCAGAGTGAAATGATAGGAGGAAGATGAGTGTTAAATCTGTTTCTGTATGAGCAATGAAAACACTTCAGACTGAACTTAAAACATCTTCACCCCACAGACGTCCAAAAATCATGTTCAGAATAAAGACAGAGAGACAATCAGACACTTGGAGCTGATTTTTCATCATTACTGAGCAGAACTGATCAGATAAAGACCCAAACACATGAGAGGAACTTTTCTTTGGAAGAGAAGGAAACATTCAGAGTGTGTTTTAGTTAGTTCTTGTTTTCTGAGTCTGAACTGACCAAACAGGATCAGATGAGTCTCAAGATGAGACTTATTTTTTAAAAATGATGAAAAGAAACGGACTGAGATGTGAGATAAAGCAACCTTCAGAAACCAGTCCACAATCCGTCTGCTGGTTTCAATGGTTCATCACGTACCTGATTCAAAGCTTGGCATCTTCATCTCCCCTTGGTTCAACTCCGTGCCATATTTTAGTTTGTGGTATTTAGCTCTGATGAGGAAAAGTGATCCATCTTAATCAAATCAGATTTATTTGTATCACACCAAATCATAACAGAGTTACATCAAGGCACTTTACACACACAGCAGGTCTCCAAACTCTTTATAAAATGATTTAACGAGACCAACAGATCCCCCCATGAGCAGGAAAACCTTCCTCTAAGAGGCAGAAACCTGGCAGAACTGGGCTCATGAAGAGAGCTGAAGTAAGAGTCTGTTCAGAGCGGAGCGGTGTGTCTTACCTCTCCTGCTTCAGAGCATATTCTAACATCTTTATTCTTCTGACCAGGTCGTTCTTCAGGTTCTCCTGACCTTTCCTCTCCCCCTGCAGGAACGCTATCCTCGCCTGGACAGAGACAGAAATCAGAGATCAGAGGTCAAAGGTGAAAACACGGTCCGGACTGCCATGACGGCTCAGCAATAGTCGATATCGATCACAGATCATACCTCTTCTTCCTGTGTTTTTCAAAATAAAGGCAAAACATTCAGTGAAGTCACCCTTCAGTTTGTAATTTTCTGTTGGCCAACAGTACAAACCAGCTTTGGAGCAGAAGGTGGATGTGATCTGCTCTGTCCTCGACCCTGATTGGATGTTAGTCCTGCCCAGTAGCCCCTCCCCCTCTAAATGAACATTCTGTTGTATTTCAGACTGAGACCAGAAACTCATCAGGGAGGAGGAGGGACATTTTCCCATAGACTTCATCTTCTCCTCTGATCTGTTTCAGGAGCCAATCCCAGCTCACTCTGGGCGAGGGGCGGGGTCACCCTAGACAGGTGTGCAGGCCATCACAGAGACAGACAGACAGACCTACAGAGTTTAGAGTCACCAATGGACCCAAACAGGACGTTCAGAGAGAACCGCTGTGAGACCACAGACTTCAATACCCCCTGATGGTCAGACCAGAGTCCAGGTTCAGAGTGTCTGATCAGAACTTCATCACTTCCTGTCTGTCTCTCCGTCCATCTGTCTGTGTGAGCAGCTGCTCCTGAAACCGAACACTGGTGGAGCCTGGGAGCTATTTATACACACACACACACACACACACACACACACACACACTAGCGTGCCCATGACAACAAGGGGGGATTCTGAAGCGAACTGAGGCGCTGGGGTCACGACTTCCTCTAGTGAAGGTTGCCATGACGACAGGGAAAGAAGTCCCCGACCCGGTCAAAAATGAGAGAGAGAGATACAAACTGGGGAGATCTGGGAGGAGGGATACATGACACACCACACTAACTCCACTCTGATTGGCTGGGTCTGTGATTGACAGCCACAGCGCCGCACTGACATACGACACACACGGCGGACGTTCACTGAATTTACCTGGACCTCAGACAGGTAACATCCCATCATGCATCACTTCCATAGATGATCACACACAAACTGAGCTGCTGTGTTTACTGTGCTAAGTGATGTCTTTGGCCAGTTTTAAATTAAGTTTGAATAACGTTGAATCTCTCTCTCTCACACACACACACACACACACACACTTTGGGGAGCTGAAGTGAGGTCAGAGAGCCTTGGTGATGCTCATGACGACGGTGTGTGTGTGTGTGTGTGTGTGTAAAGTGAGCTCACAGGCCCAGATTTACTCAGCTGACAGATCAGTCCGGGTTGGGGGGAGTCATCAGGGTCGATCCTCTGAACAACACACACACTTTAAATTGTCATTACTTTTTCAAATCAGTTTGGATCACCAACTAAAGGTCGTCCTGTGACTTTAGTTGTCTTCTCTTCATTTTGTGACTGACAGATAGTTGAACTAGAGAGAGAGAGAGAGAGAGTGTGTGTGTGTGAGCGTATGTGTTGCTGGTATTTCAGGCCAGTCTACTTTTAGCATCCAGCTGGGACCGGGCTGTCAGAGCAGGGCCCAGTAGGCCAGGGTGCCTAATAACAGCCTCGTCTCAGAGCCCTGCCCTCGTTATCCAAGCATCTCGCAGTTAGGCCCCGCCCTCCGATACACGACGTTCCAGGTAAACAGGACGACCTTTGACCTTCTGGCTACAATTAGGGTGTGTGAAAAGTGTGTTTTACTGTCAGCGTGTTAAACAACAGGCCTGCTCTGAGATCCATTTTCGCACCAAAGCTGACAAAGACAAAAATGAGTCCAAACTAAAGCTTGCTCTGTCCATTTAAACCGGAGAGCAGCGGCTGACACATACACCCCGTTTCTGTCTGTGCAGACAACAACACAACTCTGGAGTTTACAAAATAAAACATCCAGCAACGTTCCTGGAAGTCTGTGGCTGAAAACTTGGGACCCCAGTGTCCAAGTTTAGCTCTGACTCAGGTGTGACACAGCGGTGGCTGCACCTGTCCCGCCGTGTCAGCACTCCCTTTTACACAGACGATCCGGTTTTAACACGGGAGGGGGATGACTGTTGTCTGGGAGAAAAGCTCTTCCAGCTGTCCTGGACAATCAACAGCTGCAGACGCTGGTTCCCGGAGAAGACTGTGGAACATATGGGACTGTTTCTGCCTCAGGGTCTCAGGATCAGTCCCACCAGTATCTGAGGCTCCACGCCATCATCACCACAGCTGCTCATTTTATTGTCATCAGCTGATGGTGGTTTCAACGAACCAGGAACCAGGACCACCACACTGTGGTCCGTTTGCTGATCCCCATGGACTAAGTGTCCCAGCTCAAAGCTTACGACTCTCTGACACAGGTCAGACACTTTAAATGTGAAGAAGGGAACACTGGAGGTCAGGGAGCAGAGCTGCTGAGGTAGCAGAGGATACAGACTCGCCATCAGTATTTTACGGGTCGAGTCCTTTCAAACAAGCCCAGATTATAAACCTGCTGCGACTCCACAGTCCAATCAGCTGATCTCAGACCAGAGCTGAAGCTGCTTCACCACAACAAACAGAGCAATGTGTGGAAGGAACTGCTGCTGATCGAGTCCTCATCCTGGATGAAACCATGTTGAATCAGCGGGCCGGGCTCGGTCTGTACAGTTTACACAGCAAACAAGAACAATGTGAAGCAATCAGGTTGTTTCACTGTGAAGGAGGAAACAGCTAGAGAGACTCAGACTGCAGACATGTCTGAGTGTAAACTGAGTCTCATCAATAAATATTGCAGGTAGCAACAGTTTCACTACTTCACACAGAAGTTTGTTGATAATTCTTGTGATGAGCTAAACACTTCCAGGCTTTAGTCCAAACAGCAACAGAAGCTAAAGGGAACACTGGTTTAACAACAGTCATCGTGGTGTTTCTTTGTGGTTTGCTGTTGTGCAACTGATGTGACAGAGACAGAAAAAAAGAACGCCTGGTTGTTTCTATGCATTAGTGTGTAAACAACTCAAACGTGTTGGAAAAAATGACACAGTCTTCAACCAACAGATGATGTCAACCTTCTAAAACTGGTCATCCAGGTGTGTTCCTGTCTGTCCTGGACTAAGTCTTCACATGACCCTGACAGACTCAGACATTGTTTGAAAACTCCATGTTTCCTGATTCTATCTGTGCAGAGCATATAAGTATCCATATCACTGCAGCAGCTGTGAAAGTGGATCGGTGCAGATTGTAGATCGTCACTAAAGGTCCAACTTTAGAGTCTCTTTCTAACTCTTTTAGAGCTACATTCAGGCTTTTCTCATCTCTAAGTTTTATATTTAAAAAAAAAAAATCATCTTCAGAATCAGCTGATTCTGTCTGATCAGTTCAGACTCTGGTCTCATGAATCAGGGAGAGAAGCTCAGAAAACAAGAGCTAACTAAAAACACACTGAATGTTTCCTTATTCTGTGTAAAGCAGAATAAGCAAAGAAAAGTTCCTCTCGTGTTTGGGTTGTTTCTGTCTTTATCTGATCAGGAGTTCTGCTCATTAATGATGAAACAATCAGCTCCAAATATCTGATTGTTTTTATTCTGTCAACACAAACTCAGAAACAAACAGGACTGATCCAGAGACTCTCTGATTGGCTGTGACATCACCCACCAGAGCCAATAGGAGCGTCCAATATAGAGACGTGACTCTTGACGTCACTATCAAAGATTGAGGACATTTGCATCTCTGTCTCTGACTTTTTAGTTAGAGGGGTTCCTATCAAAGGAAACCAGGATTATTTGTCTGGTGGCAATTCTCCAGAATTCAAATGTTGTGATTTTTCAAAGTAAATCAAAAATATTCAGTTATTAAGTCTGAGACACAAGACAGAAAATTGATAATTTCAGATATTCTCTGGCTTCAGCCTTTGAAATTACAGAATTTTATTCTTTTTTTTTTATGACAAAAGTGAATCTGCCTGAGATCAAACAACCAGGTTGATTGAACAAGTTTTTGAAAAAGATCTGTTACAGGGCCTCTTGGCTCAGAGGTATCAATGAGTGTATGACCACAGACAATGACGACAGCTTCACTTGTTCGTCAGTGTGCACCTCTTATCTGACAGCGTCATGCTGAAGGTATCCAGAGTCACATCACAACAAGTCCGAGCAACGCGAACACACACTCAGTGTACCAGGCCATGTCAACACAAACACACAGCCTGCTGTAGGGTGTGTTTTGACAAAGACGTGAACTCTGCAGCATTTCATACATCTGAGCATTCAAACATTCAAACACACACAGAAGCCTGAATGAAGAAATGTACACCATGAAAGGAAGGAAATGAGGGGAACACGTATAAATAATTACTGTAATTAATATTATCATCTTCCCGCGACAGTAATAAAAAGGAACCTAACATTACTTTGTTGTAATTCTTTTATTACTAAGAGTACTTTCAACTGTAATATGACAAGTTGTGTTTTGGTAAAATACCCTCTGGTACTCAATCCTACTGTCTGTAGGTACACAGTCAAATATAAATCTTTTAAACATTATGAAACACTATTTGTGATACTTTCTGCCGAAGATGTCATTTTATATCCTGAACAGTTAAAACTACCTCCACTTGTGATCGTTTAGGTGTGATTGTTTATTTTCTAACATACAATAGCCATGCTTGAGTTTCCACTATTAGTTGTGTGTTATAGATTAATAACAGTCTCACACATTTTGTACTTTTTCCACAGTGAAGGATCCCAGTAGCCTCCTTTTAGCCACCAGCTAACTTAGCTAGCGTGACAAACCAAAATGGCTGAGTGTGGATATTACCTGACCGTCAGCTGGACTCACTTCTCCTTCCCCAATAACTCAAGTCCCTCATTAAAGTCTGGGGCCACAAACTCAAGAGAAGTCAGCGCAAAGTGCAAACACACAAACAACAGTGAAACACAACCGAAGCTAAAGGCTAGCTCCAATCCAGCTAACAGCGAATTCCGTTATTCAATGACCCGTTAGCTTTAGCCGCTAGGTTACAAACATTTGGGTTTGACGAAAGGGAGATTTAAACTTAGATGTGATGAGGGAAACAGACAAATGTGATGAAATTCAGTTAACAAAATACAGCATGGGATCGGTGTCCCTGCGGCTGGACACAGCGCTAACGGGGAGCCTAAGCAGCCTAAGCTAGGCTAGGCTAGGCTAGGCTAAGCGGGCTAACCTGGAGCTCGGCCCTCTCCACCTCCCAGTGCGCCCGCTCCATCTCGAACCGGGCCCACTCATGCTGGATGTAGTGCAGGATGCCGGGGATTGTGTACTGCTGCTGCGGCCGGGGCAGTTCGTCCGGCTGGTGTGGAACCATGACCCCTCCGCCGCCTCCAATCGGCGGATTAGCGTTGCAGTTGCTCCCCGGCTGCTGCGCCTGCTGCTGCGGCGGCGGAGGCTGTCGTGGAGCGGCCCCTCCGGCGCCTCCGGCCGCTGCGGCCCCTCCTCCTCCGCCGGGGTGCTCATCCATGTTTTTTATTTTTTATTTATTTATTTATTTTTTTTTTTAGAAAAGTAGAAGGAAAGTCCCGAGCAGTATCGGTCCGCTGAGGGATTCCCGTCCCCCCTGAAGCCCGTGTCTCCGCTCCGTGACTGTGGCGCAGGCTGCCCCGCGGTATGACGGGCTAGCTGCCCCCGGAGGGCTGCGGTGAGTGCGGCTGGTGACGGACGCGCTGTCGGTGTGTGGAGCTAACCGGCCGCCATTACTGCTCTCTCTCTCTCTCTCTCTCTCTCTCTCTCTCTCTCTCTCCTGCTCTCTCTCTCTCTCTCTCTCCTGCTCTCTCTCTCCTGCTCTCTCTCTCTCTCTCTGGATCCGACAGGCGGGGGAGAGCCCGGCCGCGGTGCATGACGGGACACAGAATCCTCATTTTCCCTCACATCCAAATGCATTATGTGTCGTTCAAGGTGCGGAGGAAAAAGTAGGAAATCTGAACTACTCATACTACGTCCAAACCACACACGCACAAACACAGAGAGACACAAAAACACACACTCACACAGAGACAAACAGAAAGAGAGAGAGAGACAGACAGACACGCAAGCAAGCAAACAAACAAACAAACAAACAAACAAACACACACACAAACTTACACGTACACTTGATGTCCTTGAACGCACTCGCCACAGTCTAACTGCGCATGCGTGACATATGCTAGCTGCTACGTTAGCTTCCTGTGCAGAAACTTGGAAGCCCCAGTTTGTTTCGTGTTTTTATTTTATTTGTTTAAATTTAACGGGACTCCTGTAAGATTCGAATCTTTCTGAACCGACTCGGTTCGATTTTATTGAGCCGGTTTAAATGAGAGCAAGCTAACAGCCGGTGATGGAGCTCCTTTAGCAGCTGGTGAGTCAATCAGACTTCTGCTGGTCAAAAACCGAAAACTGCAGAAATGTACCTCAATTTGGCACAAAATAATGCTGACTGCAGCTACAATGGAGCGTTAACCTCCATAACACGGGTTCCGACTAACACACAATCCGGAGATTCTAAGAATCTTTAGAAGGAGTTTTCATTGAAACAAAATGTGTTGATGTCCACCTTCAGCAGGAAAATGTAATTTAACATTTCAGAGACAGATTTGTGCAGCACGGCGGAAAGTCTGAGGTAGAAGATGGGTGAATGAGACAGGTTTGTTTTTGTGCCGCATTAATAGGAAACTAACGGTTTTATTTGATTGATTATTCTGCTGATCATTTTTGCTGTAATGATGGACAGGGTGAAGTCTGAAGGTAGACCTCCATCCGGCCTCTGATCCTGAGGAGGAAGTTAAAACTTTGACAGAAAACGCTGCTCTGCTGTTTCAGGCCGCCGTCCGATCGGATGATGATAAAGTTTGTGCTGATGGTGAACCGGCAGGGCCAGACCAGACTGTCCCGGTATTATCAGCCAGTGGAGCTGAGCCGGAGAGCGGCGCTGGAGGCCGACGTGGTCCGCTGCTGTCTGAGCCGCAGGAAAGAGCAGGTACCTGAAGGCCACACGAGCTGCGGCTCCGCTGCGGCTCCGCTGCGGCTCCTCTCACTCCGTCCTCTCTGTCCGCAGTGCTCGTTCGTGGAGTACAGAGACTTTAAACTGGTCTATCGGCAGTACGCCGCTCTGTACATCGTGGTCGGAGTCACAGACGCTGAGGTGAGGTCCAGATGAGAAAAGATGAAACCCTCCCAGAACCTTTGGCAGTTTGTTGGTTAGTTTACGCCGTGTTGTTTCTGCTCTGGTCCGCAGAACGAGCTGTCCATCTACGAGCTGGTCCACAACTTTGTGGAGGTTCTGGATAAATACTTCAGCCGAGTGGTGAGTTCACGGTCCGTTGGTGAGCTGACTCACTCTGGGCATGATCAGTGTCAGCGTGTCCATGTGTGTACTGCCACCACAGACACACACAGACACACACAGATGTTTCTCTGCTGACCAGCTGTTTGTTTCTCCACAGAGTGAACTGGACGTATCCTTTAAACATCCCGCTCAGCTGACAGTGGAAAAAGAGGACAAGTCAGACGTTTGTCGTCGTTGCCTTGACTTTTTGTTAACAGATCATGTTCAACCTGGACAAAGTTCACATCATCCTGGACGAGATGATCCAGAACGGACACATTGTGGAGACCAACAAGACCCGAGTCCTGGCTCCGCTCACCGCCCTCGACAAGATGGCGGACGGCTGAGGTCCCAGGCTGTGGGCTGCCCCAAAGGGATGAGACTGAAGGACTCCACTGATGCTCACTGCAGGGAATCAAACCTGCAACTTTTTTTTTTTAAAGATGAATAAATCAGCTTTAACTTCTGAGTGGGGTTTTTGGAAGCTGCTTCCTCATTTTCATCCGTCAGTCTTGGTCTCAGATGGACTCTCGACCAGTTCAGTCTCCAGAATTAACACCACTGGGCAGATCGCATTGATATCTATCAGAAAATGTCCCTCCTCCTCAGTAAACGTTTTGCTGATGGGTTTCTGGTCTCAGTCTGAAATACAACATGTTTGTTTAGAGGGAAAGGGGAGGGACTGGGGGTGGGGCTACTGGGACCTGCTGATCACATGGTTTTGGTCATTATGATGGCGGTGCGAGCTGGAAGGAAGGTGATGAAACAACTGGACTCCATCTTTACTTCATACTTTGCAAACATTTTAATGATTATTTTTTGGAGCATACACATTTGAAAATATCTGTTTACCTCAAACTGCAACTTGAGTTAAATAAATGTTTATAATATACAAAGAAAATACAAGGAGAGCAGAGCTGCTGTCTTCTCTTTCAGGTGCATCGCACTCCACCAGTGTTTCTGTCTCTATAGCTTCATCGTAAAACAAAACACCTAATGCACTCTGACCTTTGACCTTTACAGTCTGGCCAGAAACAACCCAAAAACTGTCGCACACACACAAATGAAAAGCAATAAAACAAAAGAGGGGGGCATCACTGTGTGAGGGAGGAGGAACTGAAACAGAAGCTACAAGTCAAACCAGCTAAAGTGAGAACAGACGGAGGAGGAGGAAGGCAGGCACACACGCAGGCACACACGCACACACAAGTGAGGATGATGATGCTGCTGCTGCTGCTGATGAAGGTTACAAGTGAAGGAGGGAGGGAAGGATGTAAGGAAGCAGCACAGCTACTTTCATTTCATTCTTCAACACAAATCCTCTTCATCCTCCCCCAGCTGTCAGTCGCCTGCTGGTTCCGATTGGCTGGCTGATCTGTCAGTCACACAGCAGGTGGTGACGGACAGGAGACTAGCATGCTCAGTGCGGCGGTGGCGGTGGTCAGTTCAGGTGGAAGCCTTTCTCCATGGTGGCGGCCAACAGACGCTCTCTCATGATGTCCTCAGAGGAATACTCAGGAAGCTTCAGGTAGTGAACACACGTGTTGACTGACGGGTAACTGGAGTCGGTGGCGTCCACCTGAGGATGAGGACAACACAAACATCACAACACGTTCATCTGAGGAGGAGGGAAGAGCAGGAACAGCTTACCTTCCTGACGATGGTGAGGCGGGGGTGCAGGTTGGCGAGGCCACCGGGGGGAAGCGTGGAGCAGCCGGTGGTAAACTGCAGGAACGCCTTCCGTTCGTCTGACGACATCCCGCACAAAACTCTGACGAACCGCAGGAAGCCCGGACTGAGGGGGAGGGGCGGGGTTATCCACAGGTGAATACTCAGGTAGGTGTGTGTGTGTGTTGGGGGGGAGTCGCCTACCTGTCCCTGGTGTAACCCAGCTTTGGCTCAGTGTAGTTAATGATGTCATCAGCAGTCCAGGAAGGTGATTGGTTCCCACAGAGAATCATCTGAACTTCCTTATGACTGAAAGAGCTCAACTTCTCCATCGGAAAGACCCGATTAAAGCCCTCTGTGGGGGACAGAGGGTCAGGCTGTTTGTGTTGTTGTTCTGTGCGTCTGTTGTGTTACCAGGTGTGGTGAGTGTTTACCTCTGAAGGCCTCCATCTGTTTCTGGATGCCCGTGTGCATACAGAAATCAAACATCAGCTCCACGTACTCCTCAGCGTTCTCCATGGTAAGCATCTGCACGAACACAGACAGACAGAGAGAGAGAGTGAAAGACAGAGACAGACAGACAGGCAGACAGGCAGGCAGAGACACAGACAGAACAACACACAGAGACAGACGGAGAGTTGAACTCAGAATTTTGAGGATCAGTTTCCAGAAGTCTAAAACACAACAGCAGCCAAATCTTCCTAAACTGCACTCCATCTTCTCTGAAGCAGATGAGACGTTTGCTGTCACCTCGTCGTCTCCGTTCGGTTTCAGGTCCACCGCAGTGAATCCGTGAACTTTGGAGGATGGAGAGAACTGGAAGTTTAACCTGCAGGCACACAACAGAGAAGATGAGACAACTTTAGCACCTTTTACCAAGTGTTCAGATACACCCTGAACGTTTCACCAACAGATTGAAATATTGTCATGTTTTTTTCCTACTTTTGTTCTGACCCTTGAACACATCACTCACAGCAGTGCTAACAACATCATTTTTTAGCTCTCAGCCGCCCCAACCGACCCATTTTTGAAGGTTACCATGGTGACCCAGAGGCTGGGGGGTGTGTTGGTGTTTTTACCCGAGGTCCTCAATGCTGAGGGCGGGTCCAGACCCCAGTGGGTTCCTCAGCATCAGGTCCTGCAGCCTGGTGTTCTTATCGTCTTCAGACAAACTCTTACTGGCCAGAATCTGCCTCCTCTTCACCGCCAGGTCTTTGACCTCCTTCAGGAAGCTCGCCCTGCGGGAGACGGGAGGTCACAACATTTGTTTGTCTTTTAATCAGTGAACAGATTTATTCACGATGTTGATAGAAGGGAAGGTTGACAGTAGACGAGTGACGAGTCATCACAGGTGTTGACGTCTCACCTGTGCGGGTTGACCAGCTGGAAGTCGTCCCAGGTCAGGATGCCGTGGTACCAGGCCGGCGGTTTGGGTTTTGGCGGGTCCATGATGAACTCGGACTTGGAATCCTCATCGAAGCTGCCCACGGAGTACGTCTCCTGACTCTCCTCAGTGGACGCCTCTGACTGAACCTCGGACAGCAGCAGGAAGGGCAGGTGGAGGCGTTCGGGGTCGTGGCCCTGCGGCGAGCTGCGGGACTGGTACAGCAGCTTGCTCATGTTGGACTTGATGTCCCCCATGCAGAGCAGCTTGAAGAAGGGCTGGGACACGGGCAGGTCCACCAGACGGTTGTCCTGGATGCACTTGGCCAGGAAGACACCCAGGAAGTAGAAGAGCTTAGTGATCCGCTCCAGCTCCTCGCTGTCCTGTGGGAAGGGAGCCGGGAACAGACCACAGGAACGCTGCACGTAGAAACCGGGAGGCTTCAGACCACCACCCAGGTCCACCTGGAACAGACACAGGACAAGATCAGGACCTGGACCAGTCCACTGAAGAACAGCAGACTTCTGTGACCGTCAGCGTGCGTCTCTCACCTGTCGTGACTCGTCGTCTGGGAAGTCGTCATCACACAGCCAGATGCCCAGAGACGTTCTCTGAAACTCTGCAGCTACTAGAGCATAGAACTCCAGAGTCGGTCCGAGACCCGTTCCCTCCTCCCCCTGGAACTCCACCTGGGCACACATGTACACACATACACATGTCAGCAGTGTAGTCAAACTCTCCATGTGTGCAAGCCGTTCTGTGTCAAGCTCTCACCTCCAGCACAGACTTCCTGTCTGCATGGATCTGCATGACTGACTCCGCCCACTCCATCATGGCGTCTCCTCGGGGGACTTTGACTCTCTCATGTTTGAGTCGACCCACCCTGAACTCCCCGGGGTCATCCCTCCTCACTGTAGTGGATGGCCGAGAGCGCTCCATTGTCGCCTCCCGGCGGTTCTGCAGCCAAACGATCGCCCTGCAGACACACCGTGGTCAGAGGTCAAAGAGCTATGTGCTCAAGGTCAGGTTTTAACCACAACCAGGAGTAAACCTCAAGGATCTGGGTTCTCCTGGTCCGGATTCTCAGCTTCTCAGTAACAGTCTGGAGGCTCCACCCTCCTTCAGACTCACCTGGAGGCTCCGAAGGCAGTACAGGTGAAGTACAGCTGTCGGGTCTCGAAGGGAATGAGGAAAGGACACTTGGAGGTGAGCTGCTCACACCAGTCGGGCAGAGCTCCGCTCGCCAGAGCCAAAGGCTCCTGGGAAATCAGGAGACACGTTAATCAGGCTAGCTGACAACAAGCTGTAGGTTAACCTGCCAGCAGGTCAACTGTAACCGCTGGCGATGTGTTTAAATGGCGACTGACCTCGATCTGCTGCAGGATCTTGGTGGTGATCTTCTTGCTGGTGAACTCCTCTGGAGACGCATTGAACTGCAGCTCGTCCACGTCTGGACAGTTTAAAACAGCAGAAGAGTTTTGGTTCATTTGTACTCTGTCGTCACTGAGGGCTGTAATAAAGTTCATTGAATTGGGTCAGAGGTTGTGATGCGAGTGTTCGTACCCTCCTGCAGTGTGCGTGCGTTAGAGGTGGCGTCGCCTCCGATGATGTAAAGGATGCGGAGCAGCTGCAGGACGTCCTCCACCCCGCACGTGTTCTGGCTGCAGCCCGCCTTCGCCTGTGCTGCCTCCCTGGCCCCGCCCAAGATCTCACTGCTCTGATTTGCCGAGACCAAACTCGGGCTCAGACCACCAGAACGACCGCCAACACTGATACTGTGTTCACAGAAGTCCTGCAGGCGGGCACCAGAGCAGACGTCAGAGGTCAGAACCCATTCAACAAGAGACGACATGATGAGTGTGTGTGTGATTCTCACCATCTTCCCACTCTCCTTCTCTTTGTCAGTGTCCTTCAATTCTCTGTACATTATCCTGTAGAACGCCCAAAAAAAAAAAAAAAAAAAGCCACACATTAAAAACTGAAATGTCTGAGCTACACTTGAACACCTCATGTGCGTGCAGCATCTCTTCTTACGTGTACGTTGGCTCCCATATGCGTCGCAGTTTGTCCGTCTTCACGGCTCCGTTACAGGAGAGCTGCAGCAGCCGCTGGACGTAGAAGAAGATGGTCGACTTGTAGTTGGATAGAGGAAGCTCCACCTCCCGGGTCGTACCAAGCCCTGCCACCTGAAAACACACACAGCTGCTTCATGACATATCTAAGGACAAGGTGATCAGTCCGGTCCGGAGCCAGGTCCCATCTCCTGTCTTACCTTCAGTGTGAGAGCGAGGTGAGGAGACGGCGCGCACTCCACTTCCTCTTGAACCTCCGAACGAGGAGTTCCTGATTGGTTGAAAAGACGAGCAGCATCACGTTTATTTTACTTTAATAAATTCATGTGAAGAATTTAAGATGAAACTTAAAAACACACAAATTAGCCACAAAGAGGAAACTGAAGTCATGACTTATCCTTTTGAGCGAAGTGTAAAAACCAAAAATGTAACTTTTTAAAGCAAATCAAAATGTTTTAATTTTAAAAAGGGAGTTATAAGTTGTGCGTCTGTGCACCTGGTGGAGGGACCTCCAGGTCTGTGGTTTGCTGGACGTTGGTTCTTCCTGGTCTGGGATCAAAAGCTGGAACCAGAGCAGAGAACTGTCTCTTAAGGACGAAGTCGTCGTCCCACGTCCTCCTGCGACCGCCTTTGGTCTCGTACTCTTCCTCCTCCTGCAGAACACCAGCAAAACCTTCATCCTCCTCATCCTCACTTCCTGGAAAACAATCATTTAAAAAGCACAAGAATAAAATAAAAATAATATTGAAGTATCTGTACCAGGACCTCCTCGTACTCCTGGTCCTCCTGATTGTCGTCTTCATTCTCGTCGTCATCGTCGTCGGGCTCTGGGAGGTCCTCCTCGTCGTCCAGCTCAGCCAATAATGTGTTAGCACGACAGCTGTCCAGGAAGTCTTCAGGAGGAGGAACATATCAGGATCAGATCTTTGTCAGAAGTGCTGATAATGAATCAGAACTACACCAAGCTGACAGCAATTCAATCTGCTCTTCGATCAGTTTACAGATTCTTCTGCTGCCAAACCTTCAGAATAATATCTGGCTGATGAGAAAGTTTAAAGGTCCAGACGGTCTACAGGTAGACCTCCAGCTGGTTTCTGATTCTAAATCAAGTCCAAGTTCTGAATTACTCATCCAGCGAAAGTCTCAAAGGGAGACTCCAGCTGTCATGGATGCCACAACAAATAAGTCACCACCCTCAAGCACACCCACCCACCCATTATCCAATCAAAGATGTCGTCTTCTCCCAACATTTAAAAAAGGTAAAATAAAGGCCATTAAAATAAAATTAAAAAACAGAGCTCTGAACTGAGAATGATCATGAACAGATTTAAATAAAAGACGATTATAGTCGATTCGTGTTAATTATTTAACTTGTGTGAGGAGTTAGCAGGTTAGCTGAAGCTGACTGTGTGTGTGTGTGTGTGTGTGTGTTGCTCCTCAGAGACTTTAGGCTAGAGTCCAATCTGGATGGGAGAGGGGGCACGTTGTGGGTTAAGGTGTGTGTTAGTGTATCTGTGTTATCACCAACCATAGAGAGAGAACTCAGCCTCCTGGCCGGTGTCACTCTCGCTGGACGTGGATGTCAGGCTGGTTGTCAGGGTGTTGCTTAGCAATTGGCCCACCGACAAGCCCGTGGTGGCCGTGGCTACATTATTGCTGCTGGTTACTATGGAGGTTGACATGGTAACGGTGGAGGTGGTGCCAGTGGTGGTGAGGTTAGGAAAGCTCTGAGCACCCATGAGAGGAGAAGCTGCAAACAAAAACACAAACAAACAAACAAACGGTGGTTAGTCAGTCACAAACCAAAGAGACAAAGCAGCAGGTAAAGCTTGTTAGGGCGCAGACCAGGGCTCCACCCTGGATCTGGTCTCAAGTCCACCTCATGTCTTCGAAGTGTCTGATTTATTTATTTATTTTTAGATGTTTAAAAATGAAAAAAGCCGTCGATAAAGATCCAGGTCGACAATCTGGATCAGCCACTAAACAGGTCTAAGTCAGCCTGGGTGGTTCAGAGGTAACAGCCCAGCTCTGTCCGGATCAGTGCCTCTTCACTGAACCAGGAAGTTAGTCCAGACTACGTTCACCAACACTCACTGGTCTAAAAGTCTCGTAGAGTTCAGGTCTTAAATGGGTTTAAGAGCTGCATTCAGAGGTGGTATTACTGTAGTATTATTGTTGTATTGCAGTGCTACAGCAATGATGCAGGACTCACTTGCAGTACTCATGACATTGCGGCCGAGTGTGTTGGTGTTGTTGTCACTGCTGCTGCGGCTCAGGTTCATGTTGTTGGTAGCGTTGGTGCGCGACATGTTGGGTGCGCGGCGAACGAAGGACTCCATGAGGCTGGCTTCACGAGACGACAGGTTGGGAACGCTGGCGCTGGAACTCATGGGAGCGCCAGCAGCCAGTAGTGAGCTGACAGATAGTCGGGCGTTGGCTGCCGAGCACAGAGGCCGCTGGGAAGGCGTGTCTTTGCTGGATGACTCTGAGACGGAGCTAACGTCAGGGGAGCTTACGCTCACCAGCCCCATTGAGATGGCCGTTGCCGGATCAGTGGTCACCGTGGAGTCTTTATTTCTGGAGTCATCATCCGGGATGGGCACATCAGCAGTGAGTGTGCCGGAGCTGGACACCGAGCCTGACACACCTTCTGCTGCTGATAACACGACAACGGGCTCCTGTTGTTGTCCATCGGAGCTGACCCCGCCTCCTGTTACCCCTCCCATCCCGGAGCCCTGGTCGAGCAGCAGCCCCTCAGCACGCCGCTCCAGCCGCAGACCGCCCGCTCCCGTCAGACCAGCGGAGGAGCTCAGGCTGATGTCCGACGAAGAGGCGACGCTGCAGACAGAGCTGCTGCTGCCCTTCCTGCTGGAGGAGCTGGCCCCGCCCAGCGAAGTGGCCCCGCCCTTGTCAGGACAGTTATTTTTCACCAGGCTGCTCCACGACTGCTGCTGCGAGGAGGAGGAGGTGGTCATGGTGGCTGCTGGCGTCGCAGATGGTCCCACCGTGGAGGAGGCGGGGCCTGAAACAGTGGATGAGACAGGTTTGGGTGACGGCGCTGTGGCAGCCGACTCAGGGTCGTACCCTGGAGCAAGCTTGAGGTCAAACTTCCCTTCAGCGCCCATACGGTAAGAGTTAGAGCCGCCAGCATCCCAGGTTACATCAATCCAGCCTGGATGGACAGAGAGATAGGAGGGAGACGGACGGATGGATGTCAGAGACCCGGCAGAGAGAGAGAGAGAGAGAGAGAGAGAGAGAGAGAGAGAGTGAGAGAGAGAGAGAACAGAGAGAGAGAGAGAGAGAGAGGACAGAGAGAGAGAGAGAGAGAGGACAGAGAGAGAGAGAGAGAGAGGACAGAGAGAGAGAGAGAGGACAGAGAGAGAGAGAGAGGACAGAGAGAGAGGGACAGAGTGAGAGAGAGGACAGAGAGAGAGAACCAGCTTACAGTCATAGCAGCTCTACACTGGACCAGGTGTGAAATTTATATAAGTTTTTCAAATTTGTCACAAACTTAAAAAGTCAACTATAAATTCTTTGATATGTGAATGTGTGAAACAAGAACTAACTACAAACACAATGAATGTTTCCTCTCGTGTTTGGGTCGTTCTAGAGCTGATCTGAAGTTTCTATCTTTATCTGATCAGGAGTTCTGCTCATTAATGTTGAAAAATCAGCTCAAAATATCTGATTGTCTTTATTCTGTCAACACAATAAACTCAAACATACAGGACTGATCCAGAGACTGAAGGAGATGCTCTGACTGGCTGTGACATCACCAACCAGAGCCAACAGGAGCGTCCGATATAGAGACGTAACTCTAGACTATCAAAGATGGAGGATTAGAATGGACGGATAAACACACAGAAGGAGTCAGAGTGTCAGACTGATCCAGAGCTGATCAGCTGATTCTGTTTAAGGAGGAAAGAGGAAGAACCATCAGAGAGCAGCTGATGGAGGAGACTCTTTCTATGGGCTGAAGATGGTTAAGTTATCAGGCCCCACTGCAATAATCACAAACACAAAGCAACACGACTGCTGTGTGTTTTTATTTGGTGTTTATTCTAATGTAAATATGTATGAAGTGAAAGTTTTTTGTGACAGAAAGTTCATTGACTTTAAAGAGCAACTTATCTAAACTCCACTTTTGGTCCAGGTGGAGCAATGAGAGAGAAACATATGTACAGTCACAGAAAACAGCAAATCAAAGCAAAAGTAGAAATTATATCTGGCAAAACGAAAAGAGTCGAAGCCACAGAGAAAAGAAGTTAAACTGAGGATCCACAGCACCACTCACTAACAGCAATCATCAACAGAGATGCTGGGGGGGCGGGGCAAAGCTGACACAACATCATCTGACAAAAACGAAAAAACCTCAAACAAAACAGAGCAGGGGTTCACTTTCTTTCTGGCTGTCCAGATGACCCTCTGGGATTCTGGCATCATAACCATGACAACAGACATCAGTTTTTGGTCAGGGAGCATTTTGAGGTCCGACTATCATCAGCACAGAATCAAAGCAGCGCCTAAACCTAACATGAATGCTGTCGTAGTAACCATGGTGATTGGAACGGCTCTGGATAAACAGCATTGTCGAGCTCAGAAACCATCGACCTGCTTGACCTCGGCTCAGTTACTCTGTTGCCGTGGCAGCAAAATCTAAATTTCCTCTTTCGTCATAAAAACATGACGCAGGTCGACAGAGACAGGAAGCTGTGGGTGAGAAAAGGCATCAGACATCGGACAGCGGCTACGTCACACATCCATGGACCTGCAAGACCAAAGTCAGTCAGGTTCAGGTTTCTCCGGACCGGTCTCGGTCTTACCGTTGTGAGCCTCTCCGGTGATGGTACCCTCTCCGGCTGGGTTTCCATCCTGATCTCGCCACTTCCAGTCGATTCCGCGGACAACGCGTGCCCCAGGAACAATGTACTTCATCACCTGGGAGCGAAACAGCCGGCGCTGGCGGCGCAGGTTCGCCTCTGCTTCCTTCACAGCTTTACCTAGGAGAGAACAACGAGCACATCAGTCTTAGTCAGATGAGTCAGATATTAAACGACAAAGCTGGCGGTTGGAGTGAGGATGAAGGCTTCGTAACATGAAAACAGTTTGTCAAACTGAGTAAATGTTTCCAACTCTGAAGGCAGCGGTGGGTCTGTACCGAGCTGGTCCTCGCAGACGGCTGTGACGGTGCCGTACAACTCCAGTCCAGACAACGACAGGTAGTGTGTCTGCCCGCTGGCGTTCTTTCCCATCTGCTTGATCCTGATGTGTCTCCAGCCCTGCTTCTCCTCCTTGGATGGGTCCAGAGGCCACGTGGCTGTCGACCTGTGGAACATGAACAGTTGAGTGGTGTGATGCCTTCAAGTCAATGCCCATCTCCTGTAAATATGAGCTCTCAGGCTTGCTCAAGTCAGAATAGGAATAGAGTTGTACCCCGGTTCGTTGAGGCTGCAGTCGTCCACATGAGTGTAGAGGGTCGTCCAGTTCTGGCCGTCCTTCGACACCTGGAACACCCAGTTCCTCAGTGCAGAGCGGCCATAACCCCTGAAGGAGGAAGAAGATGGAAAACAGTGGATGGAAACAGAATCAGGTTATACACTGGGTTCCAAATGATCATGCAAATAGGATTTCTATTCAATAAACATTTGAAATTTAGTTTTGCAGTTGTTCTGCTGCTGTTGTCTGAAAGGCTTGGTAATGAGTTTGCCAGTTGAGCCAAATCAAAGGGAAACTACATAGGGAGGTTGTTCCACATTATTAAGCAAGTAACAGGTTGCAATAAATATGGGTAAAAGAAAGATCCTTCTGCAGATGAAAAGCAGTACCTTGCAAAAGATATAAAAACACCAGACATTTCACCAAAAACTAGGAGCTCATCATACTGTGAAAAGATCTGTGTGATTCAGAGTGCAGATGGGTTTGTTCAGATACAGGTAGATTAAGGAAAGTTTCTGTAAGAGAGCAGCTGTGAAAAATCCACTGGAATTAAAAAAAACAGGTATTGGAAGCTTCCGGTAGCTCTGGAGTCCTCTGGAGACTGTTGACGAATGAAAGATCCTACTGACTGCCAATTATGCAGTCTATTTAAGATAAGATGGACAAAAACAGTAAATGGCCAATAATTTGGAACAAAAGGTATTCAGAATTTTCACAATGTTGCTGATGTTGAAGGGCAGGTGGATTCATTTAATTCCCCAGCACGTCTCAGGGTGTATGTTTTTTTTTACCTAGCGTGTCTTAGGGTGTACGCAGAAGGAATGACCCAGAGGCCAAGGTCAACAGCAAACCAGGCGTTCTTGTCATCGTTGGTGTGGCAGTTGAGGGCGGAGCTATCCCTGCTCAAGATATCCTCCAACCGGCCATAGGGGAGGTTACGGCCCTCTGATGATGTCACCACCACCAGGCCGTAGGCAGCAGGGTTTACCCACTCGTAAGCCGTCCTGACCAGAGAGGAAATAAGTTGATTACTATGGCACTGATGACGTTACCTGAGGAACAAGGTGGGATTTCAACCCGTCCTTCACCTTCAGTATTACTGAACAGTTAAAGGTTCATTCATGACAATGACAAATGAAAAAAATGAATGCTGGCTGAATTTGTTAAAGACTCCCTGTCAGAGTTCACTTTAAATGAACATCTGAACGCAGCGTTGGTCACTGATCATACTTGGCATTGGTTCCGACCCAGTAGATGATGCCGTTTTCGTCAAAGTCGTGCTGGTGTCTGAAGGTGAAGGTCTGTCCCTCCCTCAGCTTCCTCACAAAGACGAAGGACGAGCGCTCAAAGTCATACCACTGCTTCGCCACCTGGACGACCAACGGGAAGAAATTAATAAGCGGCTGTGTAGTTTGCACCGCTTTTGTTTGTACTGTTGTGTTGAGTGCACGCGCACCATCTTCAGCAGGTACTGCTCCAGGGACTCCACAGTGGCCAGAGGCTCCATCTTTAGCATACGACCCGTCCGGTCAATCAGCGCCGTCTCACCCGGTGCCCGCTCCAGACGGAAACGCAACCTCCTCGTCAAGATCTGATCAACACAGACACACAACAGTTTGACAGTCTGAGGTTGACAGGTTGAGCACAGCCAGATCCAGATGTGACTGTGACTCACCTGGAGGTTGTAGGAGGAGCCTGGAGTGTCATACAGGTGCAGAGGTAGACGTTCAATGGACTCCAGGACAGCTATCAGTTTACGGATTAAGGCAACAGCAGGTCGGCTGCACACACACACACACACACACACACACACACACACACGCGCACACACACGCGCACACACACGCGCACACACACGCGCACACACACGCGCACACACACAGTTAGACCAGATTTGACCTGGTCCCAAATGAGACTCTTAATGATCCAACTCGTGTGTGAGCAGGCTGAATAATTACTGACGTGATCAATTGTAACCGATCTGCTGATTTATTGTTTAGTTTGGAAAATGTAAAAATGTTGAAACAGCTCACTTTGTGGTCAGTGTGAAAGGAAACATTTACAATCAAACGCTGATTAGTTTCTGTTAATTAACCACTTTACACACACCGACTGTGTTGTGCGTTTGTGTTTCACCTCTCATCATCTTCATTCTCGCTGAAAGCTGCCTTAAAGACGTTGATCCTCTCCATTAAAGGTTTACAGTCGTGCTTCAGGTCCAGCTCCACACTCTGCTCACACAAACACACAACATGATGTCACAACAACACACAATAGTGGGTGAAGTGTAGCGAGGTGGTTTGGGACTCACATTGTTGAGGACAGTGAACAGAGCTTGGACCAGACCGCTGCTGCACATCTCATATGGTGAGATGGTGTTCTCGTCCTTCAGGACCACGATCAGGTTCTCCAGAGCCGTCTTCATCAGGTCCCTCCACGTGTTCTCACCCTCCACACACTGACAACACAAAAAGCCACAACATGGGCTCACAATGTGTGCACAGCTGCCAGGGTGACTCCAGCTGTGTATTGTGTGTTTGTTGTGTACCTGTCTGTTGGTGTGCAGCTCCCAGGCTGACTCCAGCTGTGTGGAGATGTTCCTCAGGGTGACCACCACTCCTCTGGGCATGCTCTCTACAGCTTTGAAGTGGTCGTCGTACAGCTCCCTCGCCATGCTCTTCACCTTCTGCTTCGTCTTCTCTAGCTTCGACTTCAGCTTCCTGCCTCGCTTCCCTGTCCAGCCTGTCACAAACTCTGAGCCTGCGCATGCACAGACACAAACAGGTCCCTGCATAAAAGGCCTGTTGGCGTCTGGTGTTCTTTCAAGGTAAAGGCTTGATGAGGAACTCAAACAGTCAACTTCTGTGCCCTTCTGAACTTCCCAGTATGGATGGCATAACTGACAGAAAATTACATCAGCAACGCTGACTCACCCAGCGATGTCTCAGCGGTGAAGGAGTGTTTGGTTCCTCTGTTGGACTCAAAAACAAAGCCCGGCAGGTCCTCCTTTAGGATGGTGGCCTGCTGGCCGTCTGAGTTGTGGATGGCAATTTCGCCTTCCTTCAGGCAGGTCAGAGACCAGTTTCCCACTGTCAGCTTGGTGGGACCGACACTGGACAGGATGGGCTGACTGGCTGTGACTGGTTTCACCTGACTCCTCGCTCGCTGCAGCTTCTCCAGGAACTCACTGCGAGACTCTGGGGAGAGGGGCAGGAAATCAGTCAGAACTACAGAGAAACTCAGACTTTGGTCAGTGCGTTACGGGTGTGGGGCTTGTACCGGAGCTGTCTGACCCCCCCTCTGGACTCCCGCTGGAGTACATGGTGGCCAGTTTCCCGTCCAAGATGAATCTGAACCAGCCATTGGAGCCGTTGGAGAGCTCGAGGGCGGCGGCATCCGACCAGATGTAGAGACAGTCCCTCCCTCTGATGATGGACCAGTCCCTCCAATGGTATGGCTTCCCCTGGTGGATCTCCCTCGCATCTTCCTGTACCTCCTCTTCCTGCAGGAGACATGTGACTCAGCTGTTATGTTAAAAGGTTCAATAGTATGAAATGTAAGTGCATGTCGCTTTAAGTGGCGCACACACGACCTTCTCAGGCTTTGTCTCATCCTCATTCTCGTCGTCAGACGCCGGTCCAGCCAGAGTGGACACTTTGTTGATGACTCCCAGTCGTGCCAGCTGGTCGAGGAAAACGTCTCCACCTTTATCCACCAGGTCTCTGATGATTTGCAGAGCCAGTAGGTGACCGTCGTCGTCATCCTGACACACACAAACAGATGTAAATCTGATGTGTCCCATTTTTGTCTCAGTTATAAGCGTGACAGTCAGATGGCACAAGTCACTCGGCCCAGTGCACACTCTGTGTGTGTGTGTGTGTGTGTGTGTGTATACCTCCTGGTCCAGGACAGTGGCAGTAATCTCCACCAGTACAGTGGGCAGGTTGTGTCCCGTCTCACTGTCACACACCTCCTTCAGCAGCACCTCACTGCTGTAGTGAACCATCTTCCTGATCAGAGCCAGACTGGCTTTCCTGGGGGAGAGGAGAGAGGGAAAAAAAAAAAAAACCTCCATCACCACACACACCTCTGTTGATTACATTTAAAGAACAAATGTGTATTTTCATGACTTGTCTGATCTGATGGATGGACGTACCTAATTGAAGGCAGCATGGTTTGCTGGAAGGTTTGTGCAAAAACAGGCAGCAGTCTCCTCAGGTAGATGGGAGCCATCTCTGGGTCTCCTTTGGGCTCGCTGCCCTCCTCCTCCTCCTTATTCACATCTTTCCTCTTCTTGTCGTCACCTTTGTTCACCGGACACATCCAGTCTCCTGGGACATAAATAGATCACCGTCACTGATAGCAGACCACTGTCTGCCTCTCTGATCCACCAGGACTGACTGGATCCTCCGGCTGATCCAGACTGGCTCCAGTCACCATTCACATATTCAGTACTGATTCTAAACACCAAAGATTGTCTCGCCTTAGGAGACAAACTGAGGAGCAGTGATAACTGTAGCGGTAACAGTGGTAGTTGACGTTCTGGTATGATTAGAACCAACAGTGGCATTAGCATTAGCTCTGTGTGTTCACCCACCAGGTGACTGCAGGATGGCCACCACCTCACTGTGTCCTCTCTCCCTGGCCTTGTCCAGAGGAGTCTTTCCATCTTCGTCCCTCAGGTCAGGGTTGGCTCCATGACGCAGTAAAGTCTGAACACAGACAGACACACAAACATGACCAAGACTGACACGCAGCCCATCAGATGTTGGCTCCTCTGCTGTGTTTAAACTGTTCACTCTGTGTGTGCGTTACCTTGGCAACTTGTGGGCGTCCGAAACAGGCGGCGTAGTGTAGTGAGGATGACCTCTGACCTCTATTGACATCTGCACCCCTCTCACACAGAAATTCCACCTGTAACAGGAAAAAAAAAAAAAAAAAGGAGACTGATTTCTCCTCCTGGTACCATCAACGCCTCAAACTAATTAATCAGGACATTTTGGTTTTGGAATAAAGTGCATTCATATCTCTTACCATTTCCTGTGTGCCAAAAGCTGAAGCCCAGTTTAGCAGCGTCTGTCCAACATCATCCATAAAGTTCACCTCAAAAGCTGCAGCAGAGACAATCAGTCATTAAAAGATGAAACCTCTGAAGAGGACAACTATGAAGGAAATCCAGACAGAAGTGAAGCTTGTGATCTAAATCAGGACCAGAACACCATGACCAAGATTAAACCTGAATTACGACAACTGGACCATATAAAAAAAAAAAAAAGAGGAAATATGTGGAAATCAGAAAATATGACACATGTACAGAATCTCAGAAACACCTGAAGCATTTATTCATCACAGAAAAAAAATTATGTGTATGCCCTTCCTGCCTCGGCGGGATTGAATGAATGAAATGAGGGTTCCACCGTTTGTTTACATCCCCCCGTTCTTACCGCCAGTGTCGATGGCATCGATCAGAGCGTCTGTGTCTTTGCTGCGGATACAGTCGATGAGCTGTCGGTGCGATCGCTCCCCAGAGCTGTCCAGGCGCCGCAGGCCAGGAATCCGACTGGTTGACCCCGCTGTGGACTTGGGCAGCGCCTTCCGTCCCTCAAACAGCAGCACCAGCAGGAGGTCCACCAGCCGCATGGTGTCCAGCACACAGCGCTCGTCTCCCCCGAGAGCAGACTCCATCGAGTCAGGCAGCGCTGAACGTAACAGGTCCTGTGGTGGGGAGGGTGGAGGGCCACAACAAAGTGTTTCTGTGAACTCTCTGAAATAAACAAATAACTTCCCAGTTGTCGTGGTGGCATTTATGATGCATCCACCTACATGTGTGACGAGTGGCGAGCCCCTGCACAGCGTGGACAGCAGGCTCACGATGGTTGACACCTGGTTACTCAGTTTGGAGTCATTAGCTGAAGGGGCGGCGCCCGTCGAAGTCCGGCCTGGTTTACAGGAAGAGGCGGGACCCGACACGGTGCCGCCTGCGGCTGCCATGCGGGACAGCAGTTCCTCTGTCAAACCATGTTTAGCTAAAGGGGCGGGGTCCACGCCACGGCGAGTGAACCTGTCAGCCAAAGAGGCGAAGCAGCGCAGGGCGCCATCTGACACCTGGAGGAGCAGAAGTCGGTGGGGTTAGAGAGGGAACAGAAACCGCTTCGTTTAACAAGCAGACGACTGTTGTTACCTGGTGGTCTTCGTGTTTAAGGAGGCTGGACAGAGACTCGACACAGGTCTCCAGGGACGAGTCCTGGGGCTCCATCTTGCTGCAGAGTCGTGACACAACAGCCATGGCTGAGTGCAGAGTGTCTTTGTGGACCAGGTGGCCACTGTCTCTGATGAAGCTCAGCACGCAGTTCAAACCGCCAGCCTCAAACACGGCTCCGGACTCCCTGGTACAGATCAGCTCCAGCACCTAGAGACACAGAAGTAACCCAGAACACGTTCACTGATCTGAGAGTTTCAGGAAAACCAGGTTGTCCTGCTGTGGGAGGCGAGCTTCACATTTCTGCAGGACTGAACCTGATCCTCGATCAGAACTGATCTCAAGTGTCCATGTTGGACTTCTGGTCCTCCAGGTTATTTCTGTTCAGCAGGAGCTCAGCTTTGATTGGACAATTCTAACTCTGCTCTTCTTACTCTGTTACTGCCCCAAGATCCTGATCAACACCCGCTGAGGGGTTCAAATCTCCGACGAGGTAGAATTAAAGCTGACATCACATAAACAGACGATCAGCCAGACATTAGCTGTTAGTGTGCAGTTGCGTTCATCTTTGACACTCACCTTGACGCACTGCTCAGCCAGGTCCCTGCTGGTCCGGTTGTTGAGCTCAACCACTACTAGCCGGTTACATAACGCTTTGATGGCCCCATCCACTCCCACAATCCTGCGGGTGCACTCCGCCGACACGTCCAGGTAGTAGGTGATGGCTCGGGCCGTCACCTCCAGCACATTGTCTGGAGCGCTCTCGTCCAGGAAGATCTTACAGAGTGCCGGAAGGAACGTGCGAGGAGGACAGCTAGACAGAAGGGAGAGATGATGAGCGAAGAGGTCCACAACCTCTGAACCCCAGACCAGTACTAAGAAAGAGAAGATTCAAACTCACGTTTCAAAGCAGCGGTCGACGTTGTCCGACATGAGCAGCAGCATGCAGAGCTGCTCCAGAGCGATGAGCTGCATGTCCCGCTCATCACCCTGACCCATCTGCAGCCACTCCAACAGGGTGTCCGGGTCCACGTCCGCCATGATGGCTAGCCTCGAGGGACAAAAGACAAGAGAGCGACACATGACATGAGGTAAGTGAAGCATAGAGAATCTAAAACAGATCCTGGACTTGTTTGAGACTGAGATTAGCTCAGGCCTGGACCCGTCTTCATTCAGTGCCATTGTGTCTGTGTCTTTGTGTTCTTCTTCCTAGCGTACACGCTCACACACTCACTCACTCTACCTGGCTCCCTGATGGCTGCCCGGTCTGGCTCAGCGCCCAATCACTGCTCACAGTCCTGTTGCTGTTTGGGACTCATCCAACCAACTGGACGGAGGGAGAGACGAAACACAGACGGGGTTACTCACTCTTACAGGGGATTCTGGGACATGTAGTCTCTCCACCTGATAACAAAACCCCCCCCAAAGAGAGAGAGAGAGAGAGAGAGAGAGAGAAAGGGGGGGGGTAACAGATGTGTTAACTATCAAGTGGAAACAAAAAGAAAAATATACTCTCAGATGCGTCACAATTCTCTTGTGAAATATTATTTCTCAATGCTTCATTCTCAATTAAGGATAATTTAAACTATCAGCTATATTTAAAAAAAGAAAAAAAAGGCAAATGGTAACAGAAAAAAATAAATCAAGAATGAAACTTAAAAACAAAAAATAAATGTATTTTATTTTATTTCAAAGAAGGGACAGGGCACATTGATGAACATTTATATGTAAACATGATGGTTTCCGTCCATAGTCTGTTGGCAGGTCGGTGCAGCAGCTCAAAAATACATTAAATACGTAGAAAATTCATGCATCAATAATAATTCTATCATCGAATTGGGGCTCTCTGAATGGTGAAGTAACAACAGAGTCCACCCCTAATTTCAATTGGTGAGTTCTTCATTGCGCGGATTGTGCTCATTCATCACAGGGCAGAGGAGCATTCTCAGATGATCTGAAGTTAAACGTTTATTTCTGGCACGAGATAATTTCTGGATGATTTACACACAGCGAGGAGGCAGGAGATAATATCTGGGGAAGGGGTTGATTGCTGGATGACTTCAGTTGATTTGTGTGGGGCAGTGGCAGTAGTTTCAGGGTAGAGGGTAACTCCTAGCTCGGTTTCTTTTCCTCTGACAGCAGCCATGTGAAGCAGCTGCGGACGAAACACTGGCACTCTGACACAGTCCAGACAGAATGGGTTAGGGTTACTTCCAACTGTGTTGGAAATAATCCAGTAAATTCAGAATAAAACCAATTTTTTTCTTTGTTTGGGAAACTTCAGATAAATGAACTTTTCCTTCTTGAGGAATCGACCAGAACGTTCACTGATCTGACAGATGAAGGTCCGGCGTCTCTGGATCGCAGCAGCTGCTGTGTCCAGTTGTGTAGCACTGCAGCTAGGCATGCTGGGAGTCTGCTGCGTCCAGGCTAAATTGATTAGAACCTAATTTGAAGCCTGTCTGTCTGTTCAGATATAAACAGGCTTCACTGAGACAGATCCTCTTAACAGATTAATCACCACAAGATGCCAGAGAGCGTCCTGCTGCACCCCCCCCTCCCCCACCTCGAGGCTGACCGCAGCAGGACTGGGTGACACCAGCAAGTCAGCATTTAGTTTTCACCCCTTTAACCCCCCCCCCCATGGTGTTCTGTGTCCACTCTCTAAGTCCAGATTGAGGTCAGCCATCAGCAACACCCATGACCCACACACAAAAACAACACACACTTTGTCAGGACTCTGCCTTTTACATTCTGTTCAGCTCAGGAGTTTTTTTTTTTTCCTTAATAACAGCAGCAGCAGTTGGATAACAGAGTGACTCAATCCTGCGGAAACACAATCCAGACCGAGGAAAACTAGGTCCAGTTCATGTGCAGGACCAGAGTCCATTCCTGGGATCAGACCATGGGATTAGCTTCAACACTCAAACCTGTTAAGGCTAGCGACCTGAACCTTCAGTTGGTCCGATTGACATGGACCACTTCAACTCCATTTGATTATCAGACAAATCAATGAACCCAATTTTAAACCTTTCATCGCTGCTGAAAACTACACACAAGACATTTAACATTTTCTAACATCTTGCACACAAAGGCAATTAAACAAGAAAAGTTTGTTTGGGGCAGTGGCGAACTCCTGGGTTAGTCATTTGGATTTTGGTGAAAAATGTTCAGTGGGGATGCTTAAAGTTGAAAACATCTTGAGAAGGACGATCTTTGATCAAACCACCCTCAACCCCACTTTCTGTCGACCGATTGTCTGTTCTTTGACCGAGTCACTATCAGGAGGAAAATTACCAGTTTGTTCGTTGAGCAGGAAACAAACTGAGCTACAGATTTACACGTAGCTTTTCATACCGAACGTGTGATCCAGATTAGAATCCTTTAGCTCCTGCTGCTCTGTGGGGCAGCTCACTAACTTCCTGTTTGATCAGTTCAACAATCAAACGGCCTGTGGTGTCTCAGGAGCAGGAAGCAGCTTGTTTCAGGCTCTTTGTCAAAATTTTCCCAATCAATTGTTTGACTGATTGCTGCAGCTGATTGGAAAATAAACCTTCTGATAAATGTCTGGAATAAACTGATGGTAAATAAAAACAAGGCTACCTGGAAGTAAAACACAGTGAGAGCTGATAAATCTAACTCAAGTTTCTCCTTCACCGTCACATGACTGAGCTCTAAATTCACCCACAGACATTTCTGTTTCCAACAGGAAAACATTAGTGCCCCTTTCCACTGACTACATTACCCAGAGTGCACCACGTGACTCACGTGCTCAGCCCTCACATAACAAATCTGTTAATCCACCGAGTTTATTGGCAGTGAATTAAATGGAGCTGCTTCACTTTCTCCCTATACTGAAATATTCTAACTATTCTTTTAGGTCTCTGTTGACGCCCCCTGTGTGTGTCTGTTGTGTGTCTGTGTTCAGAGGATCATGGAGACACTTTGTCATTAAGTCCAGAGTCCTGGTGGATCTGGAAAGACTCCAGTGCAGATCAGTTCCATTCCTCTGCGTCGTTCTTTGTATTAAAAGTTCATCATTTAGCAAGCAGCTCTTTGGTTGGATAAATACGATTTTAATGTGTTTTCCCTGCAGACTGTTCGGGCTGATGAAGACAGTGAGCTGTGGCAGAAAGCTCCAGAACAGTTCGTCTGAACCGACATGTGTGGACAAACATCCTTTGTTTGTGACCCAAAACTTACTGAACATGAGAAACTCGGACCCACACCATGACGGAGCTGCCGGACTTCCTCACCTGACCGTTGAATGTCTCTTCGGGTCTCACAGCAGATCCGGTCGGCTGCTGCGGACGTTCAGCCCCGCAGGGAGCCCGGACCAGCCCGGACCACGGGGCTCCACGGCCCCGAGCGTTAGCCGTTAGCTGGCCGACAACTGCGCTGCTGTCAGGCCGTGAAAACAGGGTGAGGCCGCCGGCCTTCCCCCCAACATGTAACGGAGAACCGGGCAGCCTTTTCTGAACTTCTGGTTTGTCCTTCAGCGGAGAAATGAGAAGTCCCGCAGAGCGGACTCCGGTTAGCCGGTTAGCACCACGCTAGCGCCCCCCGACGCGAGCTAAAATTATATTTTTTCCCTAAAACATCAGCTCCAGCCGGGCTTAGACACTCACCGCCCGATGTTTTGACCCTAAAATGGGCCGGTTAGCACGGTTTGTGTTTTTTAAATGTTCCGTTAATATAATTTCATCAGATAACTCCATCCGCGGCCTCGGACTCCTAACTCAGGCCGCGGAGCTCGAGTTCCGGGAGAGCCGAGAGGCCGCAGCACAGCCGCGGACACGCAGCGCAGGAGGCGCCGGCCGCGGCTCCGGGTTTTAGAATCACTCACCGTCTTTTCTTCTCGGTTCGGAGTCGGCCGGCGGCGGCGATCTGCTGGGTCGGTCTGGAGCCGGTGTCGGGGCTTAAATTAAGGCGTTTCCATGCCTCCTCGGCGGGTCTGGAGGTCGGAGCGGCCGGCGAGGAGGCGAACTGCGGGGCGGACTGAAATGGAGAGCCGAGTCTACCGGGCTGCCGCCTTCAGGGACTGAAGCCCGGCTCGGAAAGAAGAAACACCACACAGTCCGAAGGCCACGGAAAGATTTAAAAAAAAAACGAAAACATCCAATTTCTGCTGATCGAGTCCGAATAAAGACAAAGATCTGCTTTGAAAACTACAGCCCATTCATTCGTCAACACTCATTAAATACATATATTTATAACGAGAGGTTGAAGGGACGTTAAACCATTATATCTGATTTATAATGTTCATTCTCTAAATTAACTGCGCGCAGTAGAATCTGATTCGGCTGTTAATTATCATTGTGTTTACTTCATGGCCAGATTGAGTTCTCAGTAAAAGTCAAACGTCTGAATTACTTCTGATCAGAAAAAGGTGGCAGCTCTCCCACAGCCCATGAAGGCAGCATCAGATAAGTTTCTGTGAACATATGAACTGAAGCTGATCAGAAACACTTTCCTCCCTCAAATCATCTTTATAAACTAACAATTCTTCTGTTTATGACTAAAGGGACAATTACTTTATAAAAATACACTATAAATGTATAAACCATGACACGTTTAGGTACATTTCTAACTGACAACATACATTATTCATTTGTTGTTTAATAAAAAGGTTAAATTTAATTCATATTTTTAATTACACCAATCTTAAGATCAGATTTATATGTCCTAAGTGTTTTACTGTTCAAATTGTTGTGTTGGTTATTAAAGAAGATTGTTGTCACATCAAAAGGAAATGAAGAAAAAACAATATTTTAAAAGACAATGTTTCTTTAAATAGAAATGACATTTTTAAAATAGTTTCTTTAGCACTAAAGCTAAAAAAAAAACAAAAAAAAACAGGATGAGAAAGAAATGAAAACCATTTTCTATCATCTCATCAGTCAGTTTAGCTTTCATTATCTCTTAGAGGAAACTTCTGTAACTGAACTTTCTTTTCAGCGTCAGAAGTTTGTTTTTAACGTCATGAGTTCACGGGTTTATTTAAAGGAATCTTGGCCTGAAACGATCACTTTCATCACCACCTTCTCTCAACATGAATATGTTCATCTGCACTATAAAGACAAATTCAAGCTACTGATGATGTCATCATATCACACATGACTGAACTGACACACCTGAAAGATCAGAAGAACTGGAGAAGAAAATTGTTTTATTCATTTTTTGCTGTTAGAAAATAACTCATTCACACACCTGATGACCAGATGAGCTCACGCACACTCTTTTAGCTAGTGTGCACATCTGGAGCAGGAAGACTGATTATATATTTTTTATTATTATTGTAGGTAAATGTGAGACGATTATTGAACATGATGTTCCCATGTTGTAGTGTTGTTAAGCTAAAGTGCTACTGGAATTCATTTTCCCTTACATGCTACTGTACGACTATCAACCTGCTCTGAAGCCTTCAGGTTCTTTCCTGTGATTTGTCTTCTTCTACAAAAATAAAATCTTCTTCATCCTCTGAACTCTTCTGTTATTAACATTCATTCAGTATGACCTTTGACCCCAGACCCCATTTGACATGATACTTGAAAACAAATTTGATAATATTTCTAAATAAAAGCCCCTCAGGGGGCGACTCCACTGGTTTTGAAAAGAATTCAGATTGAATTGATGAAACACAAAGTGATGTGTGACGTAATGCCGTGCAGCGCAGCAAGACAATCACCGTCGGAGCATTTGGAAGAGTGAAAGAGGAAATGATGTCATAATGCAGCTCTTCATCCTGATACATGGCAGCACTCCCTAAAGACTTCCTGTGTCTCAGAGGACTGCGAACGCAGGACAACATTTCTGTGACAGTTGTCGTCTCACAGGAAGTTGGTTTTGAGTGTGATGCTGGGGGAGGACTTGGCGGCGCCACGTGTGGAGGGGTTAGCGCCGCTAGCTTTAGCATTCAGACTCTCCTGGTTTCCTTTGACGGCAGCTTCCAGACGAGACTTGAGGTGAGGAGACGACGCAATGAGAGACCTGAGGGAGGGAAAACAAATCAGTCAGACACACACACACACACACACACACAAAGTTTGTTAGTTTTTCAGCTGTACCTGAAGACAGCGGAGTACTGCGGGCCAAGACGCATCAGGTCCTTGAGTGCCGCCTCATGGAGAGACCGTGAGGCTGCAGGGGCCGAGCCAAGGGCGTTCTCATCCAGGAGGAAGGAGATGAGCAGGGGAATCAAGATGGCCGCCAGCTGAGGACCTGAGGAACACAGAGACAGATTGACTGATTGTGTTGTAAAAAGTGTAAAGGTCTCTGTTCTGCTCTGTTCTGTGTCTGAATGGACTCACGCTGTGACTCATCAGCAGCCTGGACCAGAACCTCCAAGGTCCCCATTCCTGCCAGGACTCCCAGCAGCTCCTCTGGACTCTGAGGCCGACTCCTCTCTGCCCTCTGAGGATGAGTCACATCATCCATCAGTAAGACATTACAGTTAAAGCAGGCTGCTCTGTCCTCACAGTCCTACGAGGTCTAGTTCAGTACCTGGAGGAATCGAACAAGCGGCGAGCCGAGGGCCTGGATGTACGGGATGGCGATGGCGGGCTGAGCCTGAAACACTGACGTCAGCAGCTGATAACAGCGACTCACAACCTGTGGAGGAAGCAGACCAACAACTTCAGGTCAAACTTCAGGTGGTCGTCATTGCAGTGAAGCCTTCATCAATGTTTTTGGCATTTTCTTTTAAATGCTAGTTTGTCATGTTTCACTTTTTTCTTAGAGACCAAGACCAGAACCCTGCAGCTGCAGTGGGCTCAGACTCGCCAGCAATGGACCGGTGAGGATCTGGTCTGATTAATCTGGTTTCTGCTGAAGCAGCAGGTGGATCCATAGACCCAACCGGCCATGTGTCACCAGTTCAGATTGGTGGTGGCCTAAGTGGGGGAGGTTTTCTGGACTCACTTTAGGCCCTAATCCCAGTCAGTCCTGGTTTGAATGTCTCAGTCTATCTGAGTCTGACCATGTTGGTCCTCCACAGTGAAGTGTTCCTAATAAAGTGCTCCCTGACTGGACATCTGTGGGACTGACCAGTGGATCCTTGGCATCCATACTGGAGCTGAAGCGCTGCACACAGAGTGCATGCAGAGGCTCCACCATACAGACATCAGGACCAGCAGACAACAGGAAGACTGTCAGAGCTGTGAGGAGGCTGATCTGGTCCACAACACCAACAGAGTCCCCTGACGACACACGACAAAAGAAATCACTGCAGTCACAGAGAGTGTGTGTGTGTGTGTGTGTGTGTGGGGAGGGTGCGTACCAGGGTCCCAAAGTCCCAGCAGTGTGTTCAGAGCTGATCTCAGCAGCAGGTTCCAGGCTCCTCGACTCTTCTCCTGTCGACTCATAGGAGACATCAGGACAGACTTCAGAGCCTGGAGAGTCGCCTGGACCACCAGACCAGCTCTGTCCCCTGAGATCGGGGCCGAGGCAACTAGAAAACGACGCGTTAACGGAGAAAGTTTTTCATCAGACGGAATGACTGATGGAATGACCAGTTTTAATCTGCTGTTGTATAATCAGGTTTTCTGGACATTATTTATTTTATTATATTATATTTGTGTCTGAAACACTTGGAAACATCTGCTGTGTGTGTGTGTGTGGGTGTGTGTTTGTGTTACCTGTGTGTGTGATGGGGTGGTGCACCAGCTCTCTGAGGACTCCCAGCAGCAGGTAGAGGACAGTGGGGAGGATGGACACGCTGCCTGCAAGAGGACAGACAAGGACAGGAAATGTGATTACGTCACAAAGTTGTGTCAGAGCTGAAACTGGAGACTGAGACCATAAACTCATCAGGGAGGAGGAGGGGCATTTCCCCATAGACTTCAGTATAATCAGAGTTATTTTTATCAGTGTAGTCGCCTCCATATTCATACTGATATTGAGGTGAGACAGCGTGAATCCAACATCACCTTCAGGGGAGCAGATGGACGGCAGCTCAGAGAGGACACTCAGAGCGGACGCCACCAGGCGACAGTCGCTGTCCGTCAGACTCCAGACTGTACCTCCAGGACCTGAACACACACCAAAGGTTCATCGTCTGTCCTCAGAGGAACAACAAACTAACTAAAAGCCCTCCCCAAGAGAAAAAAAAAACAAAAACCTACCAGTCGGGCTGGTTCCAGCCAGTTTGGGGCTGAGCTGTGGAAGTTTCCGGACCAGCACGCAGAGGCAGAGCTCCAGTGCTCCAAACACCAGCGAGCGTCCAGGAATCAAACCGCCGGTGTCCCGTCCCTCCCCAAACTCTGGCAACGTCTCCTTCTCCGCTGCGCCGTCGTCCACTGAGGAGCAATCAAGTGTTTAGACAACATTTCTGTAACTGGCTGCAGTGACACAGAACTCATCTCCCACCTCACCTTCGGCGCTGTGGCGTTTCTCCCTCACATGCTCCTGAGCAGCCATCACAATCTGTTGAAGCAATTCCAACACGGCGAGCTGAACAGCGGGAGATTCTCTGGTCACTGTGAGTCTGTGGAGGACGCTGAGCAGCTCCACACTCAGAGCCTGGGGGGACACAGAGGGATGTCTCAGGGTCTTGGACCTGTCTGGGCTCTAGTCTGCTTTGGAATCTGGTCCTGTATGTTTTCATGGATTCTGAGTTTGACATGAAAATGTAGCTTCAATTCAGGATGCCAGAATGTTCTGGTCTGGATGCCAATTTGGAATCTAATCTGGACTCTGGCTGTTTATCTCATAAAAATTCCACCCCGATTCTAGTGTTCTGGAGTGGAGTCCCTTTGGATTCTGGTCTGGATGTGTATTGAATCCAGGTCTGAATTCTAATCTGGTTTCTGGCCTGGGTCGTGGTCAGATCTGGTCTATATTCTCACCTGGTCATTCCCAATCTTGGCCCGGGGCCAGGAGACGTCGAGTAGCGCCTGCAGGGCCTGGAGACACGAGGTGATGTTCTCCATCTGGTCCTCGGAGTGCGGAGAACACAGGAACTCCACACTGATCCCTGAACGAACAACCAAACGCCACTCAGAAAAATCACCTTTTAACTTGGATAATGTCTGCTGGGTTCATCAGGACACTAGTTTCCCACCCAGTATGAGATGCAGTCTGTCAGTGTTGACATCCTCTGGACTCTTGGCTCCGCCCACAGAGTCAGAGTGTCCCATGGAGGTGGGCGTGGCTGGTCTGGACAGGTTGACAGGCGTTTCATCTGACATCAAGAAACCTGGAACATACATCTGACTGTTTAACACAGCAGAGAGGAAGTAGAGGAGGAGGAACAGGAAGTAGAGGAGGAGTCTGACGCTGACCCGTGCTGTGCAGCCACAGGGAGGTGGCGTGAAGGATGGGAGCCCAGGA
The DNA here is from genome assembly GCF_900963305.1 of Echeneis naucrates. Classification (NCBI taxonomy): domain Eukaryota; kingdom Metazoa; phylum Chordata; class Actinopteri; order Carangiformes; family Echeneidae; genus Echeneis; species Echeneis naucrates. Next base: position 21,604,612 of record NC_042532.1, read on the forward strand.
AGCAGAGTAATGAGCTCTGGCCTGATTCACTGTCTCTGCTGTGTAGAAAGAACCACCTGGAGAAAGAACACAAAGCAAAACAAATGCTGCTCGGTGACAGACCTGATTCTGTTGTTTTTCGGAGTTAAAAAAAAACTGAACTTTGATTTCAGACTTTGAATCTAGCTAAAGGTACATCAGTTTCAATTGCCCCCTCCCTCGGGCGCCTACCTGCTGGAGGTAGCTGTGATGTGTATTCCTGTGGAAGAGTCAACAGGGCGTAGTCCTGTAGCACCGCCAACCACAGACAACTCAATGTCAACAAATCTGATTGGACCAACTTTAGGAGCCCCGCCCCTCCTGACTCAGACTTTGAGTTGTCATTGACCGGAGAGGAGACTGAGACTGAGAGGTCAGCCTCTCTGCTGGGACTCTCTGTCTGCCTGCTCCTCTGAACAGCTACGACATAAACCTGACACAGAGTCAGAGGTCAGAGGTCAGACAGTCGTCACCGTTCGTCACTGATTCCATCAGATCTCACAACCTGTAAAAAACCTGAACCATCAGAGGAAAGCTGGCTCATCCCCACCTCGGCCCAGGCTTTGATGACGGCCAGAGTTTCCATGGTAGTTGTGGCCTCATTGTACAGGTGACTGGACGTGTCCCTCCCCACCTGGACTTTAGCCAATGAGGAGGCCAGGAGCTGATGGATGCGTCGGAGGTCACGGAGGTCGCTGACAACACCACTGGCAATCCAGGCACTGCAGACCTGGGACACAACGGCGAGAGCAGAATACAGAGCACAACTATTTCCAGCGTCTCAGCAGCCAATCCGATCTTCAGAGTCTGTAAACAGATGATTTAAAACCTGCATTGAAACAGGAACATGTCGGATTAAAAAATGAATGACTAATCACCTGGCACGCCTTCACTGTCACATCAGGAGGTGCATCAGCAGTGAAGGCTGGTCTGAGAGCAGCTCCAACCTTCAGACACACACACAAAACATCAGAGTAAGGAATACGGTTTCCTGATGACATACTAATTGCTGATTGGACCTTACATTAGCCTGATACTGCTCCAGGATCACATGACCAGGAAACTCCGGTTCGGGGATGGCCGAGAACTGCCTGATTATTACCAGCAGGGTCTGCAAACCCGCCAGTCTCAGCTGGTCACTGTGATCTGTCGCTGCCATGAACGCCATCCGGACCAGGTCACCGAGGTGAAGAACCAGGAAGTCTGAGGAGAGACGGCTGAAGGTCAAAGGTATGTGTTTACTAATCCCACAGTAGCCCCGGGTAACAGCGGGGGTCTTACCTGTGGACTCATGCAGACGCCGTTCCTGAGCCAGAGACAAGTCAAAGTGGGCGGGGTCGGCATTTTCACACTGAGCTATGATGCGACAAACACACTCCATAGCAAAGCAGCGCGTAGCCCAGCGCAGAGCCATGAATGGGCCACCCGACTCCGGCCGTGCTCTGAAAGCTGAGGAGTCATCGTCCCTGTTGGCGTCCGTCTCCTCTTCCTCCTGACTCGCCTCCAACGGTGCCCGACAGTCTGAGGAGACGGGGTCAAAGGTCAAATCAGCAGATGGTCTCCCACGAAGACCATGAAAACCATCAGATGTGCTGAAAAGATGAACTTCATTCACTGCTGAAAAAAGCTGACTTCAGTATGCGTACGTAACGTTTTGTAATGAGACGGAAAGGACCACCCACCAGTGGTTGCAGACAGGACGTCTTTGCAGAGTTTCAGCCAGTGTCCCAGTTTGCCGCTGGTGGTGCTGGATGTCATCATGTGGACCAGAGTCTCCTGGACGTCCCTCCTCAGACCTGGATCTGACTCCCGGTCCAGCAGCGTGAACAGAGCTCCTTCCAGACCGACTTCCTTCAGAGTGACGTCTGCACAGAGCCAGATGATGGTAGTGAGGACAAGGGGAGGGGTGGGGGTGTGTGTGTGTGTGTGTGTGTGTGTGTGTGTGTCTCTGTGTGTGTGTCTCACCCAGCTGTGTGTTGTCTCTTCTGGGCAGCTGTTTGACCAGACTCACTGCATGTTCAGAGACCTCTAGCGCCTCCCGCTGGACAAGCTGCCACAGGCACGCAACCACAGCCCGACGCAGACACAGGTAGGAGCTGCACAGGTTGGCCTACACACACACACACTCACACTTTACACCTGGACATCAGTCTCAGGTTTAAGGATCATCTGCGGACTTGGGCAGCTTCAGTGTTTCCTGATCAATCTGATTAAAATCACCAATCACTGATGTTCAAAGTGTCAGGTTTCAGTTCAGGAAGAACTGATCACAAAATAATGTTTTAATGTGATCAAAATATTAGAAAAGTGCCATTTTATCATAAATAAATCTAAAAGGGTGTGTTACATCATGTCTGTGTGACCAATCAGCTGACTGACGAATTGCGTGATGTAATCAGATGGATGACAGACGAAACACTGGCAGGGAAGCTCGTTGTTATTGTATTAGCTGCAGAACAAACCAAGTGAAAGTAAACAGAAAAACAGTAGCTGGTTCACACTCATCTTGACGTCAACTGAAAAAAGGTCTGAGGTCAAAGGTCAGAGTGATCCCCACCTGTGTGTTTTAGCAGACTGACCCCCCAGATTATAACAGACTATAGACCTGGACCAGGACCTGAGGAGCCGTAAGCGTTCATCAGGGAGCGAGGGTTCTGACTGTTGGTTTAATGGAGTTATTAGGTTCTTTAGATTCAAACTGTGTTTTGTGAGGTCACTTTGACCTTTGACCTTGAACATCTGATCAGTTCATCCTTGCGTGCTACTGAATGTTAGTGAAGAATTCAAAGTTCCATCACAGCAGCACTGAGACATTGTGCTCACGACAATGGGACAAATGGACAAATGCGTGGATGCGTCTCCGGCCACAATGAAGACATGAACAAATAAATGAATAAATAAAATGAGCTGAGAATGGTGATGTGTTGTGTGTCACTTCTTCTCCACAGAAATAGAAACTAAAGAAAAAAGGGTTAATGGGCCATAAAAACAGAGAGAAGCTGCCTCAGGCTGAGAAAGGACCTACCAACAGGGAATAATCCAACAAGATCTCCTGTAAGACACAACACAGGGTCAAAACACACACATCTATCTGTGGCGCATGTTGGGACATCATGGTGGCAGCAGACGGGAGCTCAGGTGTACTCACACAGAGAGCAGGTACGAGGTGGGCCAGGTTGACGTGAGGAGGGGAGAACATGTGCAGCTGCTGCAGACAGGAAATGGCTCTGGCCTGGACCAGACAGTCTGGACTGGCTGCCATCACATCACATCCCACCAGGCAGCTGGAGCGCAGGCCAGACACCGCCGCCCCCTCACCTGACACACACAGATACACAATGACACAAACATGAGTTCACGGCCTCCTGACGAGTTCTCAGCTTTGTGTGTATGTGTGTGTTGGCGGGGGGGGTACCCTGCAGGTCTGGGCCCAGGCAGGTGACAAGGGCGTGCAGGCAGCGTCCCAGACTGTAGTGAACCTCAGGGTGGGTGGGTGGAGCCGACAGCAGCAGTCGAAGCACCAAGGTGAAGGACGGCTCAGTGTGGGTGCGAAACAGTCCGCCGGACAGGTCGGCCACCAGAGACATACTGTGGAGAGACCAGGTCTGGAACCAAATCAGGTCCAACTCTTCATTAAGACTTGGTTTAAGGCTGAGGTTTGTAGAGCACAGTTCGATCTGCTAAGGTGTGGTCCTACCTGGACTTCAGGGGACGTGCTGTCCTGGCTCAGGGTGAACAGGACACCCAGGCAGGTGGACAGGTGCTGCGGCGAGCTGATCCCTCCGGTGTAACGCTGCAGAGCTCCCAGCGCCAGAGCATAGCCACTACGAGACGCAGCATCACGAACCGTCTTCAGCCTGCACAGAGACGAACAGCACCATCTCCATCATCACCGTCGTCATTGTTTAAATGCAAAGGTATTAAATTCATTCCTCCATTACTAGTAAAATAATTGTGTAGCCCTTGACATTGACACTGAGCATTTGTGCCAAATTCTAAGAACTTCATCCAGATTGCACTAAAATCATGATCAGTTGGATCAGACAGAGTTATGAAGGCTTTTTAACAACCAGCAGAAATGTTCCTGATTAAATTAAAGCGCCGTCCAGAAACATGCTCAACTTTATCAAGCTGTCTGAACTATTTCTGTTCTTCACATTTCTTTCCTGTTATTTTAGTATCAATGATCCAAAGTGTGTCTGATGTTGACTGTGCTGACAAACTGAGCATTTTTTTTTTTTTGTATTACTCTCCAAGTTCTTCTCCTGAACATCCTGAACAAAGAGGGTCGTTATTTATTTTCACTTTAATAATGTTTAACTTAATAATAAACAATGATCAGTAATCTGTAGTCTGATATGAGTCAGTCCAGTCTGAACCCCCCACCTGTCGAAGCACAGCAGCGACACAGAGACGGTGAATCCCGGGTCACCGACCACCTGAACCAAGCGGGCCAGACCCTCAGCCGCCAGACAGCGCAGCAGCGGACTGAGGCTCTCCAGTGCCCCCATCAGGAGGGATAACGCCGGGGATCGGATCTCCTCTGGCCCCAGGGAGCTCCGAATGCTGCCCTGACCCTGAGGAGGAGGGAGCGAGGGAGGGGTCACTAACTGTTGGCTGTGACCTGTCAGAACTGCTGCCCCCTGGTGGTCAGGAGTCACATCTACCAACCTTGAGCAGGCTGCAGAGGGCAGCACAGACCTGAGTCTGAACCGTCTGCTGCCGAGGACCCTTCAGCTGGTTCACAGAGTCCACAAACTGCTGCAGGATCTTCACCCTGACAGACACACAACCCACAACGTTGACAGACCGACCGACAAACTAACTACCCAGAAACGCTGTCTTCAGTAAAGACTGTAGCTCATCATCATCATCATCACCAGCTGATCTTTTCTCTTCCTGTCAAGTACCTCTGAGCTGAGATGATGTGAGGGTGGAGAGTGCCGAACAGACGGACGGCAGCGACAGTCAGGGCCACAGGGGGAGGAAGAGGAGCGGGAACTTCATCGTACTTCTCACACAGACTGAAGGGGTCGTTGTCCAGAGAGCCTCCCCCCACGCTGCTGCCATGGAGCTGAAGTACAAAGACATCATCATTCCTGTGTGTGTTGGTTTTGTGTGTGTGTGTGTGTGTGTGTGAGAAAGGCAGAGCGTCACCTGTTCCTCAATGTAGCTGTGGTCCATGTCACAGAGGGCAGGGCTAACCAGCGGCAGGTCGTCATGGTGACAGAAGGGGGGCAGCAGCGTGAGGTCTGAACATGGCTGATTAAGGTTGTCCTGACCAGACAGATCAGAGACCAGCTGGGTCATCACCAGACCAAAACTCTCTGTGGGGGGCACGACAACATTAAAGAGCTGACAACAACGAGGAGACGAACTAAGGAGAGAGGAAGGATGGAAGGATGGAAGACAGGAATTAAGGAGACACAAGAGATCTGAGGCTGAGATGAAATGATGAATGATTAGAATTTATTCTTAAAAAAAAAAAAAAAAAAAAAAATTAAATAATGTCTTGGTGAAATAGTGAGCAGATTAATCAATAAATCAACACTGGTTAATATTGAAGGAGGAGCGTTGTCACCTTGGTAGGTCTGAGGAGGCAACAGGGCGAGCAGCTCGTACACTCTCAGTCTGTAGACCACCGACCAACCACGGACAGAACTGCTGTAAGACCGGAGGACAGATGGCAGCCTGGACAAACAGACAGAGAGACATGTCAATAATAATAATGATGATGATCATTTAGACCCACAACAAGCTTTAACCAATCAGAGACTGACTTGGAGAGAAGGGCCACAGCACAGGCCAATGGCGTGAGCAGGCGGCTGATGATGTCATCAGTGACAAGCTCCCTGCAGTGCAGCAGCAGGTTCTTCATAGCTAGACAGAAACAGAAACACACCTCAGACTGTGGACAGACACACACACACAAACAGGCGTAGTAGTACTGACCACAGAGCGCTCCAGCTCGTCCCTCCAGTGTAACCTGCCACGTAAAGAAGTCCCCTCGCCTCAGCTCCATCTCCTGCTCCCTCAGTGAGGCGGGAAACACACAACGCCACAGAAGGAGGAGGCGAGAAAGGTGGTGCTCCACCACAGCAGGGCCTGGACACACACACAATAAGACAGAGACACATGAAGTATGCCCTTTGTTGTCATGATTTGCCTCGTTGTTTGTCAGAGGCGAGTGAAGGAGGTGGAGTCTCCACTAACACAACTGAAGAACACCACCAAAAAGACGACAATATGAGCAGAAACACAAACTTCACCCAGAGTGATGAGGGCAGAGACAAGCAGCCAGCCGGCCTGAGTCCTCTGCAGAGAGATGCGACTGTTCTGGGAGGCTGAACGCAGAAGGTCTTCAGCCAGACCCAGGACCACCTGCACACAGACCCACACCAGCATCAGCATCCATCAACACACACAAAGAGGAAGGAGTCTGATGTTGGAGTGCGTCATTGACCTTGCCCTTAGTGTGTGGTATTCCCAGGGGGCAGTGCTGCACTGCTGCCACCAGGGCGGCAACGGCAGCTCCATACCCAGCAACCGCTTCTGGCGAGGACTTCAGCGCCACCAGTCGTTCGGTGCAGCGGTCCAGCAGCGGAGAGCACTGGGACGGCATTGCCATGGCAACACAGCGCAGACACCAGGCAGCAGCCAGCCGAGCGGAGGGGGCTGGATGGAGGAGGACGGAGATCACTGTGTCCAGGACCGCTGCACACACAGTTCATCAGTCAGAGGGACTTTAACAACCTTCACACTAATTCAGCTGAATGAATGAATGAAACGGATCCATTAATGGATTAATAAATATCTGATTGTCCATGTCTCCCTGTCCGGCGTAGTGACGTCTAGACGTCACTATCAAAGATGGAGGATGAGAATGGATGGATAAACACACAGAAGGAGTCAGAGAGTCAGACCTGTGCTGCTGTCAGCGAGGAGGGGGGCAGCAGTAGCCCCCAGTCCCTGGATGAGTCCTCCCAGTTCCAGCAGAGAGCAGATCAACACGTGCTGACTGGCCGAGACGTCTGCAGCCGAAACTCTGGACTCCACGTTCCCATCAGTCAGAGCTGCATCTACACACACACAAACAGTTCAAGAGACTGAAGGCCTGTAGCTGAGAGGTCTGTTCTGTGCCTCAACCCCTCCCTCACCGATGGCTCGTTTATGTGATGCCACGGCGAGGCAGAGCTGTTTGGCAGCGTTAGCCTGAGCCTTCTCCCCAAGCAGAGAGCCCAGCGTGCTCCTCAAGATGAACGACACACAGCTGCGAGTCATGGCGGCGTCGCCCGGTGTCTGTGTGGCTCTGGCGTTGGACGCCAACTCCATCAGAAGAGACAGGAAGGCCTGCAGGTTTGCCTCCAGCCAGGAGCCCCCAAGAGTGGAGACAAAGACCACGCAGGCCTGAGGAAGACAAGGACAGCAGTGAGGTCTGAGTCTGGAATCGGCTTGGATCGGTGAACGGGTGACCACCCACCTGCGTGACGCCGATGCGGATGTCCTTACTGACGGAGCTCGTCCCCTTCAACATGTCTCCACTGGTTCTGAGAAAGCTCGCCCCGCCCCGCAGGAAGCCTGCCGTCAGTAAATCCATCGCCTCCTCCAGAGAGCTTTGACTCCGCCCACTCTGTCGAGGAGCTGTGAAGACAGACAGAGTTCAACAGCGACCATTTTCTACACAAACATCAATATTTAACCTAGTTTGTTTGAGAAGCCGCTGAGAAGCCAGAATCAAACACATCCCGTCACTGGAGGTCATTAAACTGACCAATAAAATTCTTCAAAGGAAACTTTTACAACTGTAAAGTTACTGTTACATACTGTTACATACATAGAAATGGTTTGTTGACATTTGTGTCAAGTGAAGCTGTAAATGGTGTGAAGAGGAAGCCTCACTTCCTGTCGTGTGACTCTGACCATGTGTCGGCGCGGACTGCTGTCGGGGCTCCACGGCAGCGGCCAGCAGAGTTCCCAGCAGTTTGGCTACAGACACTCGGACGGCGGCATTGGATCCTTCGAAGGCTCTGAAGCACAGAGTGGCCACGTTCTCCAGCTCGCTGGTCCACAGGAAGACCGCCTCCCTCTGCAGCTCCAGCAGACACTGACAGACACAAACAGAAATAATGAACACTCGTCCTCACACCCTCTCCCTGTTCCCTCTCCCCACGTCTTCAGAGGGCGGAGCTAAGAGGAAAATGCTAAAGACTTGAGTGAAGTGATGTGAGACACTTTCATTGTCAGACGGAACCTGAACACAACAGTCCTAATCCCTGATGATGGTAATAATGAGCGCACCTGTACAAGGGAGTCTACAAAAACCAGCTGGAGACGGCAGCCGTTGGAGGGGACAGTACCTTGGTGGCGGCGCAGCGGACAGCCATGGAGCGGTCCGTCAGACAGGCCCTCACCGCCTTGTAGATGTCCCGGTGACACGGCACGGCGCTGACACCGAGACCTCGCAGGATCTTCTCCACACTCAACATGATCTCATAGCGACCTTGAGACTGAGAGGAGGTGGGCCTTAATGTTGTCTTCTATTCTTTTCAAACATCATTAAAGAAAACTAGGATCTCATTCACTTATCATCCAAACTGAAGCTGCAGATTAAAATAAACAGTTTGTGTTCACGCTTGTGTTAAGGTCTTATTTTTTTTTTTTTTTGTTTCATAAAACACTTTAGGTGTACCTCGGCACTCTTCATGGATTTCAGCAGGTTGGTCAGAGTCTCTCTGAAGGAGCTGACAAGCATGCGGCCAAGCTGCTCGTACAGAGCACCGAGACAAGCTGCAGCCGCCCTGAAACAGGAAACATTTATTTATTAGGAAATAATTTCCCTGAAAGCTGTTTTCCCATCTTTCCTGTGGGACATGAACGCATTCTGACTTACAGCCGTGTGGGGAGTCCTGACGGAGAGTCATCTTTGCTGCGGATGATGTCATTGCACCTCTCCACCAATAAGCTAGAAGGTACGGGGTCTCCTAGCCGGTAGAGCAGGGCCAAACAGTGAGCCAGCAGCCAGCGAGTCGGAGGGCCGGGTGAGCCAATCAGAACGCCCGACAGCTGCTCAACCAGGCGGTGCTGGTTGTGTTTGATGTCGACCTAAACAGGAGGAGAAAACGGTTCAAGATGACAGGCTGCAGTTTTACTGATGAACAGACGTGTCCTCTTCAGGCTGCCATAGACGCTGTGAGGGCGTGGGGGGTTCTCACCTTGTCTGTGGCTGGGAGGAGCTTCTTCAGGTGGTTCAACCATTCAAAGACAAACTGAGCCCGCTGATGTTCACCCAGCTGACTGCACACTTCCTCGTTCAACAGGAAGCTGTGAGCTCTCTCCATCCTGAGACTCTACCTCCTCTCAGCGGGGGACGAGTCCGCTCTCCTGCTCCATCATCGTCCTGATAAAAGCAGGAACAAGAAGGAGCCAAGTTTAACTCTGATGGTCCATCTAATGTGGGCACTAGTCCCCAAACCCTGAACCTGTGGTCTCTTATTGGCTCCGCTGGGTGATGTCACAGCCAATCAGAGTCTCTGGATCAGTTCTGTGTGTTTCTGAGTTTATTGTGTTGACAGAATAAAGACAATCAGATATTTTGAGCTGATTTTTCATCATTAATGAGCAGAACTACTGATCAGATAAAGATAGAAACTTCAGATCAGCTCTAGAACAACTCAAACACAAGAGGAACTTTTCTTTGGAAAAGAAGGAAACGTGGGCTTTTTTTTTTTTAACATTTAGTGTGTTTTTAGTTAGTTCTTGTTTTCTGATCACAGAGAACAGAGCCTGAACTGATCAGACAGAATCAGATGATTTGGATATGAGGACACTAAAAAAAAATTTTAAAGTAAAGATGCCAACAAGGGAAACCGAATGTCTTTGATAGAGCTGCTTTGTTTTTGTGGGAAAAAGCAGACCTGGACCACAAACGATGACTGTACAGACTGAACCTGTTCTGGTCTTTGTGTCCCAGAGAAAACCAGAGCGGATCAGACTGAACAGGAAGGAACAGAGGAGACGCTGGGAGAATATCTGATACTCAAACTGAGAGAAGCTCATACATTATTCAACAGCACAACTTTGTTTCCTCCATTAACAGGCACTGCTGTCTCTCACACACATACACACACCTACAGGACGGACTCTAAGCTGAATATATTGTCTCAGTTGATCTTTTAATAAACTAAATAAATAAATTAAAGAATGACAGGACGTCTTTCTGCTCCTGCTGCAGTGAAAATAACTCATCTATTCCTGGAAATAACAGAATTTTAAAGGATGTGTCTTTATGTGAACATTAAGCTTCTGTAGTTTTTGCCAATCTGATAACAGAAAGGTTCAAGTCCAAAACCAGTTCACTTCTAAAACCTGAGCTCTAATATTTTGATGAATTGATCTGTTTTCGAAACATTTAACTGATTCATTAATATTAAAGGACCATCACTGTCACAACTGAATAATCTGTTGATGATTTTTGCAAGTAATCGACTGATTGTTTTAAAAAATAAAAGTCCATCAACAACTGAAAAGCATTTTCAGTCAAGTTTAGTGGTTCAGTTCAATAAAAATCTGGTCTGATGTTCGGGATGAGGACTGAGCTGGTCTACAGTGGATCAGGTTCACCGTAAGTGGAGTTTCTTTGTTTCTGATCAAGGTTTGAATCTGTCTTGGATCAGGACAATCAACTGATTTCAGGAGACCAACAACAAACACAACAAAAGGTGGGAACAAAGTGCCCTGTCATCTCTGTCAGTCCATGTGTTTCGTGTGTCAGATTTTAAAGACGCTACATGAACAGAGTCAATATTGTTATTTCCATCGTTTTGTGTGTGATTTGTTCACACAGCCTGAGGTTTCTGTAGCATTGTGGGAAATAAACACATGAAAGTCAACAAAAGCAGATTCTCGGGAAGCGTTCAATTTCTTTTTTCAGCTCGTTTACTTTAGTGTTCCTGCAGAACTTCCACCCGGTCCTGTCCGAGCCTCCGGTCTGCATCCTCAAACACACTTTTGATCAGGCTAACGCAGAACCTCCTCCTCTAACAGACCCACATCGGACCTGGACGACCTGGAGCAGAATCTGGTTCCTGAACGCGTCCTGACTCTGAACGCTTTTTCCTGCTAACACGGTTAGCCACGGCAGAAAGTTAGCACACACGGCCGACAGGAACGGGACGGTTTACCTGGAAAGAGCCGCTAAAGGTGATCCGGGTGGGCAGCTGTCGGTCCGGGAGGCCGCCGGAATTATAGTTTATTTCAGTTTATTTCGCCACTGAAACGTCCCGAACCGAGATCCGCGCCTCAACCGAACTGAGCGGCAAGTCAGCGGAAACGGATCGAGTGCACATCCTGTCAGCGATCTTCCAAAATAAAACAATTCATTGTGTGAAACACACAAACTATACATAAACTAACATATAATGTATTACCTGAATATAACTTTTAAAGTGCATTGCTGGACAAATATGCGTTTTTATTAAAATTAATATAACATATTCAGCAATTATAGTAACATGTTGAGCTGCTGCTGTAAATAGAGATGAAGCTCTGAGGAAACATTATTCAATCTTCTTTGTGTTCAGTACAACTGACAGGGAGGAAGACAGAGAGAGAAAGGTAAAGACGGAGATTCATTCATTCACAGATGAAAACATTATTTCTGAGGCGCGTTTTTGTTTTATTTTGTAAATTCATATGTCTTTCTTCCGGTCTAACTGCCGCTGCTTTTAGTCCTTCTCAGTCGAATGAGGACTCATCGAGCATCAGCCCCGCCGACATCGGAGCTCTACCGGATGTTTCCGAGTGAACTTCCGTCCGGTTCGCGTCGAACCGGCTCAGCTCCAGTTTCCTGTTCAGTTTGACAGGAAGTTTGTTTTTCCAGTCTCAAAGATTATTCCTTTAGTTTCGAGCTTCGGCCAGTCCGGCGGGTCGATAGCAGAGCAGCAGCCGCAGTGGACCGGACTGTCATGGCCGACGGTGCTGGAACTTTCTACCGGGCTGCCGCGGCTCCGCCTTATACCGGATAAACCCCGGACAGATCCCGGCTAGCGGTGGGATGTTCGGCTGCCTGGTGGCCGGCCGCCTGGTGCAGACGGACGCGGTGCAGGTGGCCTCGGATAAGTTCGTGTTCACGCTGCCGGACTATGAGAACGTGAACCACGTGGTGGTCTTCATGCTGGGCACCGTGCCGTTCCCCGCCGGGACGGGCGGCGCCGTTTACTTCTCCTTCCCGGATCCGGCCAGCGGCTCCCCGG